>NC_133477.1:4638536-4749057 GCF_025370935.1 Choristoneura fumiferana
TTCAAACTTTTTTTATATCCGCTAAAGCTATAGGGCACTCAATACCCTGTGTATTTATCCTTCTCGTAATACGGATAGGAGGATACACGATCACTATTCTTCACAGCAGGATGTAGGGCACTCGTCACTGCCCAGAAAAAACATGCATTATCAGTGTTTTTTATATTGATACAAGCATGTTTTAACTGGATCCACTTTGGTAGCGGGATATATGATGAGCCCTTGAGTGGACTGAACTTGTTAATATTCACTTCCAGATTTAACACTTCAGTGATAGCCCAACCGCTGTCTCTCTCCTGAAAGTCATCGCTTTTAGCACAAATTTCTTCCATGAATGCGTCATATATCTGACTTATGTCAACCCCATCCACCTGAATCACCTTATTCTTCGTGTTGAAAGACTTTATCTCCTCAACCTCTCGCAGCTCATCATCCGGGTTCGGCTTCATCCATTTAGTATATTTTAGCGAATAACTCTAAATTCACCTTAACAGCGCTCCACATTTCAGAGATTTTTCCCTGGATTAGATTAATCACCCGTCGCTCTACATCCTCCATAAAATCTTTAGGGATAAGATGTTTTTCACTACTGAACAGTCTATATGAGATTATCCGGCTTCTAAAAGCTGATGCTACTATCTCTGTCTTTTCATCATACATCTCACATCTCAGTCCTTGCTTGTGCTTGGCACTTTTCAGGTGACTATGTAAGGATGTTACATCCACATCACATGTCTCACATTTCTGTTTTTGATAACCAGTTCATTATCACTAGGTTGGTCGCGCTTCCCACCGCCGCTGGCATGTTCTTATGTGACGGTTAAGGTCGTCTTGTCTTGTGAAAGTTTTATCACACCGAGAACACGTCTTTAGCTTCGATTTTAAGTGTTCTGGACACTTCTTACAATATAACTTATGGCGTTGCATACTATCCCCCGCGTAAAGTTGCGATTGCATATTTCACAAACAAACATTTTTAAATAGATTAATGTGAATCGCGTGTTGTCACCACGATGAGAAGTCCTGGACTGATAATGTAAGTAATGATAAGACTGTTATATATTGTCTACGATGGACAATAAATTCTTTTTTTAAGTAAAGGTGTATTGCTCTCGCTTTTTAATAAATAATGACGCGCGTGCAAGGCAACGTTGGGTCGCCGGGAGTAATGGTCACAGACTGGCTGGCGAATGGCCCGGCGCCCGCGCTGCGTGTCCAGCTGTTTCCTCCCCTCGATTTCCTCAGCCCCCTCCGCCGCACATTGCTGCGCGCATACATACCTATATTATTATATTAATATCAATATACTTACTACTATGTATTGGTAAATGATGGCTCATTGGTTGGAGATAAGAGCATCGTATTGCACCGTGTTGCATCATACTTTTTCCTCAAACTCACCAATGCATATTTAAAATTAATTCATTTGTTTAAAGGCTGATCAGTGCGAACTATTATTTTCAGCTTATTTTTGCGTTGATAGCGCAGGAAGTGATACCACATCCTGTTCCTCGCTGATAATGTATTTGGTTTCGAACAATATTAATTTGAACTATGTATCAGCTCTGGTAGTGTCTGAAACAGCTTGTGGTGAATGAACCTGATATATTTTTTACTCACCGCCCCGATGGAAAAAGACAGCATGATAGGTAGACTCTGATCTGATTTCTGCCATATTTGTGAAGAACCTTTAGAAGATCATTGCGTTATCGATCACTGCTATCTTACAGAAAAAAAAAACGTGGAAAAACACACAACAGTTGCAACTTGTTGTACATGTCACATCGAAGTTTTTACCAGTTAATAAGGAAAAGTATACACATACAAGCTTAGGCATTTATAATACATATTTACATTTATATACAGGATTAGTAGGGTAATTACTGCTACGATAACAGCGCCATTACATCCCCTTAATAGGTCAATACAGGTGCAGGTCAATATACCCACAACACAGCGCCATCTAGCTAATTTTTTTTTTAACTACTTGGACTTTGAGCTGCCTACAGCGCCATCTACATGTGCCATAGCGGATTTTTGCGGAACTACGCTGATACGCCCACTCCACCGCCACCGCATGAGCCAGGACCGGCACAAACACACTACTATATCAATACACATTATTAGGGTTGGGTTGTTTAGTGGCAATTTTGAACAAGAGTTCAGTGGAGTCGTTATTATAGATACTCGTATTTTTATGATTAAATGAATGAAATGAATGGAATGAAATGTCTTTTATAATACACATTATATATTCAATCTTATCATTTTTAAAAGCTTTTAATGAACTTCACATGTACCTACACATACGTCTCGGAATCTTGCATGTGATTTACTGTCAGTGGTTGGATTGACGTGAAATTTCTCACACATACGTAGCTCCGGTGACCTTACAATAATCTAGTAATTGTGGTGGTCCGCCTAGGATCGTCTCCGCAAGAAAAAAACTCCTCATTAGTTTACAGCATCAACTTGAAACTTCACGTGAAAAATAATTTAACGCGGACGAAGAGGCGGGCGGAAAGCTAGTATAGTATAAATACAAGAATGCTGGCGATTTGTATTTTTTTTGTAGTCCTACATAAGGTACTGGTGCCATATCGAATTAGGTGAAAATAAATAAATATCCTGCAGAAATTCATTGGTGTGTGTGGATTTCTCAATCCGCACTGGGCCCGCGTGGGAACTACAGCCTAAGCACTTTCATTATCAGAGGCCTGTGATCCGCTGTGGGACGTATAATATACCGATATGATAACAAAATAAATTTAGGAATTCAAAAAATATTCAAATTTTTTTTTTCCTTTCATTTAGCGAAAATACAAACTGAATGAAACATGGATGCACAGAATAAACCCAGAAAAAGAGACCAGCGCTGGAAATCGAACCCAGGTCATCAGCATTCCGTGCTGCGAGCTATACCCTACACCACACTAGACCGGAGTCTAAGACACAAATTTCTCCCATGCACCACACATTTCAGCCTGCTTTTTTCTTAGCCACTTAAGCAGCGACACTAGCGACATCTATGTTTTAGCTCTCATCGAGAGACGTCAACACTCCTTCGGAACTAACCGCTCACCCGGAAAAGAGATGTCGCTATTAAGCAAACAAATCATGATCTCCCAAATTTGTTACTTTTACGGTCATCCCGTGAAATTAGCAAAACCCATAAAAAGAGAACAGCGCTTTTTTCATTTCATTCATTCATTTCAGTTAAGGTATACTCACAGCGAACCGTTGACAGCAGCGATGATGGGTTTCCCGCAGTTGGACACGTCCTCTCCACTCCCGCAGGAATTCCGCTTTCTGGTTGTTGGAGTAAGTGTTGTTCTGCATCTCCTTTATGTCAGCTCCCGCCGCGAAGGCTTTTTCGTTGCCTGAACAATAAACACAGTGGATTGATGCATCCCAATAATATGAATGCGAAAGTTTGTATGTCTGTTTGTTTGTTTGTTACTTCATCACGTCTAAACCGCTGAGCAGATTAGATGAAATTCGGTACAGCTAGTTTGAGTCCCGGGGAAGGACATGGTATAGTTTTTATCCCAGAAAAATATATATAATAGATTTTTATTGCCTAGGAAACTATCCAATTAGGCTCCATTCGCACGAGTTTGTAAAGCGTTGCGATATAAAACCGGCGTTAAATTAGATTAGACTTTATCGCCCACCGCTCGACGTCGAAAATCCAACATTGTTCGACAAAAAGCACCGCATTTTAAAAGCGCTGACGTGTGTCAAACATACTTGGGAATGCATTTGTTGTATTTTTGAACGCTGTTTTAAACGGACGGACGTTAAAACTCTCGTGCGAATGAGGCCACACGAGTTTTCAAATTTGACATTAAATTATGTATATGTTTTATGTATATGATCCCGAACACCACTTATGGATATTTGTGACAGATATTTGTGATGCCATCACTGTTTGTGTTGTCCGATATACAGAGACAGCATCACATTTATCCGACACATAAAATTTAACAATTAGTGGTGGATGGAACAGTCCCTAAAGCACTCACCGGTGATGATGATGGCATTGATGCTGTCATCAGAATCGAACTCCCTGACAGCCTGGCCCAGCTCCACGAACAGTGGCTTGCAAAGCGCGTTCAAAGCCTTCGGTCTGTACAACTGGATCAGCCCCACATTCTTCTTGGTGCCAACCACTTCCGTTTTGATGTTCTCGTACGCGGGAGCTGAATTGAAAATTGTAAAGGGTGGTAAAGATGTAGTTCACTATGGTTTTCCATCAATACAAAATACAAGCCCATAGTACAGTCAAGCAAATTTAATCATTTATGACCCAGGGTGGAACCTTTGTTCTACTAAGGTCATGTTGACATCTCATACTTTTGTCAAGGAAATCATAGTGAAATTGATTATTAAAAGGTTCCATCATGGGTCATGATTCAATTTGTTTGACCGTACAAGCCTTGCTTATTTTGGGACTAGATCAACAGGTGTAAATTGTCCCGTGTTTTTTTAAAGCTGATTTATTTACAGCCGTTTTCATATTTGACACACTAACCCCCTGTTTCACCATCCATTGATTAAATTTATCTGATGGATAAATGTGATGCCGTCTCTGTTTGTTTTGGTTGAATAGACAGAGGTGGCATCACATTTATCCATCAAATAAAATTAATCAATGGGTTGTGAAACAGCCCCTTTATTCTATTTGTTCTAACATGATTCAAATGACAGATGCCAAACTAACGGAACTAGAGTCCCTCCTACTATTACGCAAACTATCTTGCATATAGGTACCTAGTGCTTAAAGTGGCAATAGCATTATTTGTTGGTTTGAACGTTACAATATCGAACTGATAGTCTTATTTGAATTTTAAAATATAATTTATTCAGCACTTGGAGTGTTACTTTCCGACTGACGAACAATCTTGCAAATTAATAATAAGTATGTTTATTTCACCTCTTTTATTTTTACTGATAACCCTCACCTCTAGCAATTGTGGCCTATTAAAACAACATTGTTAGGGCGTTCATTAGCAAATTTGAGTTCAGATATTCAAACAATCAGCTCAGTATCAGTTTTAATGTGATTTCATTTTTTCAATATAACCTCTGTACGAAAAAATAAAAAATACTTTATTCAATAGAGCTGTACTTGTGTTACAAATAATGGTACCTATATGTTATATTCTAATGTGTTAAATTGATATCTAATTGTTAAGGCTGAAATAGCTCCCAGTGGCCTTCTGCATACAGTCAGACAAGGCCATCGCGGGCCCTTGTCTTGACACTAAGTAATGGCTGTAAAGCTAGAAACACACTGACGCCGGAGGCGGAGCAGTGCGGCGCGACGCAGAGGCGGTGCTATGTGCGGTGTTCGGTATTCAGTATGCGGTATTCTATGTGCTTTCTGTGTTTCAAGCTTAAGAAAGCTCACGTAGCCATGTCCGTATGGTACGAGTATGTCATGGCACGTAGAGACATACGAAAATAAAATTATCCTATTAGCGGGTTTTTCTCTCGCGCCTCCTGCAGCTTATCTAGTTTGTAAGTTACAGCTTTGATGGATGCTCAGCTTAAAGAGAGCAAAAGAGAGCAAATTGCAAAGTTATTTTCCTGACTTGGTTATATACATTTCAAGGTAAATAAGATAGTTGTGAGCGAAATTAGGTAACATTACGCCTTTTTGTGTCAGCAAATAACAGACAGATAAGATAAAGAACATTTAGTTCTTTAAATTACTAAAGTCACAGTCCAACCACTTGGTAACTGGTGCAATCTGTTCCTAGTTCTATTTCATAGACGTAAGGAACATAATTGGTTGTACATTTGAGGAAACAGGTTTTATTAAATTTTAGTTTGCTTGAGGAATGACATAAATAATTTAATGGAACAGTCCAATGTCTAATGTTTCATTTGGTCCATAATTTATCAATATAATAATATGTATAGGACAAAACAAAGTTGATTTTCGCATCTGTCTGTCTGTTTTTTACTTCCCCTGACTCCTACTTAAACCACGCAATGGTTTTCACCATCAGATTGTTTACAAATGGTTTATAATTATAATCTTTATGAATATTATGATTAAAAAAAAATGTATATAACTAACGCCCCCAAGAGTGGATCCAGGTTTTTTTTCTGGGAGGGGCACAAGGTGTTCAGTGTATATTACTAGACAATATGTTGCAGGAGGATTCAAGTGAGAACCAACTCATAAAAGTCATTCATTTATATTTGTGAAAGAATAAAATCAGGCCTAATATGTTTCAGATAAAGTTCTTTAACTGTCGACATAATGGAACATTATGTTGTCATTGTTGGTATGCGAGCCTCGAATAATATACTTATGCAAATAAAAAGTCAGAGCACCTGTTATATGTATTTACACCATATGGCATGGTTTAACTAAATGTTCGATTTAATCCTAACACAGAGATAGCATGGCGTAGCGTAAGAGAGCGTAATCACCTACTTGTTTTCGATGAAAGCGATTTCAATATTAATTTATGTACCTGCACTGTAGAACTTTACGAAACCGGTATTGGATGCCGTTGCCAATCGGCTTCCGAAAACATTTTTGCCGATCAAAACACGTGTTACAGCACCAACAGAAACCATTTTTTATGTAATACTGTACAACTAATAACTCTGCTACTTCTATAAATGAAATGAACTGATAAATAAAGTAATATGGGGTCTTTGCTGAACTTTGAAACAGTGATAAAAAGATAAGAAATAAAGAAGGATATGTCAAGTCAACCGACAGTGTGCGTCTACTTCTGTGCTACTACGAAAATACCGTCTCTTTCGCTCTCGTATTAAATAGTGTAAGTGTCAGACGGACCGCACGACACGAACTTCGGGTTTCGAGTTTTGTAGTAGCCCAGCTGTCAAACCAATGAGGACAATAAAATTGCTCGGGTTATAGAAAAAAACGTTTCATTTCACGTATAGAGGTTCGGAGCACTATTTTTTAAGATAGCAAAAACTTTGAACGTTTTTCGTACTTCATAATTTAATAAAAGAAATATTGTAGATACAAATTGTTTTGTTATTTCATAGAAAATGTGTTGCTCTGATAAAAGTTATTTAAAGTATAGGTAATATAAAAAGCAGTGGCTCACAGTTCGAGTGGAAACTACAAACTCGGTAATAAGGAACGACGGATTCAAAAAAGTAAACAAAACAATTGCCGTAGAGACCGCGGTATTTTGAGTGAGGTTGAAAGAATAAATAGTCTAATTTTCTATTATTTAACAGCGATGGCTAATAATAAAGTAAAATACTTTATTTTAACCGGTGACCCTGGTTAGGTATCAGTTCATGAGATAACTCTAATTACTTCATAGTGTTGTTAATTATTTAATTTTATATGTGTTAAATAATATGCATTGGATTACCGTGGATTTATATTTATTACTCTCATACACAACACAAATCATTCAAGAGACAATTCAAATGTAACAGCGTCAAGTCTTCTTCCTTTAACCATAGATATTAAAACTATTACTACAGAGGTTACAAATCATTGCTTTAACACACCTCCTTGATTTGTGACCTTTACAACCCATTAAATACATTCAAACTAATAATTAAGTACACATTTATCATCTCTAATGCCTAATAACTCTCTAAATTTCTGAAACTTAATTCTTCCTAAAGCTTTTGTTAACATATCAGCTATCTGATTATCAGTCGATATTTTCAGAACATTAATTAACCCTTCTTTTCGTAATCATTCACAAAATGGTAACTTATGTCAATGTGTTTCGAATTCTTGGAAAACTTCCCATTTCTAGACAAACCAATTGCCCCTGTATTGTCTTCATATATATTTATACCGTTTTTAATTTCAACATCTAAATCCCCTAATACACCTTTAATTGGCAATACCTCTTCAACACAATCTGGTACAGTCGCATCACAAGTATTTACATAAACTACAAAATCTTTATATTTTTCTGGCACTTTTCTTGTTCTCTGTGGTCTTCCATATTCAATCACTTCTCTAGCTTCTTGTGGTGCCAATTGATCTCCTGTATCCTCAACCGCGTCTTCAAATACTTCATTATTTTCGTCTTCACTTCCATCTTCATTATTTTCAATCACTCTAGCAGTCTCATCTATAAATGTTACATGTCTTGTTTCAGTCATTTTATTGTCTACTAATATTTTATATCCCGTATTTGTGTATCCTACTAAAATACCTTTAACTCCTTTTGGATTCAGTTTCGACGTTCTTTTTGCTTCAGGAATTCTCACAAAAACCTTACTTCCAATTATTCTCATTTTTGACACATCGGGCTTTCTTCCAGTAAATATTTCATAAGGCGTTCTTTTTATTACTGTATTCGTTAACAGTCTATTTCCTATGTACACTGCAGTCTCCACAAAAATTGGCCAGTATTTTTTATCTACATTCGCTTCTGAAATTAAGCATCTCGCTCTATCCATGACACTTCTGTTAAATCTTTCTGCAACTCCGTTCAACTCATGCGTGTATGGAGGGCATAGATTTATGAATATCCCTTTATCTTTTGCCAACCTGTAAAAATCTTTATTTATATATTCTCTTCCATTATCACAACGCAGTTCCTTTATTCTCTTCCCAGTCATATTTTCAACTAAATTCATATAAGCTTTAAAACATTCAAACACTTCACTTTTATATTTAATGCAATACACTTTTGCTATTCTACTAAAATCATCAATAAAAGATACAAAGTAACGTTCACCTGCAACACCTGTAGGGTTCAATGGACCGTTTACGTCTGTATGCACTATCTCTAAAATATCTTTTGCACGCTGTCTATTATTTTCAAAAGGTAAATTATGCATTTTATTCATTAAACAAATCTCACACTGCACATAATCATTTTCAATTCTTTCTGGTAAACCTTCTAATAACCTTTGTTGGCACATTTTATTTAAATTAATAAAATTAGTATGTCCAAGAATTCGATGCCATTTTTCTTTTTCAGTCATGTTACTATTTGTTGTGTATGATTTTACAATTGTTTTACCTACTTTCCCATTCAGTATAAACAACTTATTTTTCCTCTCAGCAATAGCTAATACATTATTACTAGACCCATTAAAAATCTTAGCTCCATCATTATCAAAAACTACATAACTGTTATAACTCGTAATTGAAGATACACTCAATAAGTTTCGTTTCATGCTGGGTACATAATATACATTCCTAATCGTTGTTCTAAGCCAGTTCCCGTTCACATAGAAATACATTAACACATTTCCTACCTTATTCGCTTTTAAAGAAAAACCATCTCCTACTTTAATATCAATCGGGTTATCTAAAGTTTTATATTCTACAAAATATTCGTCACTATTTATAATGTGGTCAGAACATCCACTATCTAATAACCATGTTAAATTGTCTTTATTAGAATAATCTTCACTCACCGGATCTCTCGCTGAAGTCATCACTTCGACATTAAAAGAATTATCTCCTCTCGTATCATCCTGGGCTGGATTATAATAACATTCTCGTGTCGTATCACGTGTTGTACCTGAAAAATTACCTCTACCTCTTGACATCATTCTCGAATTTCCTCTTGTGCCTCTATAATTTTGTCCTCTCCAGTTGTATATTCCTCTAATGTTGCTATTTCCCCTAATATTATAGTTTCCTCGCCATCTTGGTACATTTTGCTCCCTTACCATATTTTTTGGACAATCTCTTTGGTAATGACCGGGCTCGTTACAGCCATAACAATTTCTTATTCTTACTTGAGACATTCTCTTCTGTATATTAAATGTTTCTAGTCCTTTAGACTCATTCTCTTCTTTTTTCTTGTAATTTAATATTAGTTTCGACTTCACATACTCAACTGACTTGTCTTTCGCTGGCAATGCATCAACAATATCCACTATATGTGTGTAACTTTCTGGTAAACACAACAATAAATGATTCAATTTATCATCTTCAGTCATTTCTTCACCGGCATTCTTCAATTCGTTAATATTCTTTTCAAATAAATTCAAAAAATCTACGGGGTTGTCATCTTCCGCCATTTTTAATTTCAATAACTTACGTTTGCACAGTAACTTATTTGCAGTTGACTTTACTCGATATATTGCATCAAATTTTGTAATCATGCTCCACGCAGTCGATTCCGATATAATTATTTCAAGCTGACTGTCCGTAACACTCGTGACAATTAAATTTTTTGCTTTCAAATCGATTTTTATCCAATCATTTTCCTTTATATTTTCCGGTCTTATTTCATTTATCATTGCCTCATAACATCCCTTCATTTCCATGAGTAGTTTCAGTCTAAATCTCCATTTATCGTAATTATTTCCATCGAAAATTTGTATAGGACAATCTTCTCTCACGTTCGCCATTCTTCAAAACAATCTAATCTCACCTTATTTCTTCAAACTATTTCACCGTATACAATCTTTAATTCATTTTATTTCCTTTATTTACCGCTCTGCTACCATGTTAAATAATATGCATTGGATTACCGTGGATTTATATTTATTACTCTCATACACAACACAAATCATTCAAGTGACAATTCAAATGTAACAGCGTCAAGTCTTCTTCCTTTAACCATAGATATTTAAACTATAACTACAGAGGTTACAAATCATTGCTTTAACAATATGTTAACGCGTTTTACAGGAGTTGGTAAGACAACTTTAATAAAGAAGCTATGTGCGCTGATCCAGAAGAGTGGTCTGCAACCCTCCGGTTTCTACACCGAAGAGGTGCGAAAAGAGAGAATCCGTATGGGGTTTGATGTTGTATCTTTGGACGGCGAAAGAGGCCGATTGGCGCGAGACCAGAGTCTCCTAACAAATCCGGTGAATCATAACGTTGGGAAGTATGGAGTGCTGGTTCCTGAGTTTGAAAGTATTGCACTGCATTGTTTAAGAAAGGTAGGTCCATCTTACAAAAAATGTACAGTTGATTGGTATGGACCTCCACAAAATTACACCTAAATGTTACTTTGCAGAGGTTCATAACAATGAACTACACTGAGTTACATTGTTTCTCTGCTAAAACTGTGTACCTACCACAGCAACACCATACATGGACCAATGATGCGTAATTTGAACATACTGGTACCTGCTGCTATCTAAGAGATGGTCTTAGATTTTTTTTTCTAAGTATGCAAAAATTATTTGCACAATTAAAACTTATCTACTCCATATTAGGATGCTGTTTTGTAATACTGAGTCAACCTGCTGTCATTTTGCAATACAATGTTGACTGTTAAAATTATTTTCTAAGACTTGACATTGTATTGCAGAATTAATCAGGGTTGACACACTATTGCATAACAGCATCCTTAGATCAACGGATTGAAAAATTATTGTCTTCATATGAAATTTTATTCAAATCAGAAAAGTTTCTGAACATCTTCTCTGGCTCACTAGCTAGGCCCGCTGTTGTGATAACTTTATTTGTTTCAATCTGCGGCCGAGTGTGAAAATACATGCAATTTTGTTTTGAAAGTCACTGATACTATTTGCTTGTACTTTATTACGTTAATTATTCAATATCAGTAGTAATGCAGCTATTTTCTTTTTGTCAAAATTTTACTAATGAAATATATCAGCAGTAAATCTAATTTCAATTTTAGACAAAATCAGACACGCAATACAATAATCAGGAATTCATGAAATTCTGGTGGTCCAACCAGGATCATCTCTATAATCTTCTCAGGGCTTGCGGTAAAAACGACAGTGCAGGCATAAAGCTTGCATTAAAATAGAAACTTAAAAAATAAACTTATAGAAATTTTCTCTTTGCAGCCGGCAACATCTCCGTCCCTTCTAGTAATTGATGAAATAGGTAAAATGGAGTTTTTCAGTGTACCATTCAAATCAATGGTGAGAGGGATTTTCGGTCCTGAATCTGATAGCTTTGTCTTAGCCACAATACCAGTCAGGCGAGGAGATCAACTTATTGAATCCATCAGGAATAATACGCAAGGCAAGGTCTGGACGGTTAGTATGAAAAAAATATTTTGCTCTTTATGGCACAAAAACATAGCTCTAGATGACAATGGAGATACCTTTCTACCCATTAGTTCAGTAACGAGCATTAGCTTGGCAGGGTACTGACGCTGATGTTTCTGAAGTAGGTTTTTTTGCAAGGGATTTAAAGTTTATTCAGTTCTGTCAAACGCGTGGCCTGGGTGAGCGAGCGGATGCGGCAGCTATATTGCCATTTTGTTCTGGATGCGCTTCGAGTGTGGCGGTTGGGTGTTGTTTTCTGTTTTATATAGTTGATAATTGTATAAAATTACTGTTTTTATCGGTAAAATAACACCCAATTCTTTGCAGGCTGTAGTAAGGAAGGGCCATCTTCCCCGCAGGGGGCGACACTAGCGCAAACCGCCATGACAACGTCAGTACTCTTTATATTTTGTCGCCATGACGGATCATGATCAATGAATGGGTACCTAATAAGATACTCAAACTGTTTACGGTTTGTGCTAGTGCATTCTGACAGCAGAAAATTGCAGTAATATTCCCTATTTATTTATGCTTACTTATTGTTTCAGGTAACGAAAGAAAACAGGGACCATATTGAAGAGGACATAATAAAAGAATTGAAAAATTCATTAGGTATATTACAATGAACTTATTGTACATTGGCTACACTGTTTTTTTTTTGTAATAAACCAATACTTAAAAAAATTATGCTCTTACTCGCTGATGCTATTTTATTAATAAGTTTCGCTAAAATAAATATTTTCAATACAACCTTTCTTGCTAACTATAATTTTAGCTGATTGTACTTACCGACAGACTAGACACCGGGACATAAATAAAAGCTATGCTATTAGGTACAGCCAGCGGCACGTAAGTGTGGTGTACAAAATCATTGTATCGTGGGGTAGTGAGCTATGAGCTGGGCGGGCAGGGCTGGCAAGCTGAGCGCGATTGTCAAATACCGGTAAGCGCTACACATACGCGGGCTGTAATAGTACATTGTATCTTAAGGGCGGTAAATAAGGAATTACGAAGGAGTCTATTCGAAGCCCAAAGTCGAAGACTGCAGGGCTTTAATGAGTCGATGTTCATAATTCTAGTACCGCCTGTGCGATATACAATGTTTTTCATCACATTTGCGAGTAAAATTGTATATTTGTAAAAGAAAACCTAATATTTTTTCAAAAATTGCCGATACCTTGGGCTGCGCTCTTGGCAGCGCCAGCTCCGCGCCGCCTTCCCCCCCGCATAAAACCCTCGACCTTTTTATTCTTGTCATGAAACCCAAGGTGGGTAAATGAGTCTTTGCGCGCGTACTAATTTTCTTGTCATGGAGCCCTTGAATTCATGTGCGGAATTACATTTGAAATTTACCACGAGCTTTGCGGTGAAGGAAAACATCGTGAGGAAACCTGCACAAACCTGCGAAGCAATTCAATGGTGCGTGTGAAGTTTCCAATCCGCACTGGGCCCGCGTGGGAACTACGGCCCAAGCCCTCTTGTTCTGAGAGGAGGCCTGTGCCCAGCAGTGGGACGTATATAGGCTGGGATGATGATGATGATGATGGAGCTCTTGGTCGATAAATGAGTCATTGCCCGTACTGATACTGCTGCGCGCGCGCCAGCAGCAACGACGCCTGCGTGCGCGCGTCTGGCACATACGAAAATTAGTACGCGCGCAAAGACTCATTTACCCACCTTGGGTTTCATGACAAGAACAAAAAGGTCGAGGGTTTTATTTGGGGGGTTGCAACCAAGGTAGCCTGCATGTTACGACACTGTTTACGAGCAAGTGTGATGAAAAATAATGTTTCGTTTATTTCCAATATTTAAGCTAGTTGCAATTTATGTGCAAAATAAACAATTGTATACAATTTTATTGTAAGCTTTTTCACGTATAAAATTCCAAGTGTATTTGACTACTGATAGTGGATCAAAATTCAATTGCTCGATTCAAGGAAACAAATATACAAAGCTGACAACAAGCAAAACTCACTTAAATTTCTGTCACTGCTCGTAGGTATCTCATTCATTAGTAATTTCATACTGAGATACAAGCTTACTTATGCAGTGACTTTTGCTTGTCACTCGGCGATTTTAATAAAAACTTGTAAAATGTCCTGAAGTTTTATACTTACAAACTATCTTAATTGCTATATATTCTCCATACCAGTGAAAGGTAGGTACTAAGAATATAAGTTTTTTTGTTCTATCTATTAAAATGGTTTAGATTTAGAGTACCTATCTATTGTATTCACATGCAAAATTAATTTTACAAAGAAGTGTCCATTTAGGTACTTAATTGAATTAATTTTTGAATCTGCTTCTTGGACGAGAGTGAAGGTGCATTAAATTTAAAACGCAACGCCACGCCACGCTTGCACACGCCATCCAACACGTGTCAGTACTAATCAGTCCCATATGTTTATTATGGTCAGTTGCAGATATAAACATGCGTCGGACGACGTGGCGTTGCGTCGCGTTTTAGTAGTGTGTCAGCACCTTAACCTGTAAATTGATTAACTCAAATCCAATGCCTGTAATAGACAGTGTGCAGGTGGCAGGACCTTGTGCAAGGTCCGCCCGGATTGCTACCACCATCTTGCTCGCTAATCCTGCCGTGAAGTAGCAGTGCTTGCACTGTTGTGTTTCGGCGTGGAGAGTAAGACAGCCGGTGAAATTACTGGCACGTGAGGTATCCCATCTTAGGCCTCTAGGTTGGCAACGCGTCTGCAATACCCCCGGTGTTGCAGATGTTTGTGGGCGGTGGTGATCTCTTACCATCAGGAGACCCACTTGCTTGTTTGCCATCCAATCGAATAAAAAAAAAAAAAAGACAGCTTGGCTAAACATTACATTGAAAAAAAAAAAAAAACTTAGGGGATGTGTCCCTATTCTAACTATATACTATTTATTATTATTCAGGCTTATGCTTCATACTGTTTGTCTATTAATACTATGACTATCAGGGTGAAGGCCCTTCGCATGCTGGGACCCAGCAGGCAAACACCACCTCGACTATATGGCCAGCTTGATGCTGATTGACTATAACTAAGCTAATAATCAACTATCATCCCCAGATAAATCATCAAACTGTCCATCTGATTCATACTCCTCTTGCGGGTAACACTTCTTGTTATATATCACTTTGTCCATAACTGGTACAGTGTGGTTATCCATTGGACATAGATTGCCATCCTTCATTTTCTGTGTCACAAAAGAGAGCCAGTATGACTGTTTCTTTGGGGGCATGTAGTTGGTGGGATGAGGCTCCCAGTGGGTGTCAGAGTCCCAGTCTTCTGGAGAACTTGGTGGGTGGTTTTGTGGTTGATATTCTGCAATGGTAAACAATGATTAGATGGGTTAAAATAACCCTTTTTAAGAGATATTCAGTCATTAAACTCAGACCAAATAAGCATAGTGCATATGACAATACTGTAATCTACATAAAAATGTATTGTTTTTAACAATCAAATATTTGAATTTTTACATATTCTATGATAATATTTACCCTCAATTTGTGCTTCACATAGGTGCTGAATGTGTTCATCATCATCACTTGTGTCTGGTGAATGCACACTTTCTGGCTTTTCTATTTCATATTTCCTGTAAAATAGAATAGAACAAATCAATGCAATGCATAGTACTACCACAATCAGGATTTATCATGCTAAACAACAAGTAGATGGTGTGAATGCCAATGACAATGCCACCCTTGTGCGGTGCACGCCCTGCACGCCCGTACCCGGCGGGGCTGTGTAATGTGATTGAAACATCAAAGTAATTATTACTTGCTGTTTAGCATGGTAAGTCCTGATTGTAGTAGTAAATAATGAATGGAAATTTAAATGTTGTGGTAGGTTAGAACATAAAATGGTCAATCAACTTTTAAGTACTCGACAGACATTACCATGGCAACAAGCTACGCTAAAAAGTTGGTTCACCGAAAAACATCTAGAAACAGTTTTAAAAAAAAGCAGCGCTAAGTCTTTTAGGTTGTATTAAAGTAAAAATGAAATGAATAGCAGTACCTTCCACTTTGTCTGTCATCTTTTTTGCATCTCAATTTTCGTCTCTTGTCTAAATAATTCTGGTCAACGGGCTCTTCAAAATAATTTTGTGCTAAATCAATCTCAGGGATATTTTTGATCCCTTCTGGGAACTCATATAAATTGTTGTCATATAGATCCAACGTTTTTAAACTCTCCAAGTCATTTATGTTTTGCGGTATCATGCAAAGTTCGTTGACATCCAAACAAAGGATGGACAGCTTTTTTAATTTCACAAAATTATCAGGTAAATACAACAAGTTGTTGAATGATAACATACAAATCTCGAGATTCTCCAACTCACAGAATTCATTTGGGATACCATTGAGATTATTATGCGAAAAATCTATTTGTATCAAATTTTTGAACATGTTTATCTCAGGAGCCATGTTATAAATATGTGTATTGGCTAAGTTTAGAGATTCTATATCATAGCATTTGTCTAAGCCTTGGCATGGTATTTCTTGTAGGTGGTTGGAAGCGTAACAGCTCCAGTCTGGAGTTCCCAATTCCATCATTTTAGCTTTGGCAAAAGTGCTAAGAAACTTCAAATGCTTTCCTAATCTACAATTATACAAAATAACATGCGTGACTAGAGCATTATATTGCAGTATTTCATCAATATATGTTTGCATTGAATTTGATATGTTCACATTACAACTTATATTTAATTTTGACAGGTTTGTCGGGGATTCTGTCCAGACCCACAGTGGAGGGCCTTTCAGAGTGTTATTGGAAATGTTTAAAGATTTTAAAGTATGGCAGAAGCTTGGCGGATCATTAAATGATTCAATTTTGTTATGAGACACATCTAATACTTCCAAGTCATTGACTTTCAACACAGCTTTTGGAACTACTGTAAACTTATTATGCGATAAATTTATGCTCCGTAAACACTGAGGAAATTCGATACTCGCGTCAATTTCTTCAAAATTTTGTTTGCTGAAGTCCAATTCCGTGGTGTTTTGAAAGTTTTGTAATGAATTAAAAGTTATGGGTTTAATTATTCCGTTCCGAGCACACTTAATGTCCTGTAGATTTTCTTTTGCACTTTTCTTTGTGTCCATTATGTAAAATTCCGCGTAGTTTATGCAACTACTTTTTGATTTGCTTGCCAATTTTCAAGGAAAATAATCAACTTCAACTTCAACTTTTTTGTTTAGTGGCAATCGGTCGCTTTTGGTTAGCGTCCATTACTGCCAATGACACCTGACAGCAGCAAAGTGTATATTGTGTCAGACCGGTTGGATAAGATTTCTAACGGGGGTTGTGGAAGCGAGTTTGTTGCGTACCTGCAATAGACATACACAAAACATAGGGACAGCACAAAACATAGAAGACAGTACAAAACATTTAGACATTACAGATCGGATCAAAGGGAGCGACAAAAGCGAAAAAGCACCTATAGTTTTATTTTTTCTTTAGTTATATAATTAATTAACATGTTAAGGATTTTCTTGTTGGAGGAGGCATGAAGTAGGAGGGTTTTGAGGTTGGTGGGTTTGGGAATACAGGGGGGAAGGATGTTGTAAAGGGGAACAGTTCTCATGGGCAGTTTAACATAATGTGGTCGGCGGTACCCTCTCCAAGCCGCATGGACAGAGGGGGGATTGAACAATACCCCATCTATACAGGCGGGATGGAGCACAGTATGTCCGATACGTAATCTGCAGATGACAGAGGTTGTCTGTTTGTTCGCTTGACGAAACCGGAAAAAACAAGGCTTAGGGGGGATGTTTTTTTTTTTTTTTTTTTTTTTTCTTCTGGCTCGCGCGGCTTGCGCATCCGCCACAGACGCGTAAAGGTAAGGAAACGAAATCAGTAGAAAATACGGGAATTTGGAATACGGAAAACGGAATTCAACAGGAGAAGATTACATGGGATTAAAACGGAAGAAATAAAGATAAGTATTTTACATAGGTACACATGATAAATTAAATTTAGTGAGATGAGGAATACATATTTAAATTTTAATATCATTATTATTTATAAATATGTTAATAAGTTATATATAGTTATGTCATTAGAGGCTAAAAGGACAGAGATGGATGTAGGTAATGGGACCTTGTAGGATGTAAGCTGTTCATAAAGGAAGGAGTTGTCATGGAGAGGACATGAGAGAAATATATGATTAGTGTCTGCAATGCCCAAGCCACACTCACAAACATCAGACTCGATCAGTTTAAATTTAGCAAGGCTGGCGGGAGTACAAACATGACCCAGTCTCATACGGATAAGGCAGCAGGTAGCTCTCTTACCAAATTTAAATTTGCCAAACCAAGGTTTACACGGAATGCTAGGTTGAATAGAATAATAATATTTGCCCTTGATCTGGCAACTTTCAATCCACTTCTCTCTCCAGCTCTCTCTAAGAGATGAACCAGCGAGAGCGGCCAGATCATGACTGTAATTCTTATATGGAAAAAGATCACCATCTTTAACAGCTTCATTGGCTAGCCGATCAGCAATTACATTACCAGAAATATCACAGTGACTTGGAACCCAACCAAAAGACACTGAGTACCCCAAATCAGAACAATTGGCAAGGAGAGTTCTTAATTTGATAATGGCAGGGAATATTACTTTGCAGTTAAATGGGAATTTACTAAGAGCTTGAAGAGCGCTTTTTGAATCAGTTATAATCAAAGTTTTTCTGAGTTTGGCAAGTAAGATATATTCCACGGCTTTAAGTAATCCAAAGCATTCTCCCGTAAATACTGACGTTTCAGGAGGGAGTTTAATTTTCTGACTAATTTTGTATTGAGCATGGTACACCCAACCCCCACATGGCCAAAAGACGCATGTTTGGAAGAATCAGAGTATATATGATGCCAGCTATGCCACCGATCGTCTTTTATAGAATTGAAATTAGCGTTAGGGTCCATATCATTTTTGGTTACTCCTAAATTGAGATGAACATCAGGAGATAAAGTAAGGGCAGAGAAATTATTACAGAAAAGGGGATATTCTGGATAGTGATAGGTTGGAGATTGTAGGGACCTGTACCTTTGGAAGCTTTTCACAAGGCACGGAGTTATTTTATGCGACCAATAACTAGATGATGCCAAAGAGTTATTTAATAGTGGAAGGCTTGATCGTAGGGGATGATTGGAATTTTGAAAGCAGCGAAATAAGAACTTATCTGACAAAAATTGACGTCTTAAATGTAAAGGTGGTTCCACACATTCGACTTGTAGGCAATTTATAGGGCTTGATTTCATTGCACCACAGATCAGGCGTAGAGCTTTGGACTGGACAGCATCTAAACGTTTAAAGCCATTAACTTGACCCGGGATTAATAAGAATGTGCCATAATCCATGCTACTTCTAATCAAAGCGTTGTATAGGAGTCTAAGCGAAAATGGATGAGCACCCCACCAGACACCTGAAAGACATCGTATCATGTTTAAAAGTCGTTCGCACTTAGCTACAGTATAGTCGCAATGGGGAACACCAGTAAGTTTAAAATCCAACACAACACCAAGGAAACGTGTAAAGCTTTTCGTTGGAATGGGGTGGCCATCAAAATTGACAGAAACCACAGGCGGTACCCTTGTCCTGGCGAAAGGAACCACGACGCTCTTAGAGTGGGAAATCTCAAGGCCATTGTCATCCAGCCAGTTTTTCAGGTGATTAAGGGATTCAGTTAAGCAAACTGAAGCTATTTCAGAATTTCGGTGTGAGCAATATACAAGCAAGTCATCGGCATATTGCAGAACTTTAACCTCTGTACCTAAAGTATCTTCTAGGTCATGGCTGTATATGTTGTAGAGTAGCGGGCTTAAAACCGAGCCTTGAGGTAACCCTCTCCACAAAAGCCTAGATTTCTTAGTGCCATCAACGGTAAGATTGATACACCTTCCTGACAGCATATTTATAATAAAATTGGAAAGCAAAAGTGGTACTTTAAGATTTTGAAGTTTTTTGTGAAGGCGAGAAATAATGACATTATCGTACCGTACGCTGCTGAAATGTCCATAAATGCTGCAATCAAAGTATTGCCATCGGAAAATGCTTGTCTAATGTCCGTGATAAGAACAGCTATATTATCAATGGTACCTCTGCCCCGCCTAAAACCAAATTGATTTTGGCTAAGTATATTGTTAGTTTCAATAAACCACTCTAGGCGATTTTTGACCAGATGTTCCGTAAGTTTCATTAGGACAGTGGACAGAGCTACAGGCCGATAAGAAGACACATCAAAAGGTTCCTTCTTTGGTTTCAGGAAAGGTAACACATCTTGACATTTCCAAGCCTCGGGAATCTCGCCAGATATCAATATTTTGTTAATTAGTTTTAGGAAGTATAGAAGAGGAATATCATTTAGATGGGTAAAGAATGAATATGGTATACCATCTGGTCCAGGAGCTGAATCTTTAGTTTTAGAAATGACTCCTTTGAGTTCTGGTAGTGTGAATGGACCATTAAGCCCGCTCAGGTCCAGCACTGGAGGTAAAGAAATAAACTCAGGAACAGTGGGTGGAGCGAGTTTATCCAGAAAATCATTTGCTAATGTAGAAGGAAGGTTGGAGGAACAGTCTTCTTTAAAAGCAGATCGAAATCTTTTAATATTATTCCAAACCACAGAAGGGTTTGTATTAGGAGATACAGATAAGCAAAAGTTTCTCCAACCTTCAAACTTCTTTTTTTTAAAAAGCTTTTTTGTCTTGTCTATTTCCTCCAAAACAAAATCAAAGTTTTCATTGGTGCTAGATTCTCTGTAAGCAAGTTCAGCCTCCTTTCGCCTCTTGGCCGCTGCAGTACATTCCGAATCCCACCATGGAGGAGAAGGAATGTTGTTTCCTCCTACTTTTTTCACTGGAAAAACATTATCAGCAGTCTCGACCATTATCTTTGCCAGAGCGGCTGCACATGTGGCTTCGTCGCTGTGTTCGATTGAAGGAAGAGAGGAAATTTTTTGATCAAGATGTTCCTTGAATGTGTCCCAGTTAGCGTTACTCAAATTGTACTTTAAACGAGGAGGACTCTTTTGAGTAGGAGAGTTATTAAACGGAAATGACAGAAGAATAGTGAAATGATCACTTCCGAATGAAAGAGGAGAGACCTTCCAGGATAAAGAAGAAAATAAATTTGGACTACAAATAGAAACATCTGGGCAACTTATTCCCTCTCCAGGTGCAGTTCGTCGGGTGGGAGAACCATCATTTAGGATACAAAGATTATGGGAGTCCATCATATCAATGACTAGATTGCCATAGGAATTGGTGGTGGAACTACCCAAGATTGATGTTGGGCATTCAAATCTCCAAGAAGAATAAGAGGCTTCGGAAGCAGTAACAATATGTCATTTACTTCATTATAAATAGTTGAAGAAGGGTGAGGGATATATAATGAGACAAAACAGATATTATTAACGGAAACAGCAATTATAGATATATCATTGTTATGAGCAGGAAGAGGAATATGTGAATAAGGAATGCCATGCTTTACAAGCAAAGCAACACCGGCATATCCATCAGAGCGGTCCTCTCTTATACAAGAAAATCCTGATATCCTGAAATTGGATGAAGGCTTTAACCAAGTTTCTTGCAAGGCTATAATTTTTAAATTAAACTTATTTATTAAATAGAGTAAATCAGCTTTCTTTGGAATTATACTTCTACAGTTCCATTGAAGGATTTGAAATTGGCTGTTCATTATCGGTTAAGAGTTGAGTGAAAAAATTCATAATAGGGGCAGCGTGGGACGGTGAGATACTACTACCCAATCCAGATTGGGACAGTAACTTAATGATCAATAGAATTATTTCTTTCACAGATTGAGTGGTCTCATTAGATTTATAAATAGTTTTGTTAGTGACGGGCATGTCATAATCCCTTGTCAAGGCATTATGCGCTGCCACATCATATCCTTTAGATCTAGATTGGGGTGGGGAGCGAGGTTTCATAAAGATAGTTTTCTTATAAGATGTAGTTGGGCTAGTGTGTGAGTAAGATGTAGTTGGACTAGAGTGTGAGAAATCCTTTTCTGTTCCATTAGTGTTATTACTGAGTAATGCATCAGCATATGAAATTTTTGAGATAGGAGGGTGTTGTTTATTAGCTTCAAAATATGACACACAGCTCTTAGCCATGGTCTCCTTTATATTTTTTTGTCTCTCAAATTCTAGACATTTTTTATCAGTAGCAAGGTGAGAACCTTTGCACAGACAACATCGTATATGCTCATCATCAACTTCACATTTTTCTCCAGTATGTCCCTGACCACATTTGTAACATCTGGGAGTTGAGCGGCACTGACCTCTGACATGCCCAAAGCGACAACAGTTGTAGCATTGTATAGTAGGATATATGTATAGGTCTACAGGTAGTGCTGCATAGCACATGAATATGCGTTTGGGCAAAACTTGGCCATCAAAGGTAAGTACCACTGACTCTGTAGGTTTTAACTCACTGACACCTGACTCAATAGCTTTCCTTTTTAGTCGTCTAACTTTTAATATCGGTCCACAACCTATAGGAACAGAGATATTCTCTAAAACTTCTTCCTCTGACCACTCGGAGGGAACGCCTCGTACAATTCCCAACCGGGTGACAGAGAAAGTCGGGATGAATGTCTTGTAGTTGGATGCTGACAGGGCAGGGTTGGTCAAAAAGTTATTGGCAGCCTGAAATCGCTGAAAGAAATAGTCACTCTATTTCTTCCAATGCGTTTCAGGCTCCCATTAACAATTTGGGAAATATTATTTTTCCTTAGAAATTTCCCAAACACTACTGGGTGTAGAGAGACATTGTCATTTTCTGAGATTTGCAATCGTTGTACATGTACATTAAATGGGGCTACATCTGATTTCTGGTACATCATTCTGCCTACTGGTTGGGGAGCTGTGGATGTCGAGTTAGTCAATGATTGAGCTGGTGCTGGTACTGAATCATTAGTTGCAGAAGGAGTGATGTGTTGTGGCTGTGGCTTGGGAGTTGGTTTAGCGAATATATTATGCATTCTTTGACGGCTTTCATCAAAATTACAAACACAATCATCTTCTTTTATTATTAAAGCCTCGCCATGACGTTGTCTTGACCTTTTTTTGTTGCAGTGGCGACATGTTTTTACAGAGTGTCGTTTCCTGCGGTTAATATTATCCTGGCTACAAGAGCCATCAGTGCTAGATCCATCTACAATGGTCACATTATGTCCTATGTCTGGGGCAGTCCCCCCTGGGTCTTCAGGTAACTCCATAAGGAGTTACCTGAAGTACAAAGATTACAAAAAACTTACCCTTATATGTCCAGTATATACACTATAACTTACAAAAAATATACAAATTTACATAGAATACTTGTACTATTATTTACAATACCCGAATAATCAACTCTTGTCAACTAAAAAATCAATTTTCACAATATTTCAAAAAACAATTACAAAACACAACCAAACGACCGAACGTTTCCCGCGCTTTTCAGGGGGGATGTTTGGTTGAATATCCCCGTAATGACGGCCTTTGACCAGTAAGGAGCACTCATAATGACGGAGCCAAAGAGAGGTGAGATCGGATTTGGCAGCAGAGAAGAGGTCATAGAAATAGCAGTGGGAGTGATCCAAGCTGCCGATCTCTATGGCCTCCTTAGCATATGCGTCAGCGACCTCGTTTCCCCGGATCCCAGAATGACTGGGAATCCAGGCCAACGAGATCTCAAGGTTGCGGAGATGGGCTTCGAATAGGGATTGCCTGATGAGTAGCACTAAAGGATAGTTAATTTTGGCAGAGAAAGGATTGGCCGTGATGGATTGTAAACCGCTAAGAGAGTCCGTAAAAATTAACGAGTTGCTAATACCATGAGCATTAATGTATTTAACGGCTTCCAGAATAGCGACTAGCTCACCGGTAAAGACTGACGTGTGAGGTGGGCACTTAAAGCTCAGGATAACTGAATCTTTCGGGATCCAGACTGCCGAACCCACAGCGCCGCCAACCATAAGCCTGGAGGCATCTGTGAATAACAAAGACCAGCCTTGCCAGGAGTTTTCGATGTTGTGTAGAAAAGAACTGTTAGCTCCGGGCTGGTTCTTTGTTATTCCGAAGTTAAGGATGATGTTGGGTTGAAAGATTAGAGCATCGTAACTGTGAGCAAAAAGGGGGAGAAGGGAGCATGTGAAAGAGGGGTCTGGGAGGTTATTGAATTTGCGGAAGCTATTGATAAGACATGGCGGGTTTTTGTTGAACCAGAATCCACTGTCAGTAATTAAATCCGATAGTTCTTGCAGCTTAGGTAAGAGGGGGTGGTCGTCCAGAAGGGAAAGTCTGAGGAAGAAACGATCAGCCAGGTATTGACGTCGGAGGTAAAGGGGGGGGTCAGTTGCTTCTACTTGAAGGGCATTGGTCGGGGAGGATTTCATGGCTCCCAGGATAACCCGGAGGGACTGGTACTGGATTTTGTCCAGTTTACCTAAGGCCACCTTGTTACAAGGTTCTAAGATAAAGGAGCCATAATCAAGGACGCTGCGTACTATGGCATTATAGAGGAGTTTCTGGGAATAGGGGTGGGCACCCCACCACACACCCGAAAGACAACGCAGAATGTTGATGTTTGATTGGCACTTTTTAACTGTGGAATCAATATGGGGGCAACCGGAAAGCCGAGAGTCAAGCGTAACGCCTAGAAATTTGACTTGTTTACTGACAGGGATTAGTTGATTATTGAAGGCGACTTCCACAGGGGGGAACGACCTTTTCCTAGTAAAAGGAACCACGCTACATTTGGAAACTGAAAGGGAAAGACCATGGACAGCAAGCCATTCACCCAGGTAGAATAGGGCTTGGTTCAAGTTGCAGGTGGCTACTTCGACGGAATGGGACGATGCGTACAAAGCTATGTCGTCTGCGTATTGCAGTATGTTGCAGAACGGTGAAACAGCCTCGTCAAGGTCGTGGGTGTACAAGCTGTAGAGCAAGGGACTTAATACGGATCCTTGTGGAAGACCTTGCCAGATTAGCCTCGGAGTGGAATGGGAACCATTATGTCTCACCTCGATGGATCGTTCCATTAGGAAGTTGCATATGAAATGCGTCAGCTTCTGCGGCAGACTCAGCTTAGATAGTTTATCTCTGAGTAAGGAGAGTATGACACTATCATACGCGGATGATACGTCCAAGAATACGCCAACAAGGAACTCGTTCCTTGAGAGGGAGATCCTGATGTCAGTTGTTAAAATCGAGAGACTATCCATGGTGCCCATTCCTCTCCGAAAACCAAACTGGCTTTTGGACAGTATTTTATTTGATTCTACGAACCACTCCAGGCGTTTCTTAATCATGTGCTCTAGGATTTTGAGAAGGCAGGATGATAAGGCGATTGGACGGTGGGAGGAAGGAAGGAGGGGATCTTTCCCTTGTTTATGTAGAGGGATGATAATTTGTTTTTCCAAGCCTCTGGAACGAAACCCAGGTCGAGGAAATGGTTTAAAAGGTCTAGAAAGTATTTTTTGGTAACCTGGCCAGATTTGGCAAGAAAAGCGTACGGGATACTATCTGGACCAGGAGCCGAGTTCTTGAGGTGGTCTAACGATGCCAAAAGTTCTAACCACGAAAACGGTTGGTCGAGATTATTATGAGGGCAATTCAAAGGATAGGGGGAAGGGAGGGAGTTAACATGGGGGACAGTGGGGGGAGACAGGGTGTCTATAAATGCCGTGAGCCAAACTGAGGAGTCGTTACTAGGCGCATCTCGGGCTATGAATGAACCTCTAAAACGTTTTATGGCTTTCCATAGAACAGTTGATGGAGTGCGGGGCGAGATACTTTGGCAGAAGTTTATCCATCCAAATTTCTTTTTTTTTTTGAACAAACGTTTCGCCTGAGCCGCGGTCTTTTTGAATGCGAGAAAGTTATCCAGGGACATGTTTCCACAATACGCTTTCTCGGCCTCGTTCCTTAGGCGAATCATGTCCGTACATTCAGAGTCCCACCAAGGTGGGGAGGACCTAGCCTTATAACGTTTTTTAGGCGGAATATTTTTGTCAGCTGCAACTATGAAGGCCTCGATCAGGTTGTCATGACAAATACAGGCGTTTTCTGGTAAGACAATGGGCATCTTGCTGACTGCTGCATCCAAGTCCGCCGCGAACTGGTCCCAATCAGCCTTGGACAGGTGGTACCTATTAGAATTTGGGGGAGTACTGGGTTGGGAAAAGGATGTAGGGAAGGATATTAAGATTGGAAGGTGATCACTACCGTGGGAATCCTGGAGCACAGACCACGAGAGAAGGGTGCCAAAATGTGGAGAGCACAGGGAAAGATCGACGGCACTAGAGTTCAGGCCTGGTGCCGTTCTGCGCGTCGGAGAACCATCATTGAGTAGGCAGATGTTTTTGTCCTCCATCAGGTCAACGAGATCA
The DNA here is from genome assembly GCF_025370935.1 of Choristoneura fumiferana. Taxonomy (NCBI): domain Eukaryota; kingdom Metazoa; phylum Arthropoda; class Insecta; order Lepidoptera; family Tortricidae; genus Choristoneura; species Choristoneura fumiferana. The sequence goes on from NC_133477.1 coordinate 4,664,894, forward strand.
CAGGCTAAGGCGTCGTAATCGGCGCTTCCCCACATGAGATGATGACAGTTAAAGTCACCTAAAATGAGGAATGGGTCCGGAAGGGCGGAAAATATGTGCTCGAGGTCTGAGATATTAATGGAGAGCGGATCGTAAATATAGATCGAAAGAACGGTAAAGTCCATGATCTTGGCGGCGACTGCATTAATGCCGTAAGGGATAGGGGGAAGAGTTATACGATTATACGTGACAGAAGATTTGATGAGAAGGGCGGCTCCTGCGTAGCCATCATCTCTGTCATGTCGGAGGCACGAGAAGCCAGGCACCCGGAACCGGGCTCCCGGAACCAACCAGGTCTCCGATATGGCAAAGACAGTAGGGTCATACGAGGATACCATTTGCAAAATTTCGTGTTTTTTAGGGCGGAGACTGTGACTGTTCCACTGGATGAGATGGAACATTTACAACTTGGAGAAATTGTGAAAGTTTGTTGGCGACGTTGGGCGGTAGGGGGAAATCATCCATTTTGCTGAACATATTGATCAGCAAGGATAGAAGGACGTCCAGCAGGTTATCGTTGGGGGGGGACTGAAAGGGGGAGGAGGGCGGGGAGCCTGGGGGCCGGAGGGCGGCACCATTCCTCGGAGGAGGGGGGTTGCGGTCTCTAATTAGGGCTTCGTGAGCGGCACGGTCATATCCTTGTGATAGAGGACGATGGGGGGACCTTGGTATGTAGACCGTTTTCCTGTAACTTTGGGATGGACTTTGAGTGTGGGTGGGGAAGGCAGAGTGTTGGGTTTGAGGCATAGGATCAGTTTGGGAATAGGGGGGGCTCTGAGCCGCGTCTGCGTAGGATCTCTTAACAGGGGGGGAACCTTTCGCAAGCCTGAGAGTAAGAGATGTTGTCGTCAGACATTGCTGCTTTGATAGCCTGTTGACGAGTGTGTTCTGGACAGGTCTTGTGTGTAGCAAAGTGCCTGCCTGAGCAGAACAGACAAAACGCTAAGTCTTCCTGCACAGTACATGTTTTGCCTGTATGCTCTTGGCCACATTTGAAGCATTTTGGTTTTGATCGACATTGATCCGCTACGTGTCCGAATTTACAGCAGCTGTGGCACTGTATTGTGGGCAAAAGATACTTTTCTACTACTAACGATGTGTAACAGCAGAAAATTCTGGCTGGCAAAACTTGTCCGCTAAAAGTTATCACCACAGTACCTGTAGGGATCCACTCAATGCCGTCGGGTTTGTGTACTTTTCGGTTAAGTCGCCTGGCTTTAAGGATGCCCCCACAGCCAGAAGGAAGCTCCACATCATTGACAAAAGCATCCAGCGCTAGGTCCGTGGGTACTCCCCTGACAATACCCATGCGTGTGATATTAAACGTTGGGATGGTAGCCTCGAAATTTTTAGATGCGAGTAGTGGGTCCGATAAAAAGGTATTAGCTGCCTCTGCGGAGTTAAACTCTACACTAACACGGTTTCTACCTACTTTTTTGATACCATCTCGCGCTATGTTCTGTATACGCGAGTTTACCATCACTTGTCCAAATTTGATAGGATTTAGGGTAGTACCAGCGGAGGGATCTGATTCTGACTTGGATACATGGACAAGGAAAGGACCTCCGTCGTTTGACGTGTATTTACGTCCATTTTTTAGGTCCGGATGTTCGTAAAGGTGGGCTATGGAGTCGGAAGGAGCCCTGGTCCCCAACTTAGTTGGGGCCTGGGATCCATCCAGCACCGTAGCCCTCCTTTTTGCCCCCAGTAGAGTTATTTCGGCGTCCATCGACACCTCCGATTGGCTGTCTTGCGACAAGTTCATCGGTGCGCCGATGGAAACCGGTTCCCTAACAGAGGTTATGTCTGGAGGTTTTGGGGATATGCGACATTGCGGGGTTAGCAGCGTACGAGTATTTGTTAAAACACTTACTGAACGACGATACTGGTGGGTCACACAACAAAACACGTAAAAAATAGCACTAGGCCACAAAATTTCGTAGGTCCGACACAAACACGTGCTGTCACCAAGGAAGCCAAGTGGTCAGCCAGGAAAATAATAAAAGATATCGAAAATCAACCGCATGAATTAATGTCTGTCACTGACACTCACTGCACGCACTGTCATCTGTCATGCAAGCAAACGTCAAAAATCTTTTTTTTATTTACCCTTCTGAGAAAGGCTAAGGAACCATCAGTCCATACTGGCTCGTCTTGTTCTATAGCTACTACTAGAAAGGTCTACTACGAAATTCGAAAATCGAAGGTCGTATCGTACCATCCATCTAACTCTCGTATTAAATAGTATTAGCGTCAGCGGAACGGTATGATACGAACTTCGATTTTCGAATTTCGTAGTAGCCTCTCTGCATGGTACACGGTCAAGGACTTCAATTTATGAGCCACCATGGAACCATTTCACAGTAAACGGCATAACATACCATTTAATTATCAATGAAAATTGTAATGACTTATCCTATGAAAAAGTTCCATGGTGGCTCATGAATTAAATTCCTTGACCATACCACAAAACGAAATGATGGCAAATTACAATAAAACTCCGATTTTGTTACTTCAAAGTTCAATATCTCAAAAACGGCTAAACCGATTTTGATGAAACATGTCTAAGAACCATCGCTAAAACACCTGCTTTCAAATAATAAAGCCGCATTCAAATCGGTTCACCCGTTTAAGAGCTACGGTGCCACAGACAGACACACATAGCGGTCAAACTTATAACACCCCTCGCTTTTTGCATGAGGGGCTAAAAAATTGAACGGGCAACACAAGGGGTAGGTACGTTCCACTAAATGCCCGCAACAATGGTGTCGCCCTCTATATCGTTCCACCTAAGGCCCGTGGTCGCGAGCGATCGCTCGACGTCATACATGAGTCACTGTTGGGGACCAGTGAGTGACAGTTGCTAAATATTTGACTCATATAATAGACTGTCTTCTCATGTTACAGCCATGTTACATCCCACGTTACAGGGTTGTTTGTTACTTTGAAGTTGTTAAGGGACAACTTCCGTGTTTATAAATTTAACCTACCTACCCAAATAACAGAAACAAAATTTGTTTTCCTTTGACCCTTAGTGTTAGTTAACCAACCACCTATAACCACAGAAATACCGGTTGAATTTATGAGTGTGAATTAACATTAACACTCATGTGCAGGTACTTTATGTAATACCTTTATGCTTTATGCCTTTGCTTTTAAAATCGTGGGCCTCTTTTGTGGTTATAAGTAAGTGAGTTAGAGTTCCGAGCGTACCTACCCATAGCGGGGCAAGGTGAAGTAGTTGCCCCACACCCTGTCCTGTGGCCCAAAGCTAAGAATTTTTAGGCAAAATAAAACTAATTATAATGATAAAATATTTTTTTCATTTGGGTAATTAAATCGACTGAGGTTATTTGCGATTTCCGAACCGAAAATAAAAAGCTTTTTTATTGAATTTCCTTCTAAGTACTTAGTTTATTTATTTCTGCCCCACTCATAAACAATGCTGGGTACCTACGCCCATTTAAGACCACGCTATAACTCCGCAGTACAGGTAGGTTCTATAACCTATAACTTAACACTAATAGGTACTGGCACTGGTAGGCACGAATGGAACCGGGTAAGTAATAGAATATATAAAAACAAAACATATAATATTCATTACGTATAACTTCACTTTCTATATTTTTTAAACATAACATCCGTTTGCTATAATGCTCATAATGGATAATGATAAAATATATAATTTCATTATGGACATAAATACATTGAGTGTAACGATCAAATTATATAATATTCGAAACCTCTAACAACCAAAACATATAAAATTCATTTAATCGTACAATGGAAAACATAACGCTCATATATAAATAAAAAATATATATTTCTCTTTTAAGGTTTCATCGCTGCTATAAAAAAACCTAACATCGAAGGCTAAGCATCGAAGGCTATTCTGAACCTAAACTATCCAAGTCGCTTCTGCTCCGAACGGTCTTGCTCGCTCGCTTCGCTCGCTCGCACAAATTTTGAAGTAAAACTTTGCAATACAAAAATTAAACACCTAATTTTCTGGTTTAAAATTTTAAACTTTACCAAGTATTTTAGAAACAAAGTATATCACTTGATATTATATCATATTAATGTTATATAAGAAGTTATTACGTATTATAAGCGGTATACCTTATGTATGATATATAATATGAATTTAGCCCATAAACATGTTATTTCTTATGAAAGTATATAAAACAACTGTTATACTAATCGAACGTTATACTTTATGAAATTATAGTGTTTCACGTTATACATAATGTAATTATATATAATGAACGTTTATAATATGAAATGATATCTAACGTTTTTATATAACTTGGGACGCACCCAATGGAACCGATATACGAATGATACATAGGTTATAATGTTAAAGTGCTATAGTGCAAAGTAAGAAAAATATGATTAAGTATAAAATTTGACTCTTCTGCCCAGAAAACATTTTTAAGTTGCAATAGAAAACTCGTGGCTCAGACCAGTGTGTCAGCTTTTGCCTTATCAAGTTCTATGTTTTGTAATCATTCATCTTGATTTCGTAAACACTAACAATGGTAAATTTAGTAAAGGTACGCAGGAAAAGTCTCGTGTAAACAGAATTATGTAAACTTTAGGCTTTTTACGAGCTAATTTCCTTTATTGCCTAGCGTTAGACGAGACTGGTCGTCTACAAAATGATTTTCAAAAAGTATAGTGTGGCTTTTTTGTCATTAACTTTAATAGTATTAGTTAACGCTGGCAAGAATTCAGATGAGAGACCGGATATAGCTAGGGTGGGCAAAACAAAAAGGGCTAAAATGGGTAAGTTGGAACGCCTGTTTAATTTAAACAAATGACTTAACTCGAGTTTGCATTGAGTTTTCGCAGGAGATTCATACTGACGAGCAAATTATAACAGATCATTTTTCATATCAACAGAATGTTTATTATTGTTATTGCAGCTCAGAAGACTGCAGTTGGGACCCTGTCCAATGTCATAACTCAAATTCAGAATTTGCCTACGATGGACATGGGCAGAAGATTTAGGTCACCGTGCAAAACCGGAAATAGGTGTGGAAAGGTAATATTATAGAAAGCACATACAATATATATGTTAATTAGATAGAAACAATAAAAAAATAATGTTTGCCCGGTAGCGTAACAAAGTGAAAAAGCTCTAAGTCTTAGAATTAGCACAAAATTATGCAACTTTCTGTTATAATTTCATTTCTAATACAAGCTCTTTTGCTGACTGTACTTTTTTGCGTTGTCATCCAACTTGCATACGTATACCAAATTTCAAGTTAATCCGACCACTTGAAAAAATATTCATTTCGAATACTTATTCAATTGAACTTGCAAGATTTGACACAAACAATAAACAACAGCAACAAACAGGGCAAACTAAATAAAAGCTTGTAAAAGTCCACTGAACAATAATCTAATAATAATATTACCTACTCAATTTAAATAAAATCAGTCCTCATTCACCAACTGCTGGGTTAAGGACTCTTCGATTGCAATCGCTATTCGATCTCGAGAAAACTTCCCTAAATCTTTCCAGCCGACGTAAATTTCCACCACTACATAACCGTCATTGATAATCTGCCTTACGCCATTTCTCTATGATCCTGGTGGTATACTCTTACATTTGATGTATATGCTCAATAGGCCTGCTCTCAGATGGAGATGATTAATTTACCGTGCTTATTGGGATTTTTATTAGTGAATTTAAAATGAAATTGTACAGATTATTAAGTGAAAATGGGTTTTACAGCATAAACGATTTTTTAATGCATAAATTCAAAGATTGACATGAAAATTTAATTTGTATAGTTTTAAGAAATTGCAATTGAATGTTTTTTATTTTATTTGATGACAATTATTTTGAATGAAGTATTATCTATTTTGACCACTGAGCGATTAAATCGCTGAAATTGCTTTTCACATGCCTGCCTTGGCTAAACATATTATGGGAAATACCTAATTATTAGGTACTGTAATGTAAGATCCTCAGCTACCATATGTTTCTGTGAATAAACGAATCATTCATTCACAAACACAACTGAACTGCTGCGTCGGCGTATACGCGTATGCTAGTTTTCTTTCAATATTTTCCTTCATCGAAAAGCTCATGGTGACAGGGTTACAAATCTACAATCTTCTGCTTGAGATGCCATAGATCAAACCACTAGAGTCTGTTGAGTATACTACCAGGGCTTGTTACACTTGGTCTGCAGGTAATCAAAAGGCTGATGGTGCCAAAGCTGGCACAGCTTGAGAACACTATAATGGGCATTATGAAGGAGCTGGCTAAGATGCCGCCGGGCTCGCGACTGCCTGACAAGTTCACCAAGACCGAACCGATCAAGCTGATGCTGGACCAGAACTACAAGTGAGTTATATTTACGAGTAACAAGTCTTTACGTGCAGCAACGCTCGTGTAAAGCATTAGGTCTGGTATTTCAATTGAATTTCTGGGACCTAACTAAATTTTTACGGGAATTCTAAAAAATAAGTCATAGTCTTCAAGCTATACATACGTACAAGCAATATAAGCCTGCTTAAGTACATGAAAAGTATCCGTGCAATGTTTTTAGACTTAGTTTTGAGATTTTGGGATTAGGTATATTATGTGTAAATAGCTCGATATATTCCGGCCCCGTGGAAATATCTGCAGCTCTACATACTAAGTTTCATCCCAATCTTTCCAGCCGCACCGCCAAGTGAGGAAAAGGGCGGAGTGAAAGAGTTAAAAACAAACACAAAAACACACACAAAAAATTCAGACTTATTTTTTTAGAATTCCCGTTAAAATAAAAACAATGGTTAGCTAGCGAGAAAGTAAACAGCAAATTCGTAAAATCGTTGGGCTCATTTTGCCCAGGCCCTAGTTAGTTTCTTTGGTGTTGGAAAATATAATATTTTCCTTTTTCAGGGAGGAAGTGTGCATGGACAAGCTGGAATCCTGCCTGAAGGAAGACAAGCGTCGCAAGCGAATCCTAAAGAAGCTCTTCTTCAAGAAGTACAACGGTCTAAGACAGGACTTGATCGGCTATGGGGGCCGAAGACTTTGGGGTGGGGAGGGCAACCTCTTTTATAGGAAATAGGCTTTAGTATTCTGTTAAGTTCAGTTGAGAATAAAATATATGATTTTTGTTATATGGCTCCATTTTTGTTTGTTTGATCTAGCATCAACCCAAAGTGTACAATCTAGACACGCGGTAGCGTGTCAAGCCAAGTTCAAACTAACAGAACTGGCGAGCAGCACCGTTTGACAAAAATTAAAAAAGTTCGTGATTCAACGTCGTAATTTTGGAGTTCTAAAAATTGTATGTATAGGGGCTGTTTCACCATCCATTGATTATTGTTAACTGACGGTTAAATGTGATGCCGTCTCTATTTGTTTTGTTCGAATAGACGGAGACGGCATCACATTTAGCCGTCAGTTAACACTAATCAATGGATGGTGAAACAGCCCCATAGTGGCCAATATAGTGTACAAGACCAAATTAATGGTGCTACCTTTACATATAATAAGAGTTATAAAGTGTCGTCATTTGCAAGTAGCACCATCATGCTGCATAGTGAAGCGTTTAAGAAAGAGGCAGATAAAGATTAAAAAGTGTAAATTTCAACTGATTTTTTTTTCTTCACTGAACATGTCTGTAGGTATATCTACACTTTGTAGTAATACACAGGAACTGATAAATTCAAGAGTTGTCAAATTTCGTATTGTCCCATGATCTCCGAAATCCTTTGAATAAAATATCTCCAGGTACAAATGTGCCGTAAACGAATATTTCTGTGCTAAATTGAAGGAAAAGTAAAGCAGTTTCTTCTAAGGCAGAGGTTCCCAAAGTGGTCCCGACGGGAGACCAGACGAGGGTCCACGTTCGTGTGAGAAAGATGGGGGTTTTGGGAATAGAAATGTAGCTGCAAGGGGTCTACCGATAATAATAGGTAAAATTTTGAAAGTGCTCTACGAGAAAAACGTTTGAGAACTTCGATCTGCTCTATCTAAGGCTATGAAGAACTTTGCACTAACGCTATTGCGGTCTCGCTCTCTTTGTCTCTCATGGCGTCCAAACCAAACCGTGTACGTCGCTATTTAGTGTAAAACTGTTTTTAAAACTAATAAAACCAGTCGTAATCTGTTTGCGTGTGTAATTTGGAAACTTGCCAGCAAAAGCTCATTTCATTTAGTTTGATCTATGTACTTTGTCACAAGTTCTAGAGTTCAGTTAAGTGTACCTGTAACCTTAAAAGTCAACATTAAAAGTTAGTGAAAATTACCTATCTAGTTAGTAAGCCAGGAAGGAGTCTATACTCAATCGCAATCTACCACTGTGCGTTTCCTTCAGCAGTTCCTTCCACGTACACTGAAAATTTGGAATCAACTTCCGTCAGCAGTGTTTCAACTATGACATCGGGGTTTTCAAGAAAAGGGCTTATACTTTTTTAAAAGGCTGACAGCGGACCAATGACTCTCCTTGAGCAGTTGGTACTCACGGGCAGCGGTGATGATTTCCCATCAGATGACCCGCTTGCTCGTTTGCCTCCTTCTCATAAAAAAATAAAAAATACTCACACCCCTTTTGAGATTATTGGAAATAATTCCAATCCACATTAGCGATCCCTTCAAATAGCGAACCTACTGTGTTAAAAATAAAGTTGTGTTAAATACTTGTGATGTATAGATATCATTTAATAATATTGTAAATCTGTTTAAAAAATATACCTCGTTGAGTTTCTTGCCGGATTCTTCTCAACAGAGGTTTTTCCGAACCGGTGGTAGATTTTTTTGACATTCATAAGTGCTTGTTATAGCCTTGATTATGAGAGAACTAGAATTGTTTGTTGCAAGTGCAAGGTTCAAGATATCTATGTCCGTGGTGACACAGGAATTTCATGATAATTCAGTTCCAACATAATTACTAACAGTAGCAAAAACAAGCAAGTAAAAGTTGAGTTACTTATTACCAGACGCTTGTGAATATTTTGCAATATCTGAAATTAATTATGGCAAATATGCGTTCCGGGGCAATGAATGTCTGTGTTCTGAAACAGTTTTGTCTTTCGGAAACCTTTGTCCTCCTTTTTTCCGAACAAAACGGGGACTATGCAACACTGTGGCATGCTCGATATTTTTATGGTACGGTTTTAAGGTGTATTAAATATGATTTTAATCTAAACTTTGTTTTCACGCCCGTAATAACAGACTTTGAAAGCCATACTTAAAAACCTCACGCAACAGTGCGCCATCTAGTGAGACAAAAAACGATAGCCCTCATTACAGTTAGATACTTACCTTATGTAATAATACTGAAACTAACTGAATTCAACATAAAACTTGCTGATACAGTGCCGACTCTAGCCCTTGATCAAGGTAGAGCGAGATATGTACACCGCTTCCACGCCTCTCAAAACATTTCACTGGAAACTGGAAAGTAGCGCCTCTTGCCACCTGCAGGGCTACTACGAAACTCGAAACTCATTTAATACGAGAGCGAGAGGGACCGCACGACACGAACTTCGAGTTTCGTAGTAGCCCTGCTGGCGCCTACAGTGACTTGACTACAGTTGCTTTTGTCGTAAGCGTTGGCGCCTGACTGATTCACTTTAACGTATGTAATTAATTAACGTGTATAATTAATTAACTACTTAATTAAATTGATCAAGAGGAGTTTTTTAATTTAACTGCTTATAAATTTAAATGTGTTTGAATATCATAATGACTCATGATCAAGTACATCCTCCCCGACTTTGATGTGATTATTTAATGGGCAAATGAACATACCTAATGTTATTCTAAGGATCAGTATTTTTACTCCATGATAATGCCAAGCGTTTAGCTTTAGGTAGGTCACGTGCAGAAGTCTTACACAACCTAGGTACTCAGTAAATCAACACTATTACTCCACAATAGGGCCTTAAGATAAACAATAAATATTTTCCAAACGTCTACTTTTGCCAAAGGAAGTTTGAAAAACTCGAGTAGATTCAAATCGGTTCTACTTTAGGACGGTGAAAAACGTCTCCGATTTATAAAATTATGATTTGTTAAGAGAACTAAATTGTTAGTTAATTAAAATTTTACTTTAAGGATATTTTTAAAGAAAAAAGGTTTATTCGTTAGTGTACAAAATGAGTGAAACAAAGTTAAAGTTGCAGATTGTTTTAATAGTTTTAAGCGTAGTTTGCAAAGGACTTTATTGCATAGACGATAGTAAGTATTTTTTTCATAATGTGCTCTTAATAATAAAATAAGTAATGTATGCTACTTCGTAGAGGCCCAGGAGCGATTCATCTCGTATTTAGTGTGTGACGAAAATTGAATAATATGTCCATTAACTAAAAACTAACTTGTTACTTCATGACCACATACGTCACATTATGTGGCAGTGGGTTCGGTTTTAGTAAATACGGAAAAATTATCGACTGTCGTAACATACCAGTATAATAAGATACGGCGATTGAAACGTGTCTTGACCATAGATACGATAATATCAAGATAGGCTCAAGATACAACACCGGCCCTGAGGTAGAGAGCCAGAGTGCAAGGGGCGTCATTTTCCAGTGCAAAGTAAAGCTATCTAGGCTTTGATGGAATTGAGAGGCCCTAAAGCGGTGTAGACAAACTCGCTCTACCTTCAAGATTCTTGAGCCTATCTTCATATTAAAGTTCGGCAATATTTCGCAGATCGTTAAATAATATTAAATTTAGTATTCATTATATTTTTGCTAACAGTTTTGTTGACTGTACGTACACACATTCTCGCCCAACCTGAATATGTACCTGTATTAAATTTGTAACCAATTTGTCCTCTGGAAGTGGAATAAAAGTGACTTTCAAGATTTGACACGACAAGTTAAATAAAAGCTTATAAAACTACTTTTTGTCACCAAAATGATAAATTTCGCAAATGGACATCTCATTTTGGTGATCAAGAAATTATCGAAAGTGAAAGACCTTTTTGACGTAAATGACGAAAATTATTTTTCGGAAATATTTATTAGGAATCGGCTGTGCGCTAAATCCGCAAACCGAGTTGCTAACTATTACAGAAGCTCTTGTCAACAATTGGCAATAATTGTGCAACATTGCATTTATAATGATTTATAATGATACTAATGATATTTTTCAGATCTGCTATTCACAGTGACGCGTGCGCCGCGCTACTTCGGTATTCTGCAGGATCACCGCGGCCAGCCTCTCTCCGTCGAAGTGTCTGAAGAATACATGGACCAAGACTACATAGCAACTAATAGGTATAGTTGCAATTCTTTTCAGATTTCCAATTTTATAATTATTCCGTGAACTAGATAGTCTAGTAGTTAGCGATGTTTGTTTAAGTTTATTTTTGTCTATATATCTGTTGTCCAGTACACAATGTACAAGCTTTGCTTAAATTATTTATTTATTCATTGCAACCATGGTATTATGAGATGACAATAATTATGTGGTAAAGTGCTACATGGACCCTGCTAGGGCGAAGCATATACCTACGTATCTCTATAGGTAGAGTCTTCAAGATGACGCGTGCCGTGGTTCTTATTACAATGTCATTAATGGCTAATTTTGACAAAATCACGCGTCTTCGTGGATGGCACTAGGTATAACTTCTTAAGCCGAGTTTAGACTTGCAAGAAAAATCGTGCAAGTTGCTTTACATTGCGAGGCCGTAAAGCCAACGACTGTCAATCGAGCGCCGCAATATATTGCAACTTGCACGATTTTTCTTGCAAGTCTTAACTCGGCTTTAGGTAGTAGCAAGGCCGGTTGTTGTAAATTGTTCTACAATAATACTATTTATTTTATCGCAATTTGTATAAAAAATATGGACCAGTGTTTTTTGAAGTGCCCGATGACAGTTATTCCGTAATTCCCCTTTCTTTTGTTTCAGGAAAAGACATAAGATTAATTGGAACAGGTGAGATCGTCGCACATAAAGTGAAACTTTATTTTTCTGAGTAGCACTTATTCTTGTTCTTACTCCCAATTGTCTTACCCAAGTTTAGCGGAAGATTACGCTACATAGCCGATCGGATCAATTTCAACTACACCACATCTTTTTAGTTTAGAAAACACTACAATTAAACTATTTAGTTTGCAGATGTCGTTCGGAACTCGAAACAGAAGATCGGTTTTCTTTTTCTTTCTCATCTGAATCTTCAGGAAAACGAAGAAAACCGACGAATCCCAAGCGACATTTACATTTTAGTTACCTACGCTTAAATATTTTTTTCAAAGGAAATATGAACATCACTAAAAAAAATAACCGTTAGAGTATTTCTCTATTTATATTTATTCATATTTTGTTTATATTTTTCAGAAATCCTTTGGACATGGACGATTTCGAAGACGATGATACGGAGGAAATATTCGATGAAAAGGACAAGGATGTGAAAGTACCCAACAAATTTAATCTACAAGCCGGGCCCGTTTAGATCGCTCAGTTTCTTAGGAAATAAGTTACTTTAAGAGACGAATGTTGTGTGTATGTGAATAAACAGTAGAATAACTTAGATTTTCTTTATCCAAACCACGAACCAATTTGAGTTTTAACTTGCAGTGGCAGTTGTTTGTTTCTTCGATTGTGTGAAGTTATTGAATTCATTGCTTTAAACTACCAAAGTACCAGAGATATTTTAAGCAAAGTAAAGCTATACGTTGTTTGACTAACAAAAATAGGTACAATGATTATTTGGTAGTGATTTTGCTTCCCATCAGGTGACTCTCATGCTCGTTTTCCCCCTCCTATATAATTAAAAAAAAATTAACGTAAAAATCGCCAATGCGACTGTAAACAAAGGAAAAGCCTTAATTTAAATATGATGTTAACGTAATACGCAAGAGACAGTAAACTTAATGTTTCAGTTAGGTATAGGTATGTTATAACTATTTACTAAAGTTTATAAGTTTTATTATTGTTTTGACTGATGTTTGAAAATTTATTTGAAGTATTTCAGTAGATATTTTGACTGAAAGCCTCTTGAAATTTGTCAAACCATCTGCGGAAATAATTGGTCGAATTTTCCGATACAGTGGATAATTAAATCATTTAATAAATATATCATGGGACGTTATTGAATATTAACATCAATTTTAGCATAGCTTGTACTATGGCATTAATGGCATCCTAAATACAAGTTCCGAAATAAATATGTTCTAACGGTTCTAACTAAAGGTTTGTAATACAATACGTTATGTCCCGTAATATCGTGATAGTTTTGTTTTGACGACGGACATAACTCTTCCCGTAAGTGTCGTAATATACGACTATGGGACGTGATGTGAGACTAAGCAACGCTCTTTATTCCTAACTATATATTCCGTACACTAGCATTGTGGTATGGAGACAGGGGAAACCTATTTTTTTAAAAAGGTCGCACCATAAGTTCAGAATAAAAATCCATTCGCAACTGACGACCAAGACTACCTAGGGTGCAGAAGAGAGATTTATCTGCGTGAGGTGTACTAACCAGACTACAATTACTATCAACTGCCGCAATTCAGTCGAAATCATCAAATCAAACGAACAAAATAGAAACAACATAAAAATGTATTAGCAAAAGTAAAAAAATACTTAATATCCTAGTGCGCTTCATCACTGTAGAACTGGTCAATACGCTTCTGGTCCTCGGGGCTCGGTCTTTCTACCGGGAACATGGGCATCCTTGCCATTTCAAGGGACTCCTCAGAATAGTCCGTGGTTTCGTCGGAATACTGGTCAGCTATGTGCTCCTGGTATATTTTCTCGCACTCGGGTGGATGATCACTTTCCAAGGTGCTAGGGTGGTAACCTATAGCTTCTATGGCTCCCAGGGTGAGGTATGGAACTTGGGTTGTCACCTCGAAATGTTTTCCTGTCGGAAGGAGCATTAGATTTAATAAGATACGGCAGGTTTTTTTGTAAAGACTATCATGAAACCCAAGTTAAAAAATTAAAAAAAGTGGTGCAAACAGACGCTAGACGGAATGACTTTTAAAACCTTTAAGCGCAATCTTAAGCGTATTAGTAGGTAGAATTGAATTTATACAAATACAAATAAGAACAAGTACAAAATATTTATTTCTCTTAGTAACTAACTTTACATAATACATGGGTGTACCGTTAAAACTAATTTAGTGCTATGAAAATGAGAGACCAACTGCACTTTTGCTAGCAAGCCTACTTATTTATTTTTGTGTCGCATCGCATGCATCGTAGAATAAGATAATCATTCATAAAACGATTTAGTATTATGTGGTGTGAAAAGTTGATGATAAAAGCTTGTTGAAACTATTTAAATATCGTTGGGTGTATCTATATGGGCCAAGTTACTTGAAGCCATGAATGAATTTGTGTGTAAGTAAATACATTGTGACAGAGCTTAATCTCAAGACGGCGGATATTCTGTTTGCTCATATTGCATTTCGTTTCGACGAGGTTTAAACTCTCTGAGGAACACATTTATGAAAGAAATCTTGGTTTCGTTACAAATAAACAGATGTAATTCGTTTCCGAATCTCTCGGAAAGCGGCAGATTATAAACGGGCTCAGGGGTGTTTCAAAGTTCTTACGATCGATGTGGTCTGGTATGATGACTGTAGCGACTGTTTTGGCCACTTTTTCGTCGTAGTACTCTCCCCAGATGTCGACGGTACCCCCTTCGACCACGTCGGCCCCATGGGGCTTCGGCGAGCAGTCTTCGAAGTGCCGCCGCCCGTCGACGTGGACGTGGGGCTTCTTGGGCGGCGGGATCTCGGTGAGGGGTACGAAGTTCCGTTGCACATTCTTACCGACAGGTTTGATTTTCACTAATCTGTGGGGATACGAATTTTATTTTAATCTGTACAATATAAAAAGAGACTCATCAACATCCAGCCTAAACCTAGACCAAGAAAGCTGATTTTTCCACAGGTTTCGTTTTTAAGACGTAAACAAGGAGTAGGTAAAAAAGGATTTTTCGAAATTCAATCAGTAAAGAGGTGAAAAGAGGGTTGAAGGTTTGTGTGGAAGTCCGTCATTTTTAAAGCTGGAAGCAAAACTTTGTTTTTAATATAATAATTAGAGATAAATAAAAGAACCTACCTATTTTCTAAAATTCTACCCTGACTAGGTGAAGGGCGTTCAAAATTTATACGAATTATGATTAGTTTGCATGCATGGTTATGATGCAGGCGTGGTTATCATTCGAGCGAGAATGAGGGCTATCCCGAATGAATTCGCCGCTAGAGGCGCTAGTGTAGCGTGAGGTCTCCGAAATGTCAAATCTCGGTGAGCTACGCGAATATTTTGCATAACCTGAATTATGGCAATTATGCGTTTGAATGTCTATGTTTTGAGACAGTTTGTCTTTCGAAACTTTTGTTCCGAACAAAACGGGACTATGCTGGATATTTTATGGTACAGGTGTTTTAAATACGATTTTAATCTAAACTTTGTTTTAATGTCCGTAATAACAGACTTTGAAAGCCACACTTAAAAACCTCACGCAACAGTGCGCCATCTAGTGAGACAAAAAACGATAATTACACCCTCACGGTTCCGTACCGGTGTTAGCGGCCACGACACACGATCGCGACATACGACTGCGACCGGGTCGCGCGACTTACTGCTTAGTATAAATTATTAATTGTTACGTGAAGTAAGGAGGGTTACTACGAAATTCCAAAATCGAAGTTTGTATCGCACTGTCCCGCTGATGCTCATGTTTAATACGTGAGTGAGAGGGACGATACGATACGGACTTCGATTTTCGAATTTTGTAGTAGCCACCAAAAGTATACAAGCGATTTAGAAGCGCGACTATGTTGATACTAAGCAGTGGGTCATGCGACCTGGCCCTATACTACGACGTGAAAAATTCGAACTTTGTATCTTGCCGTCCCGCTGACGCTTATATTATTTTATACAAGAGTGAGAGGGACGGTACGATAGGAACTTCGATTTTCGAATTTCGTAGTAGCCCCTCTGGTTGCGGTCGCGTGTCGCGGTCGTCAACATCGGAATAATACCTTTATACTCAAAGGGTCACGCGACTGTGCCACTTCTATTCCTATTACGGTGGGTTTAGACTAAAAGAACATAGAGCTAGAAAAAGAACAAGGGCATTCTAGCAAGCTTTCAACCGAGCTTTCTAAAGACAGAATAACGAAAGAATGCTCTACGTCGGTTTAAACTAAAAAAATATATGGTAGAGTGGGGATAGAATGAGCATTTGCTCGTTAGGTCTAAACCCACTGTTATTCTAGATATTCCTACTTATGATGTTACGTTAAATCATCAACATCTTGCCGAAACAGTTTGTAATTATTTACGGTTTACTACAATTTCTTCAGTCTACCCGTTATCTTAAGGCAAATTTTCATTGGTTATTGGGGCCCGTATGTGGGGTGGGGTGCGGGAGTTTTTTGTTTGTAGCGTGTCATAAATCCGTACGCGGGACTTTTCATAGATCGATGGAAAACTCGTGCGGGATGCGGGAGATTTTTGCTTACGCATGCCGTCTTAAGCTATGCCCGTATACTGTAGGTATATCGATCGAGTTTGCTCAATGATTTTTCATTGGTCCGTATCCCGCATGCTGGGAGTCCCGGCATGTTATGTATCGACCGAAATATCGGCCAATGAAAAATTAGCTTCTACGCCGATAGATGCAAAATATCTGGAGTTCAATAAAGATAATCGAGAACGAGTGCATCCCGTAGAAATTTCTTACTGTTACCCGAAAAATTCACTTCACTGTGTCAAACTACTCACTTGTTTACAAGCACACTCTGCCTGATCTCACAGGTCACATACAAGCAGTGCAACAACAAACACAATATCACTCTCATGGTGATATTTGAAAGCAACCAGCATTATAACCGTGGAACATCTGCGATTCGCTCTTTTAAAGCGTGCTTATCTCGATGAGAGCGAGAATGGCCATTGTTGTTGTACAATCAACAGGTGCAGCGAGTTGTTTTGTTGTATCTTATTTAATAGGCACGATTGTACTGGCAGCTTGAGTGTGGTATGGTTTCAAACCCTATACTACGAAATGCAAAATTCGAACGTTGTATGTTGCCGTCCCGCTAACGTTTATATTATTTGATACGAGAGCGAGAGGGACGGTACGATACGAACAGCGATTCTAGAATTTCGTAGTAGCCCCCCTGGTTATTCAATGAGGGTTTCTTGACAGGCGAAATATCGCTAGATGGCGTTAGTATCGTAATCTCTGTTCGACGATATAGACTTGCTTAGATTGGCTCAATCAGAAAATCTATTCTGAACGTAACACAGTTATATTAAGCTATTTAAGGGGCTGTTTCACCACCCATTGATTAAGTGATTTTACGGATAATGCCGTCTCCGTCTATTCGAACAAAACCAACAGAGACGGCATCACATTTATCCGCCAAATAAGTTTAATCAATGGATAGTGAAACAGAGAATAAGTGTCCTAAAAAAATATAATTTGTTTGGGCATTTCTATCTACCGTTGCACCCTGAGTTTATCTCTCCGATTTCAACAAAAGTTGGGAGGTAGAATTTTTCTTAATATTTTTCGTAACAAAACGGACCCATCCATACAATATTTTGGGGACACATTTGCAGACCCTGTTTTTCCAGCTCGGAATCATGGACTGAGTCTACCTACCAGATTTTGTTGAAATCGGAGAGATAAACTCATGGTACAACGGCAGATATGCCCGTTTATCAGTTAGATTGTCTTTTGTTGATTGATCAAAAAATATGAAGTTATTGCCAGAAGTTTGAAAAAATTCGGGATGGTAGAAAGTATATCAAACTTACAAGGAAAACTATAACGGTTAAGTTTTCTTGAGAATTATTAGTAGTTTAAGAGTAAATAGCAGCCTAAGGTATAAAATACACTTAAACTTGGAATATTCCGTACAAAATACGAAATTCTTAGAAAAATATTACTTAATTTTTTCGTAATGGCTGTGGAACCCTATTTCGGGCGTGTCCGACACGCTCTTGGCCGGTTTTTTAAATTCAGGAATCGGACTACGATACTACAGCCATCTAACGATTTTTCGCCTGCCGAGAAACCCTCATTGGTCAAACCACCCATAGCACCCAAAGGAAAAGATCATTAACTAAACGAAGGGTTTATTAAGCTTAGTAGAATCTGTTCTTCTTCTTTTTGTAGGTGACGGTATCCAGGGTCCAGGTCTGGTTGCCCCCGCAGGAGACCAGGGTGAAACAGCCGCCGTACACGATGGGCGGGTCCGTGTCCGGCACGCAAATGTTGTCTTGGCAGAATGTCGCCGTGCCTGTGTCAAGAAAAAACGAGTTTAATCCTAATTAAAAAAAAAACTTGCTAAAGGTATCCGCTAACTTGCGCAGATGCACGGTTTAGGGCCCGCGTGATGTTTCAATAGAGCAGCAACACGCCTTGCGCAGTGTTGCTCTATTAGATGACATAATGTCATAACCTAACCAATAGAAAGTTGGAAAACCCCCGACATTGTCACTTCAAAGTTCAATATCTCAAAAACGGCCGAACCGATTTTGATAAAACATGCCTAAGAACCATCGCTAAAAAACCAGCTTTCAAATAAAAAAAACCGCATTCAAATCGGTTCACCCGTTTAAGAGACAGACACACATAGCGGTCAAACGTATAACACCCCTCTTTATGCGTCAGGGGTTAAAAACAAGCACGCCCCGTCCGCACCAAGCCGTGCCTGCGCGACTTAGCGGAGGCCCTAATAGGTGGACACTGAAGCGGCCTTGCACAGACCTAAACTATATAGGTAGAGTGAAAATTTGCGAAATTACATTTGAAAGTTACCAAGGATAACCTCGCGAGGAAATCTCCACAAATGCGAAGCTATTCATTGGCGACCGGATGGCCAAGTGGTTAGAGAACCTGACTACAAAGCTTGAGGTCCCGGGTTCGAATCCCGGCCGGGCAGATATTTGTATGAATAATACTAATACGAATGTTTGTTCTCGGGTCTTGGATGTTTATTATTATCTATATAAGTATGTTTATCCGTTGCCTAGTGTACATAGTACGCTTTGCTTAGTGGGACTGGGTCAATTGGTGTCAAGTGTCCCATGATATTTTTATTTATTCAGTGATGAGTGTAAATTTACTGATCCACGCTGGACCCTCGTAAGATCTACAGCGAAAGCTCTCTGAATATAGCCGCCATTCACGGCTTGTGCTCAGCTGTGGTATGGGTGGGATATTATGTATCTGTGATAGATTAATGTGAACATGTTTCTTTGTTTTTTTACCGCTTAAAGTACTCAAAAGATCGCGATAAAATTTGGTAAGGAGATAGTTTGGAGCCTGAGAAGGATGAGATAATTTTTCACAGACGAATCCTTCACAGATGAAGTTGTGGGCCACAGTTAGTGTAATATAAAGTGTACCAAATTTACACAGAATGTCCAAGATTCGAATTTGATAACTAAAGATTATGAACGCGATTGGGAGATGAAGGACGGTCGTGTCTCCTGTTAATGAATGACCTTACATTAGCTGAAACTGGATTTTACTTACCAACATAACCAGGAGGCCGCGCTTGCCTCTTATTTTTGACATAGTCCACCACAGCCTTGGCCAAAGCGTAGAAGTGCTTGCTAGCCTTGTACCGCATCTTGGCTAGGGCGGCGTCGCAGTCACCCTGATCAGCACGGCAGTGGTACACCAGGTTCCTGGTATTAGCTTTCACCATTTCCTCGCGGAGGACTTGGTATTTGCTGTCGGTGTACAGCATTTGGGCGAAGCGGACGTTCACTGTTGGAGTTTGATAGTTAAGAGGATGCCAAGAGACTAACGGATCAAAAAAGTAACATTTGGTAGCATGGTGAACGGTTATGTTGCTCTGACGATGAACCCTGATTGAGTTCGAAACACGTCGGCGTAGTTTGGTGTTGGTGATAGTTCGGTTTGTGTGATGTGTGTGTTCTTACAGTGTCGAGGTGGAGGAACTGCATGAACACGCATTTGTTGCATAGACATCGTAAGGTCGCGGGTGAGCAAAATAATTCCACTTAATCCATACTTACTAATATTATAAATGCGAAAGTGTGTTTGTGTGTTTGTCCGTTTTTCACGCCGTAACGGAGCGACGGATCGACGTGATTTTTGGCATAGAGATAGTTTATGGGCCCGAGAGTGACATAGTCTACTTTTTACCCGGAAAAAACACAGTTCCGAGGGAACAGCGCGCGATAACCGAATACCACGCGGGCGGAGCCGCGGGCAAAAGCTAGTATGTATTATAAATGCGAAAGATTGTAAGTTTTGTTTGTTAGTTTGTTGCCTCTTCAAGTCGAAACCGCTAGACTGATTTTAATGAAATTCAGTATACAGATAGTTTGAGTCCCGTCCCAAAGAAGGACACAGGATAGATTTTATCCCGGAAAATTGCATAGTTCCGTGGGATAGCGGACAACAGACTAGTTGTTTATAGCTCGTTGATATAAAATTAAATAAAAAAAAAAACAAAAAAAATCAAAAATAATAAAAAAAATGATTTTATTTTCAGACAACTAATTTGGTCCATAGCATGTTAGTAACAGTAGTATATCTATACTAACATAGTTCTTAAGTTTCTATTACATTGGTATTCTTTATTAGATAGTATGATGTCGCAAAGACGCAGGAGCAGCGTGCAGCATGTTGAACCTGCCAAGAACAGCACTGTCCTGCCTCTCTGCGACCACCTTTAGGAGACTGTTAGAGCTGCCCCTCATTCTGCGTATCAGTGAAGCGACTTTCTTGATATGGACCTCCGCAAAGTACCGCCTGATTCAATAAATTGTTTTCTTAGTACTAAATAATGACTATACTTAATCATTATGTCAATAAACATAACGTTACTTACATCCAGCCCCCACGAGGTACCCATCCGTCCGTCCTGCATAATATAACACCAAACAAACCAGGATCGCTCTCATCCTACCCACCACTCAACTTCTAATATAAATCTCAAATGCCCAGTTTGGCTACCATGGCCATTTTATCGCCAATTAAAACCTTTACGACTGAGAGTTAATAGCCAAGTTAACAGCCACGTTAAACTAATTGAGAATGCCGTAAGAGTTTGTGTTAAACTCATTTGACAGTTGGATCCGAAGTTTGTTTTGGTTAATACATACATTTGAAATGGCAATTTTCTTCTAAGGACGTTTGGAACTGCAAATAAGAAAAAATCTCTGATAGCTGACTACACTGACTTCGTTCTTTCTGCCGACATGCAGAGGGGCACTCTTAAAACGTCACTTTTTTACGGGCACTTCAGCGCCTCTGTTATGAGATGCTAAAACGAAATTGACATAAATATGTCAAACGTCGACTTGGCAAAGATAAATTAAGCTCAGCTTAGATTTGGAAAAAAATTGTGCAAGTTGTATTACGTTGCTCGTCTCGACTGACCAAGGGACCACCTCAAACTCGTTTGTCGTTTGCTTTACTTACGGCCTCGAGATGTAATGCAACTTGCACAATTTTTCTTCAGGTCTAAACTGGGCTTTATGGACGTTTAGATTGTTGTGTGCGTGCATGTGCATGTGTGTGTTATGTCAAATTTCGTTTCAGGTACACCCGCGAGATGGCGCTTACGCGCTACCATACATGCAAATCTGGCCATAGAGTTGCCACTCTTTTTCTACATAGGTACTATACTCTTTGCCGAGATGTCTGTCGCCACTATATTATGAAGAAAGTGGAAACTTAGGATGAGGCCAAACGAACATAATTTTTCGAGTTATAATAATAATAATACATTTATTTCAAACATATGTCCATAGATGGTTAGTAATATTAAAGATAGATACATGAAGATAGAAAATAGAAGCTAGGTAGATGTTAGTTATTATGAGTCACGTATTTTCGGTCGCGTAATTTCTGCTACATTCGGTTTTATACAATCGTGCCTCACGGCGACGCAAAATGAGTTATACACAAATAGGACTTTTGTATTATTTAAACTAAAATTACGCAACTCACAGCTCAAAAAAATCACGTTTGTTTCGCCTCACCCTTAGATTTGTTTAACTCAAACACATCAAAATGAGGGCTATCGCGATTTCGCCGCTAGAGGCGCTAGTGTATGAGGTCTCCGGTCAAATCTCATAGTTTTTGGGTCAGCTAATTTATAATTAGAATAATTTTGTGAATATTTTGCATATCTGTAAATTATGAAATATTCGGGGCAATAAAGACAGTTTTGTCTTTCGGAAATCCGAACAAACGGGACTATTGTGGCATGCTCGATATTATATGGTATTAAGGTGTATTAAATATGATTTTAATCTAACTTTTTCCACGCCCGTAAGAACCTCACGCAGTCATTAGTGAGACAAACATAGCCCTCATTGGTCAAATTTTGCTGAAATTTGGGGCGGGTAGAAATCATTATCATCACCATTTGTAAGAAAAAGTTTGTTTCTCTTTTGCTGCACAATCTTCGTAATTGAGCAGATTTAATCTACAGGTACATGTACCAAATGGAATAAAGCTCGTATCTAAATTGTCGAATTCACACAAGGTGGGTATTGTTTAAATAAAACCGACCTCTACATTACAATACCAATTTTTTTTTCTTTAATAGTTATAAAATTGCACCAAAAATATATTATTTCAAGTGATAATTATGTAATTTGTTCATTTTTCTTTCAAAACTATGCATTTTCCTATCTCTGAGACCTATCCCAGCAATAACAATGCGGTTCTAAAATGCCTCAGATAGAAGTATTAGCAACAATTAACAATAGCAGCTGTGTTGCCACATCGTGAGTCATGATCGGTACAACGCCAATTAATTATTGCCTTCTGAAAGATAGCTCCCAATTAAATGCAAGATTGTTGCTGGTTCACGCTTCACTTCTTATCACGAACCCTTGACTCGGAGATATTACAGTAGGCTCGGCTTCTCACGCGTGAAGATTTTTAAAGCGCAACGTTTGCTCGGACAACGCCATCTATTTGCAGGTGATTTTAAACGTGTCATCATGAAAACCAAAGTTATTTTAACGTCGTCTTATAACGTTGTTGTTTTAAGTTAAAATTGATTATCACACGGGAATACAATGCTGGGATATTAAGTATCCAATATGTCAATCCAAATCTGTACGCCAAATTTGACATAAATCTGTTCAGCCGTTATTGCGCTATTCACTAACAAACATTCAAATATCTTCACATATTTTCACTTTTTTTTATATCGGCGCCATCGCCATCACTTTTACACATTCACAGATGAAACATTCGTTTTCCCGCCTTTAAGCGCGCAAAACATGGCAACACTGGCTTTCACGTGAACTATTGTCCGCATTACTCGTAATGATCGGTTTTCCTCAACCGAAAGTTTTTTTTTATAGAAATGGGCACGAGTCTGCGTAAGGTCTGGATATAAACATTATGTTACTCAATACGAACCAAATAAGGGCACTACCAAGCACACGTGTCTCGTATTAACTTTATGATCGACTACCATTTTGTATGTATCATATTATTATTTGTTAGTGGCGACGGAAACTTAAATACGTAGATGTCCATTAAAGGCTCCAGAGACCCTTAAGTGTGGCTGCTTGAATCATGGTTAAGTATCCTCTCTATCAACACATGCGTTAGAGGATATACGCTGTCTCGTTCGAATGAATATACTCTACCCTCAAAAATCAAATGTTCCGCCATATTCATCGTGTTTAATTCCGTTGGCGGTTTAACTCAGAGAGTCTTAGTCTTAACACTAGAAGGGAGCATACTTAATAATCACATCTACGAAATGCTTGGAAAAAATGTTTTTCAATTTAGGGATTCGCGCTTAAGCTAGGGGGAGCCTTTTGATAACAAAACATAATGCCACAGCCATAATGACACATAATCGTATAAAAAACTTCAACAACTCAGCGGTGAAGAACAAGTCGTGAGTCTGCGTTTGTATGCGAAAACTGTCATTTGATTGTGATCGAGAGTGTCAGAAAAGTTAGACAATACAGCCTCAGGAGACCCTAATTTTACGCGATTGACAATATGGCTGTGTTCAGATATTTTTAACACCTAGACAGCTTTGATGGAGACTCTATATTTAAAAATAGTTTAACACAGCAATGAATACGATCCACTGCGAAATTTTGAACAACAAATTGGTCGTTTCGAAAAGGACTCGCTAATTGTCGAACAAAATAATACATCACGTTATCAGCTGCTAGGATGGTAGGGTTGGCGACTTTGGATTTGAATACTTACAAGCTGTAAAGGTGCCGGAACCAGAGTGGAGGTAAATGGTTACGTCATTTACCCACATTGGGTGCCGGGGTGCGAAAATCAGCGAACGAATATAATTAAATTATTATACCAATGCTGCCCATATTTTGTTCGTGAAAAAACTTTCATTTTTGTATCTGTGGCTTTTGGGAGTTTTGACATCTGTCAGTCAAGCGCTTGGGCAGTGTCGCTTGGAAACCTGCGTGAGCGTCTGTTATTTAAGCAACATCAAGGCAGCCGTAAGAGTACGCAGAACGCGTCATTGTACTGTAAGCGCATTGCGTTAATAACCCGTTGCGTTTACTTAAACCACGAGCTATAGCTTCAACTTCTTTCCAGTCGCCATTTTTTGACTCTCTTGCTATTGATGCTCATAGGCACATTTTGTATGTTTGCATAGGTTTTAAGTAATAGTCAAGTAATTGCGATGACTGACTGGGAGTTAAGGACACAATACAGACTAGTATCTGGTATTCATAGTTGATAACTGATGACGCTGCTCGGACAATTTTCACACGAGGTGCCTTAGTCGCCTTTTGTTTTCTTGCCCACAGGAAGCCGTATTATGTTTTAAAAGTTGGTAACCCTGTCGAGACGGCACCTTGGCGCCGAACGTAAATAATTAAAGCAACATTCTATTGTTTCAAAGTGGCTGGTGTCAGATAATATTATTTAATAGGTGGTAGCAGTACTGCCACACGTACAGATAACTCTAATTGGTGTTGCTTAACGCTAATAAATGTCAATAAACATCATTTACGAATTTACTAGCTAAGTCAAGATTGAGATATGTGTTGTGCTTTATAATATTGCGAAAAGAACATTATAAGTAAATTAGGTGTAGGTCGTTTTCACCTTTGTTTCTATAGCGTCGAGTTTAACAAATTTTTATAAAAAAAAGGTTAAATAAGTCGCATACCTACATAACACTAGATTAACATTAGCAAATGTCTTCGTAACACTCGATTTCAAATTCAGTGAAAATTTCAAACAATTAAATTAATTGATGCAAATTAGCGCAGAGTTAGACCGAAAAGGAGATGGCTAGACAACTTAGGTAAACGCATATGAAATTAGGTGGCAGGAACATGCTCTCGGTATAAATGAGTGGCAGATAGAAAAGCAAGACTTTGCCTAGCAGTGCCCATAAAATGCCTAGTCAGCTTCATGGCGACTATTCAAAATCTTAATGAATTGCCCGTATCAATATGGTCCATCGAACACGACCCAGTCGGCAAATCCTAACATTATTCTTGGTGTCTACGTCGGAGTTATGACGGACGGGCCGAGGACCGCAGTTGTTGCAGGTGAATTTATGGCCTGAATTCCTATTAAACTTGTAGCCTGTGTTATCCTTTTACCACTGTAAAAAAAGCATCAGTGAACGAAACAGCCTACCAATATACGCCTTATTAACTAACCATAAATGCTAATGTTCGTTTTGAGGGTTGAAGTAATAAGTTTGTAATTGTGGTCGCATTTATAGAGGGTGGTCACGTCTGTAAAATTGTTTTATTAGCGTATTATATTAAGCTGTGAATTGTTTGATGTCGATGGATCTGTTGAGCGTTTGTAATTATAAAATAATTAATTTAAATTTGTGTTTATTTGGATTTTTGTGTTGTAAGAAATCTGTCGACAGGGATGAATGGCAGAAAAAAGAAGAGGCCTATGCCTAGGGTTACCAGATGAAAAATTCAAAAGTCCGGAGAAAAAGCCTGATTCCCGTGTAAAAATCCCGAGAATTTGTCGCAATACCAGATTTTTTGAAATCGTAACGTAACGTTTCTTTTGGACGGGGTGTTCTTTTATATTTTTTATTTTTATAGTAACATATAGATATATTTAGTTAAGGTTTCTTAGGTAAGTTTTCTTTGTCTTCTTATTATTATTATATTATTTATTTTAATTTCATTTTATTTCTGTTTTTATTTCAATGCATTTAATTGAACGAAAAATATTTGTATTGTTACGTTCTTACGTTGTATTAATAAAATCACTTTTAGACAAGGAGCGTTACAGATTATTATTTTAAGTATTGATATTTTTGTGATCCAGGTTGATTTTATTTGTGCAATTGACATAACCAGAGTTGATTTTTTAGTTAATCTCTTTACGAAGATTATTTTTTGATTTTGTTACTTTTTAATAAAAAGATGGAAAAAATCCTTTATTTAATTGAGAATTCTAAAAATCCTGAGATTTCCTGAGATTTCCAAAATCTGGCCGGAATCCTGAGAAGAGTCTCAAAATCCCGAGATCTTAGGACAAATCCTGAGATATGGTAACCCTACCTATGTCCAGCAGGGGGACACTTCAACGGGCTAAAAAATAAAGAAAGCTGTACGTACGACCCTTCGTACGCAACGCAAATATCAATATTTGATATAATACTGATACCTGACGATTTTATGTATCTAGTGTCGATTGTCGAAGCGACTACTGCAATATGAAATCATAGAGGTTCGTACACAGGCACGCATCACCGGCACAACACACGACACGAAACATAAACAACCAATAAATCATTTCCCCTTTTGAAAACCCACTGGAGCTGCCTTCGTGTACCGTCGGCTGTTTCCGCCACCGCTCGTGCCTGCAGTTAATTCGATTGGCGGAAACAATAGTTATAAAATGGCTGCCATCTGCTAATGCGACTACAATGGCGCGATAACCGTCTCACCCCATTAGAGCCGCACGCTTTAGAACACCAGTTTTATTAGAATGGCTTTTATCTATATGTGTTTGAAAAGATAAATGGTAATAAAAGGATTCCATAGTTGGCTGGGTGGTATTTAGCAGTTATTAAGCCCAGTTTTCAGATCTGCAAGAAAAACCTTCAATTGATTAATACTGCTGTGCTCATTGACTACGTTAAACTCGTTTGCTTTAGAAAGAAAGCAATGTATTACAACTTGCACGATTCTTCTTATATCTTTTTATTTCGGAAAAAAATACGAGTGATTCGTTTCACAAAATAAATTAATAATTTAGCCAAATGAATTTTGTTTTGAAACTGTGAACTACCCGTATTTAGGATTAATTTCAGATGATAGGTTAATTTAATGAATATTCTGAAACATTTACAGCTTGAGAACAAAATACATTTGGCCGAATGAAAAATTTGTGAAATTTGTGAAAAAAAAATGTTTTGGGTAGTTAGACATTATTGAACCCATTCTTCTCGCAGATCTAAAGCTGCGTTTCCACCAACAATGCGCGAGGATGTATTGCGAGGAATATGTTTTTCATTAACCAATAGAAAAGCTTCATTTACCTCGCCTCGCTCCGCTCAGCCGTTTCTATCAGAGATGTGCTGTGCGAGGCGGGTGTAGTTAATGTACGACTTGTTAATACATACATACATACATATAATCACGCCTCTTTCCCGTAGGGGTAGGCAGAGACCACTTCTTTCCACTTGCTACGATCCTTACATACTTGTTTCGCTTCGTCCACCATACCCCCATACCATCTCAGCATACCTTTCTCAATTTTTGTCACTACATCTTCTTTCAGACCATGTATCTCAACTTTTGTAAATTATACGTACATACATACATAATTATACATCATACTACAAAGTAACGCCCTATATCAATTACTTGCATATGTACATCGACGACCAAATATCTAAGTGGTAAGTGAATATAAAGCCTAGACTAGAGGTCATAGGTTCGAATCCCGATACGGGTACCCGCTTATATTGATAGTAATGAAGGTTTGTACGTGAGTTACTTGTCCCACATATTACTTACACACAGACACTTGGCCAACAGACAGACACACAGACAGAGCTAATTATTATTAGTTAATTTGATTGCTTAGTAGCGATATCTCTTGTCTGGGTGAACGGTTAGTTCCGAAAGAATGTGACGTCTGTCGACGCAACATAGATGTCGCTAGTGCTGCTGCGTAAGTAGCATAGTAGAAATAAGCAACCTGAGATATGTATGCATAGGAAAAATTCGTGTCTAGATTCCTGTCCAGCAGTGGTGTAGGGGTTATAGCACGCAGCACGGAATGCTGAGGACCTGGGTTCGATTCCCAGTGCTGGTCTCTTTTCTGGTTTTTCTGTGCATCCATGTCTCAGTTTGTATTTTCGATACCTTAACTAAGTGTTTTTAATTCACACTTATTTTAAGCAAAAAAAATTAAATACACCAGTTTTTTATGTCTCTTTTATGCGTCACGTCAATGTTACTCGTTATTGTTGACAATTTTACAATTTCATCTTTAGCAATGACTGTAAAATTAATTTTATGTAAGTAGGTTAGGTACCTATCCACGAAAAATTTTTTTTTCGATTTCTCCAAAGAGTTTAGGTAGTTTCTATCAATGAGCTGATTCGTCTGTCGAAGTTACCGGAAATCAAGAAAAACATGGTATTTAAGAGTGACTATCCGTTACCCATAGTACAAGCTTTGCTTAGTTTGGGACTAGTTCACTCAATTGTACCTTTACGTTTATTTATTTTATTCTATGTAAGTTTGATGGCTCACTTTAGAAGAGCATCAATTGTTATTCCATTAAGGGGCTGTTTCACCATCCATTGATTAGTGTTAACCGACGGTTAAATGTGATGCCGTCTCCGTCTATTCGAACAAAACAAATAGAGACGGCATCACATTTAACCGTCACTTAACACTAATCAGTGGATGGTGAAACAGCCCCTAAGTCTTAGAAATGTTTATGTACTATACGAGTAGTTGCATCAGAGATTCAAGTACTATAATTCCCTTAAATCTTTGTAAGTAGTACATTAATGTTCACTGTGTATTTACGACTGCCGATTCTAGAATGAATCAGTTTTATAGCACACTTCTGGTTTTAATGAAATCTTTGAACGTGGTAGACTTTTATAGTTATGCAGCATCATTTGAAATCACAAAACTAATAATAATGGAAACAGACACTTTTGTTGAATCATGATGCTATAGTATTTTTACGGCTATATCTTTTGATAGGAAATAAAATAAGGACAATTTTAATTGAATTGGCGCGGTAAAGTGGAGATAAAATAACCCGGTCAGTTAAACAACAATTTTCATTTTCGAAACTAGTTTTATCAGCTAACTTTACGAGTTCTTTTGGGTCAAGTTCGACTCACAAGATTTGATTCCAGACAGACAGAGGAGAAACTAGATAAAAAGCTTGGAATTATACAATGTCCTACTTACGTGTTTTTTATCTGAATGTATTAAATCCAATAGTCCTACTTCAACGTTTTATATGAATATATTAAGACCAGCAGACTTGCAACTTGGCAGAGTCTTTTTTTAAAATCCAAAATTATATTTTTATTATTAACGATGCAAAATAATTTAGAAATTTATGAATATAAAAATAAAAATTACATGGGTTACAATACATTACTAAACACTTTTTACAAGGAGAAAAAACAAATACTCGTACCTATTGTTTAATATTTTTATTTGACAAATGAAACTCCATTGGCTCCTGTTTTTCTTTCGAGTACCTACCAAATCTTATTAAATTATGTAGTAGTTTTTTCTAGTCTTTTACATTTAACTTTGTAACTCGTGCAGCTTGACAATGATAGAGATATCTATTTCCAACGGCATCCTCGGCGATCTAAGTCATTTGCCAGTGAGTGAGTGTTAGATTATTGATTATCCATCTAGTGCTTTTGAAGTAGGCGTAACTAAAAGCTGGGCGGGCTGCGGTCTAAAGTAAAAACTAACATTAAGAACCTACTTCACTGAAAAGCTTATCAGCCTAAAATTTAAAAACTTACAATTTGTAGTTTCTGTCGTTTCATATCAGTTCCCGAATGAGTTGGTAGTGGCGATTGGTTTGGCATACTCGGTATGGACAGCCACAAAAATAATGCATCAGTCAAGACCCTTTTTTTTTAAGAAACACGTGGAGGGACCTATCTCGCTGTAATTAACATCAAATAGTTAAATTTACTACCCCTTGGAGCAGTAAAAAACAATTTTCTAAGCCAACACAATCAAAAGATAGGTACAGTTATTAAAAAAAGGTGTTTCCATACAGGTTGTTGTAACCAAAAACCGTACCTAAATATGTACTTCCAGTTGTTCTTGAAACTAGAAATTTGGTAGGTATTAAGTTAGCTCTTGGACAATAAATAAGAAAAGCCTGAAAATCTTTTTTGTTTCTCTCTGTCCATGTCAGTAACCATCTAAAGAGAACCCAAATAGAGTACATTTCGTTTAGGAGAAGGGCTCTGCTAACACTGGACATTGGACACTGGACGTTGCGTGCGTCCAATTCGTACCTGGCCAGTTTTTTTTAATGTACATAACCATGTTGGTTTAAAGTGCCACTTCAGCGTCTGCTCTTGACTCGAGCCACCTCGGCGATGCGATCCCGATCTCTCCCGAATAGATCCGAGCGATTCCAAGCAGGTTCCATGTAAAGGTTTTGAGAAAGTTCCACGAAAGTGGCCGCGCTGAGCAAACAGATGCAAGAACTCTCTGATTCGATAACGCAGGTTGCTCTAGACGCGCTACTATTGGTTGAAACTTGTAATTATTTTTAGGAAATTCCGAATTAAGCTAAGCATCACCTAAGCATACCCGGCTTGTCGTCTTGATAGTGAACTGCACTCCTTGACTAAAGGGTGGCCTTTATCAGTTCGAAATATATCAAACGAAACTGGACTTCAAAACACGTGAGTAAACCTTAAGTAATATAAAAATTTAGTTGATCAAAACAAAAATCAATAAGGTTATGGTAGATTGACTGTTAACAGTTCACTTTCCCTGCCATAAGATGCGCTGGTGGCTCACGACATTTCAGTTGCGACTCTTGCGACCAGCAACAAATATTTTCAAACTCCTTCATTTTGAAGCCACGTTGTCCGATTTATGTGACTCACGGGTGCTCTACACAAAACATTTGTGGTACCCCTAGGTCTCCCATGGCTTCTTGAAGTTGGAAAGCCACATATTGTTGACAGGGAGAGTGTTAACAAATGATGTAATATCTATGGTAGATTCTAGCCAAGTATGCTGAAGCAAAAAGAAAACAGATACGAAGAAAAATCATAAATCAAAGTAAAAAATGGTCTATCTCGGCGTGACCTCAATATATTTAATTTGAATCGTGCCTTGGCCATCTGGTTACAAGGACCATTCGGAAGCAACATTAAATTTTATTGGAACTGCGAATTGGTTTGCAGAAAGTAGATTAAAGTATAATATTGGCTGTTCCTAGTAGCTGATAGACGGTATGTTATTCGCTGACAGATAAATCATGAATGTTGTGATGCAACGTTTAGAGTCTTTCCAGGTAAAACAGTGCCAATTGTAAGTTGTAATGCGAATTACATTTTACTTAAATGCCGAAATGCAAAAGGGTGATGAATTTTAAGGGCGATTAGGGTGATATATATCAGCCATCCAGCATAATTATGTAACCATGTAATGTGTGTAGAAATATCGTTTTTTTTATTGATTTGACTGGATGGAAAACGAGCAAGTGGGTCTCCTGATGGTAAGAGATCACCACCACCCATAGACACCTGCAACACCAGGGGATTCCAGATGCGTTGCCAACCTAGAGGCCTAAGATGGGATGTATACCTGTGCCAGTAATTTCACCGGCTGTCTTACTCTCCACACCGAAACACAACAATGCAAGCACTGCTGCTTCATGGCAGGATTAGCGAGCAAGATGGTGGTAGCAATCCAGGCGGAGCTTGCACAAGGTCCTACCACCTGCCAAAGCCTGCCTGCCTGAGCTTGCCTTCGGAATCCAAAAGC
The DNA here is from genome assembly GCF_025370935.1 of Choristoneura fumiferana. NCBI lineage: Eukaryota > Metazoa > Arthropoda > Insecta > Lepidoptera > Tortricidae > Choristoneura > Choristoneura fumiferana. The sequence goes on from NC_133477.1 coordinate 4,696,882, forward strand.
TTAATGGTTACTTGGCCTGAAATGTATATTTCAGTTTTTTATTTTTTTATTTATGGCGGTGGAAGCATTCTACACTTCCACTGAACGTAAATATAGTTATAGTGTTTAGTTTTGTAATTAAGGGACCCCATACATCCCTGTTGTATACTGTAATTTTTAAGTATTTTATTTGTAATAATTATATTTTGAAAAAAAATGACTTTTTGACAAGTTTCTTGCGGCGCATTCTTCTTGGCAATGATGGTCTTTCCGAAAGCGCTGGTAGTTTCAAAAATGACGTGTAAAAGTGCCCATTGCGGCCTATTTACTGAATAAATGATTTGAATTTGAATTTATGAACTTTTCCGACAAAATACGATGACAAACCATAATTCACAATATCATTATTTTTCGCTGTGATCGTGCTAGTATACCAAAGGATGAGACCAGTCGAGTTCTTAAGGTAGGTGCCTCGATATCGAGCCGCGGCCGCACGGTCCGTATCAGATATGAGCTGTTTACATCCCGCCGGGGATTTAAATGTACCGATGTTTGTCTGCGACCCGGGGTCAAGCGGTGCGATGCAATTGAGAGATTCGTGTTCTGCATATTTGTGAGTGGGACAGTTAACTTAGTGAGTATTTTAGTGAACTGTAAACAAGAACAAACGCACATCACTCAGTGGAACAGTTGTAGTGCATAAGGGTTGTGAGTTGTGACACTAAATAATAAAGATTAAATTGGATATGAAAATGTCACTTATTTAATACTAATTGATTGGCAATTCGGGTGATATCGCATTCCTTTTGAGATACGACTTTTCACGATGGAAATACATTATTTGCTTTCTGTAGTGATAGTTGGATAAGTATGTGATGTGATGTGATGTGCGTGCGTGCGAGCGTGCGTGTTTGTGTGTGTGTGTGTGTGTGTGTGTGTGCGTTCGGTCGCGAGTGAGTAAAGGAATTTGTTTATGGTTCACTGATATGGACCTCTGCAAAGTAACGCCTTATAAAAAAAAATTTAGCTATTTCACACGTGCCGGTTGCTGAACAGATTGGGACATGATGTGTCCGTAGTCTCTGCCGGGGTAGAGCGAGGTCGTATCTTCGCGTCCTTTGATCGTCGCGTCGGAAAACCTAAAGCAAGTTTTTTATGGACAAAAAATGAAACTCCCGCGGGATGCCATAAACAAAGTATTCGCAGAGGGAGTCGCGGGCAACGATAAATTATATTTGTAATGTCAAGGAGCTTCGCCCCGAGCTCAAACTGCAATAATGCTGCCATTACCACGTTCACCACGCACGCGCACGCGCAAGTTAGCGGCGCATGAGTTAGGCCACCCCTAAATAAGACATCAAGCAAACACACGGTTTCTTATTGCGTGAAGATAAGCCCTTAAATAGTAAACATTAGTAATATACATTCAAATTTCGGACATCTTGCAAAAACAACGAAATGTGATTGGTCCTCAATTCTTATCAGTCGAGACCTACATACAGAAGAGACGGGTCCGTGAAGAGTTTAAAAAAATATATTTAACTAACTGCAGGGCTACTAGGTACGAAACTCGAAGTCCGTGTCGTGCGGTCCCTCTCGCTCTCGTATTCAATAGTGTAAGTGTCAGAGGGACCGCACGACACGAACTTCGAGTTTCGAGTTTCGTAGGAGCCCTGCTGAATGTGAATTTAAATGGAATGCTAAAACTGGAATGAAAAGCTAATAATAATTTGTTCACACGGAAAACTGAGGCATCAGATGAAATATAATGTGAAAACGCCGTCGTAAGCATTGACACTATTGCTATCAGAGAATGCTGCAACACAGCGTTAACACTTAGGTACATACATTTTCCATACAAGCACATATATAAAAGTACCTACAGCTAGAACGACGATTTGATGACTGGATAGCCAAGTGGTTAGAGAACCTCGCCATGAAGCTTGAATTCCCGAGTTCGATCTTTGGTGGAGGCAGATATTTGTATTCATACAAAGATAATACGAATGTTTGTTCTCGGGTCTTGGACGTTTAAAATGTATTCAAGTATGTATTTATCTATATATGTATGTTTATTCGTCGCCTAGTACCCATAACACAAGCTTTGCGTAATTGGGACTAGGTGAAAATATCTTTATTCAATTTATTTACTTCTAACCGTTACCCGAAACTCCGTCCGTGTAGAATTCAGTTTTCACTATCCTGCGGGAACTAGGTATATACTTTTCTGGGATAAAAACTATCCTATGTCCCAGTGGCGAGGCGTCAGATATTTCCATGGTAAAGCCAAAGCATCGCTTACATCATTCACGAATCCTGAACGTCCAGTTGTCTATTTTTTGTAAATATTGGGCAAGCCTGTGGGAATCGTGTTCTACAGACGCTTCACCACTGCTATGTCCTTACCCGGGACACAAATTATCTGTATACCGAATTTCATTTAAATCGGTTCAGCGGTTTAGATGTGATGAAGTAACAAACAAACAAATAGGTACTTTAACAAACAGACTTACAAACTTTCGCATTTCTAACATTAGTAGGAATTGGGATTCTAGTAATCTTAATTGGGGTAAATTGTTGCATGATATTTAATTTGTAACGGATGAGAGATCGTGTTGTCACCAAACCTACCGTGTGATTCACATAGAATTTATTTACCGTACGTTTTCAAGGAAGACTGGTCTTTACTGATCAGTTCCGTGCGCTACTCCGGTCGAGAAATATGCCCAGAGGCTTAACCGAATGCTATCAAAGTCAACCTTTATTACCATCTCAACAGGAATCAAAGTGCGTTAACCAGAACGAATTATAAATTTGCAAGGACCTTTTACCCCCTTTACCTTTAATGGTAGTTGTAACAAAAATCAAGGTGACATTTAGGCATTAAAGGTTAGCTGAGCAGAGCTGATTATTTGAAAGGTCTATTAAGTTTAAATGAAGACAGTAATATCTAAGGCGTATTATAAAGTTAATAATTATTATCATGGACATATTTGGAAATAATTCCGATCCGCATTGGCGATCCCTTACTTCAAATAGCGCACCTACTGAGTTAAAAATAAAGTTGTGTTAAATACTTGTGATATAAATATCATTTAATAATATTGTAAATCTGTTTAAAAAAATATAAGTACCTCGTTGAGTTTCTTGCCGGATTCTTCTCAGTAGTTCTCAACAGAGGTTTTTCCGAACCGGTGGTAGACTTTTTTGTTACCTATAGCCTAAATTGAATAAAGATATTTTGACTTCTGACTTTGACTTTGAATGATTCCATTTACTTTGCGGCCCATTAAATTACAGGTTTATTTTTGGTAATGTGATTTATGTTTTTGTTAACCCTTTCAGCCCGGCTCACGAGCTTAGTTTTGTGCGATAAGCCGGGCCACTAGAATACTTGTTTCAAATTTTTCAATTTTCAAATCGGCAATTACTTCTGTAGCCGGACACATTGTGTCCCGGTTCCCGGTTCTTGGGCTTGGTATTTTCGTATTGATTAATGCAATTCTTTTACCGAATGGGTGTATCACGAATCACGACGCACTCTTATCGGAGAACTCGAGCATTTCGCTACTCTTTTTTTTATTTTTTTTTATTCGACTTTATGGCAAACGAGCAAGTGGGTCTCCTGATGGTAAGAGATCACCACCGCCCATAGACAACTGCAACACCAGGGTATTGCAGATGCGTTGCCAACCTAGAGGCCTAAGATGGAATACCTCAAGTGCCAGTTATTTCACCGGCTGTCTTACTCTCCACGCCGAAACACAACAGTGCAAGCACTGCTGCTTCACGGCAGGATTAGCGAGCAAGATGGTGGTAGCAATCCGGGCGGACCTTGCACAAGGTCCTACCACCTGCAAAACTCATAAGTTAAATGCTCTTTACAAAATATACGCCATCTCGCTTATTGTACGGTCTTCTGAGAAGGACAGAGCTAGTGGAGACTTAGATGCCGTTGCTAAAGGTACATGTTTTAGTGAAAATGCCCTAAAACACATGTCACGTGCAACATTTTTCATTCAGATTTGAATCGGATACCATTTTAGGTGTAGGTAATAAATTATCATACATCATCATCATCATCATCCCAGCCTATATACGTCCCACTGCAGGGCACAGGCCTCCCCTCAGAATGAGAGGGCTTGGGCTATTATCATACATTGGCAATGAAAAACTACTAAAGCGGAAAGGAAAAGAAATTGTATTTTTTTTAATTTATTTCACCCTTAAATTGACCAATTGAAATTATTGAAACAAGTTCATAAACCAAACTTAGTCTAAAAAATTCTTATTAAAAGAAAAAAAACGGAACCCTTATAGGATCACTTTGTCGTTCTTATGTCTGTCCGCCTGTCAAAACCCGTTATCTCGGGAACGCGTGGAGATATCGATTTGAAATTAAGACTTAATGCTGCTTAATGAAGAACAAATGAACCGTAGTTAGTGACAGCCACTATATTGTTTTAGTTAACATCTATACATGTTATTTATCATATTGTCATTAAGCACAGACTGATAAAACACGGCCATTAGGCACAGCATAACCCAGTATCATAACTCCAGCCGACACGGCATCGGCCGATGCTTTACGGGTCAGCCCGCGAATTACGAGCTACACTGCGAATTATTTGCTATCATGGACACAATACTTGTCTAAGCTATGTACAATAGTTTGATTTACTCAAGAGCAGCACATGTAGATCTTTAAAGCGTCAAGCTCTGTTTAAGAGGAAACGTCTACTTAGGGTATCAAAATAAATACGAAACACGTGTTTTTAGGGTTTCACAGCTAAAATGGCAAAAAAAACCTTGTAGTTTCGCCATGTCTATCCTATTCTAGTACTATATTTGCGTGTTGTATAAGCCGTTGCTTGGTTTGGTAGTTAGATAACAAAACTAAATATTTCTAGGTTGCAGGCAGCAATCAAACAAAGGATTTGTTTAGCGCTTTCCAATTTCCAACTAGGTTTAGGGTTTTTTTTTTTCTATTATTTAGGTTTACTCGTATACTCGTAAACTGACTCTGTCAAATTTTATAAAAAACCATTCCCGACGTGAATTCAATGACTATCGTTTTTTGTCTCACTAGATACTGTTGCCAAAGTCTTTATTACGCGTATTTAGGTTAAAAATATCGCGCATCAGTGTTGCATATTTTTCCGAAAGACAAAACTGTCTCAAAACATAGACATTCATTTATTTGCCATAATTAATTTCAGATATTGCAAAATATTCACAAAATAATTCTAATTATAAATAAACCCGCGACTATGTGACATTTCGGAGACCTCACGCTACACTAAGTCGAATTCATACGCGATAGCCCTCATTCAGATCGATTCTACAAGTTTTTATTATTTTTTATTTTGTTTAAGGTTTCTTTTAAAGTTTTCAATTAAGTCTTTGTTATTGTGTTGTTTTCGTATCGTACCGTCCCTCTCACTCTCGTATTAAATAATGTTAGCATCAGCGGGGCGGCAAGATACTAGCTTCGAATTTTGCAATTCGTAGACATATGGCTTGTATCGCCTCGCTCGGCGTGAGTGAACAGAACATTAGTGGAAGCGCTGCCTAAGAACAGTTGAAATAGTAAATCCATCTGTATATTAATTGTCAGAGCTATGGCCGCTGGACCGTGGACACCAATTAATTCGTCTATATCCAGCAGGGCTACTACGAAACTCGAAGTTCGTATCGTACCGTCCCTCTCGCTCTCGTATTAAACAGTATAAGTGACAGAGGGACCGCACGACACGAACTTCGAGTTTCGAGTTTCGTAGTAGCCCTGCTGAAGTTAAAACCGTGGTTAAAACCCGTCAAGAGACGTGATAAACTGACACGGAACCAGAGGGCGCTACTACAAAATTCGAAAATTGAAGTTTGGATAGAAACGTCGATGGGAAAATGGGTTTAATGCTCGAGTTCTACACTACTTTTCACTTCGATGGCGAGGAAATGAAATAGGAACAGTGAAAACAATTAATCACTTACTATGTACCATTTTTGTTCATGTATGTAATTAAAAAAAAATAGTTTTATTGATCTATTTCGATTGATTTGGTTGATTTTTAGTTTTATATAAATTAAAAATTATTAAAAAAATGTACAAAACTTCTTTGTTTCTGGCTGTTTACACCTGGTAGCCTTAATCTTAGACGAAGATTTTATTTTATGAACTAGAGCATAAAAAGTAATTTTATGTCGCCTAGATCTAGCATAAATACGAACTTTACGAGCATGAGAAGTGAAAAAATATTTTTTACTTTATTTGCGAGGGAGCCAAACGAGAAAGTGGGTCATCTTTATCAAACCATACAAAACATTTATATGAATCTAAGAAAAGGGAAAATTAAACAAGTATCACGTTTATTTATTTAATTCATTCACAGGGTACCAATATAAACAGTAGTATTTGTTTTGCATAGCAATGCGATATACTACACACCAGTCTAAGTGGAATCAAGAGAGTTCTTGAGTTTGTGGAGTTCTTTCTCTGACTGTTATTTGCATCATTATATGGAACTTTAGCTTTCGAAGTATACGTAATCCTGAAATAAAATAAGACTTTACAAGTATTTTAGTTAATACTGATAAACTAACTTAGTTTAAAGCACTCGGTTGTTTCATGCGATAAACGCTGCATTAAACACAATACACAATATTGTTGCTACTTGTATTGTGACAATACGTTTGACGCACATCAATTAATTACCAAACATTGTCTTACGCGGTGAGCGCAGCGGCAAACGTATGTTTGGTAATTTTAGATTGCGTGGATTTTCGTCGGTTACATTAGATGTGCGTCAAATGCATTGCGTTTAATTTAACGTCGTGTTTATTGCATAAAACAACCGAGAACTTTAGTGTTATATACTTGGTTTGGGTAGTTATTCTAAATGTAAACAAAACAAACGTCAATTGGTGTCTTAAATATTGAAATTTCCCCATTAAACTATTTAAACATTTACATTTATTGAAATACACAACGTAGTCTAGTTTGTATTATATACAATGATAGATAAGTAAAATGTTTAAAATCCTTGAATGTACCAAATCTAGCAGCTGAAGGTTGTTCACATTTAGTTAATTAGGTACCTAAAATTTACTTATCCTATATTGTTAAGGCTGTGTTTCCACTAGAGATGTGCGGGGATGTATTGCGAGGAATATGTTTCTCATGACATGAACCAACAGAATCGCTTCATTTATCTATCCTCGCACAGCACAGCTCTAGCGGAAACAGCTGAGCGGAGCTGATTCCTCGCATCACATCCTCGCACTTCTCTGGTGTAAATGCAGCCTAAACGTGCAAAATTGTTATGCATGTAATTATTTAATAACTGGGCGACCGAGCTCCGCTCGGGCTAAAACTCGGTAACCAGCTTTTTCCCAGAGATAAGACCAGAAAACTTCTACATACCAAATTTTATCGAAATCGTTGGAGCCGTTTCCGAGATCCCCACAATATATATATGTTATGGACAAAGTGATTAATAAGGGTATGTATAATGCCCGGGCATTATGAATAAATAAAATTATGAGACTATCTATGGCTACGTACGCCCTATGCGGCTAACCGCGCGGTTTTAGTGCGCCGTCCCTCTTCAAAGTATCGTTTGAGAAAGAGACGGCGTGCAAAAACCGCGCGGTTAGCCGCGTAGTGCGTACGTAGGCTAAACCCACTAGCACGTAGCACGTTCCGTAACCAACCGTCGCCGTCGCGTGTCTCGTATGCGTTTGATATTCCGTTGTTGACATGTTCCTATTACGGTCATGATATGATACGGTGTAGTAGGAGACCTTCAGAGCGTTTTCAGATTATCCGATCAGATATCGGTATCGGACCGATATCGGGGCAAGTAAATATGAAATACACTCCGTGAGCTCTTAAAAAACCTTCGGATTGTAGAAGCATGCTTCGGGTATTGACGATAACACGCGATCGTGATAGGTATGCGGTTCTGTTCTGTTATAAACTTGCAAAACTTTTCAAAGTTACAGTAAAAAGTTAAGTAAAGAAAAATCATCAATACAAAATAAACCTTACTGTAATAATATTACGCTTCTTTATCTTTTTCTAATTTTAATACAATATGACTTTTTGGCATGATACAAATAAAACAAAATCAGCATTTTCGAATCGTTAATTTAAATTGAGAACATCCCGCCTTAACACACTACTTTTATTTGGAAGTAGAGCTGTTGTTATACTGTATCTACATTTCTTGGGTATGTCAAATGAATTTTTTTGGTCTTCTTTCGTTTATTTATTTTTTAATGTACTTTTCGAACTCCCTGTTGCTTCTATAACTCGGTCTTGAACCTTCATAAAATATTTATGATCAACACGTTTCCTAAAACTTACAGCATTCTGTACAAAATATTTATATACATTATAATCAATTTCCCATGATTGGCTATTTACAGTAATACCCTGTTAAACTCGCCATGGAAATCAATGTCCGAAAATAACAAACTAAATAAATATGCAAGTGGTGGTTTTAACTGCTCTATATAAATCAATGAAACACAACGAGTGCACTCTTCGCGTGATCGATTGCTACTAAGTCAAAAAGTCAATTGTCATTTTCTACTAACGAATCCTTCCGATTTCCCCCGAAACCCGAAGGTTTTTCTAAGAGCTCACGGATTGTATGTACCTGTCTTTCAGATTATCCGATCCGATATCGAATCATATTTCATACATTTTACTTGCCCCGATATCGTATCGGTGCCCGATATCGGATCGGATAATCTGAAAACCACGCTGAAAACGCTCTTAGGCCCCATATTGTGACCAATAGCTGAACTATCTCGACCGGTTATTTGCTGGATGGATCAGGCATAACCCACTTGAGTAAAGCTTTTCTACTCACAATAAGGAAGAGGGCCCCTAACAGTATGGCTTTGGTCTTGGTATCGAAATTTTCGCTGTAAGAAATGCTGAAGTAATCGGCGTCTGTTACATACTCCCGCGCTAGTCCCCCCCACTTCTTTGATATCACACCCACTTCTTCTTTATTCAAATTCAACTGGTACATCCATGTAATTAATGAGCATAATTATTTTATTGATTAGTCATCCTTTACAAATATTATAGTTGCGAAACTAAGTCTGTCTGTATGTCTGTCTTTTAACCGATTCAGATGAAATTTGGAATGCATAGTTTGAGACCCTGGGACGGAAGGAAAGGAAGGAAGGAAGGACCCCCAAGGCGGCCCCCGCCATGGATCTTAAGAGATAGAAGGACATAAGCCTCCCCCCAGCCTTCCTTGTTCTCGCTGGATATCGATAAACAAATTCTTTATGTAGATAGATTTATAAAGATCTAAGAACGATCGTATCCTACTATTGTGATAATTGCTTGGGCTTGTGTGTATAAAAATTTGTTTGGGGGCCCTTATGAAGGGTAAAGATTTCTCACAAAAGAAAAAAAATATTTGCATAAATATCACATTAGGTTTTTTTTATATGCTAGCTAAATCCCGAAATATCAGCTATCAAGTCGAGAGACATGATTTTTTTTCCTTCGGAGCATAAGTGCAATTGCACAGACAAGGGCATAAATATATGTAAGTTACCAACACGTTAAAAATATCTGTACACCTTTATGCACTAACCATACGGTTGATGTATACATATATTTGACGCTATGGCTGTATGTATGTCCTCGACTGTACAAAGAATACATGTAAAAGTCTGAACGGTAGAAAATCTGGCCCTTAAATGTATACATTTATAGGTAATTTTTGCATGTAGAGTGGTCCAAATTTTGAGCCACTGCTGAGTAGGTATATGTCTAATGAAATGAAGTAAACCGTGTACAGTCAAGGGCAAAGATATCGACACGGCCAAAGTTGCAAAAATATGTATACACGACTTTATGCACTTAACATTACCGGCCGTGCTATACCATTTTTGCAACTTTGGCCGTGTCGATTCTTTGCCCTTGACTGTACTCATGTTAAAATATGAACTTATTCAAAGCTTCAAAAATAAGTACCACAGACTCTTATTCCGACGTAATCCTTTTAATCGTAATAATATCGTAATAATATCGTAATCCTTTAAATTGTAATGTGACTTGCAATAAACGATTCTAATTCTAATTCTAATAAGGCCGTAGTAACATATTTTTGAGTGGTTCGAATAGATACTTATTTTTGCACTTGACTGTACCATCAAAACTTGTTAGTGTTTGTAACATTAAAATAACTCTCACCACTTGAATATTCACGTCTCCAAAAAGACGGCACGTTATCATTGGACCCAGAATTTTGAAAATAACTTGACGGTTTGCATTTTCGACATGGTAGTTTACTCTAAACGGGTCCCATTGCTGCCTAACGTATCCAAGGACAGTGCCGGATGGCAGTGACACAGTCAGTATCTGCAGGCAGCAAAAGCAGCAACAACAACTGCAAGCCAGCGGACGAGAGAAGAGTAGGACCTGGGAACCGATTTTTTAAATCACTTCACTCGAAAATGTTATTCGAAAGTATAAAGTGGACCCCAGTCAGCATAATGTTACGGCAAGCCGCAACGCTGTTTTTCAGTGGGACCAATTTAAAAACTAAAACATATAAAAACATACAACACACTATGACGACACGAACGCCAGCGGAAGGAAGTTCGCAACCGGAAATAATGGCAACACTCGATCAGTTTAACCATTTGTGGATTTACTCGAGCGTAGTGGGGAGTAAAGGTCCGCTGCTTAAAAAACGGTGACGGCACGGAATCGCAGTGACGCAGCGTATGCGCACCGTTTTTATCGCATGCTCTCCACACCGCTGCTTAAAATACGCAAACGGTGCGGAATCGCAGTGACGGGCCGTAAACGACAAGACTTTTGGCTAAACGGTAAAGTCCTGACGTTTACGGCACGTCACTGCGATACCGTATATAAGCAGCGATGTGGAGAGCATGCGATAAAAACGGTGCGCAAATTATATATAAAAAAAAATGCAGGAAAATATTTAAGCGTGTCAGGTATTGTAGTTTAGATGCCCGTATGTATGATAGCTAGGTTTATGCAAGAAATGTGTGTTCATGCAGTTGCTCCTCCTCCATACTGTAAGAACACACACAAATCACACAAGCCCATCTAGCACTACCACCACATTAAACTGACGCGTTTCGAACTCCACCAGAGCTCATCTTCAGAACAACAGCAGTCTAGTAGTTTGAACCTAACATATGGTGAATGGTTGTGTTGCTCTGAAGATGAGCTCTGGTTGAGTTCGAATCGCGTCAGTGTAGTGTGGTGGTGGTGATAGATGGGTTTGTGTGATGTGTGTGTTCTTACAGTGTGGAAGTGGAGGAACTGCATGAACACACATTTCTTGCATAAACGTAGCTATTACATAAGGTCGCGGGTGAGCACAGTAATTGTTTCAGTTCATTATTATGGACCTCCGCCAAGTAATGCCTGATTAAATAAATAATTGTCTTTAGTAAATTTTTCTAAGTTATGTTTATAAAATTGACACGGATACTGGGCAGAAGCTATGTAGTTCAAAACAAAAACTTCAACTTCAACTCTCACCTGAGTGCGGTCTTCCGTAAAAATAGGTAATTTGAAAGAACGGTAGCTACCAAAAAGTACACGGTTTGTCAATTCCGTGTCCTCAATAGCGTAGTAAATTATGTCTTCATTTGTGTCCATTATTCTGTATCTGTTCCTCCTCTCTACACCTAAAGCTAGCTCTGCGATCTCTATTTGTTGTTTCACCATGACTTGGTCCAGCCTGCCCAGCGGTGCCAGCCCCGGGAGCTCTTCGTTGGCCGCGCCGGGTTCCTGGGAAGTGATTAAGGCACCGTTTCCACCAGCCACCAGAGATGTACGAGGATGTGTTGTGAGGAATTTGTTTTTCATGAACCAATAGAATCGCTTCATTTACCTATCCTCGCACAGCAGATCTCTGGTGGAAACAGCTGAGCAGAGTGCGGCAAGCTAAAGAAGCGTTCCTATTGGTTCATGAAACACGGCGTGAGAGTAAGACAGCCGGTGAAATACTGGCACGTGAGGTATCCCATCTTAGGCCTCTAGGTTGGCAACGCGTCTGCAATACCCCTGGTGTTGCAGATGTTTATGGGCGGTGGTGATCTCTTACCATCAGGAGACCATTGCTCGTTGCCATCCAGTCGTATAAAAAAACACACATTCGTCGCACATCTCTGATGGGAACGGAGCCATATATCTATAATAAGGTCTACCAGTGATCACGTATGACCCTGATAGATGCTTCACAATATCAGGAGCTTGATCGCGGTCTACATTCCGTACACAATATGGTAATGAGATGAAAAAACAAAAACTAATAAATAATAAATAAAAACTGCCATTTTAAATTTCGACAAAACAGGTGTTTTAGGTACAGTCACCAGCATTAATATCTACTACAGCGGAGCCTGCTAAAATATCTGACACGTCCTTCGGGCCCTAGGAATAGAGTCGTATCAGATATTTATGCACGATTGTTGTGTCAGATATTGGTGCTGGTGACTGTACTACACAATGTTTAGGACAAAGATTATCGTTCCAACATATGCTATGCAAAGAGAAAAAGCTAGATACTTCTTGGCGTTATTTTTATTTAAGTATATAAGCTAGGTATAGAACTGCTTAAAATAGTACATACATTAGTTGAGTCAGTGGCCATGATAAGAAATATAATTCTCGATTCTTTGAATGGGTTTTTGTTTGCTCAAGTAGATATCAGCAAGATTTTGGCCGGAAATGCTCCAGATGTATTATTAGCTGCGTAATTATTTTACGAATAAGACTAACCAATAATTAATTATACACAATACAACCGTTATTGACCTGTCATATCTATGCAAAGAGTCAAAGAGTATTTAGTACCCATAGACAAATATCTTTGCTAAAGTCCAGCCAGTAAAATCTATGCTCAATGTCTTTTTTTAAGGTTATTGCTGTTATAGATTCACAGATTACTAATATGTCTAGCTACATATAGATTGCTTCAGAGTCTCTTTTGAGTATTTTAGCCCGAGGTTGTAAATAACTAAATAACTTTACCAAAAATAAATAATAGGCAGAGCTACTTATATAGGCAGCTTTCCGTTAGAGGGCGCTGTTATTCAGTAAAAATATCATTAACAAAAAAATATCAATAAATAGAAGTACTATGCAGTTACGTATTTTCCCCACTTTGTTTAGACTATTTAGACCATAAGTAGACTAACACATTCGAAGTCTCTTCAGGAGTAAACGAACAATTCCATTTGAGATATTGAGTGACCGATTTACACGTCCATTCTAGTCTATTTTTCCTATAATAGTACCCTATTACGGACTGACTCTATCAGACGCCATCAGTTCGCGGGTGGCGTATTCAAAAACCACAATAAAAATCATTCCACAAATTAAACCGATCGTCTATTACTACACTCGTAAGACCCAAATCCGTCTAAACCTCAGTGAACAGCCAGCAAACTTAATTTAGATTAGCTAAAAGTGATTCATTCGATATTGGTCAGAAGTCTGAAATGTCCCTTGGACTATTGAATTTTAAACACCATAAGGCTGAGAACGGCGTGACTAATTTCAGTTTAAGTGCTGTTGTCTGGTAGGAGGCGAGTGTTAAGTTCATAGGGTTTTAGACCCTGTTATTTTAAGGCAGCGATACGCGGCTAACGAAGGCGATAGGTCGTTAATGGACAGGCTTCACGCCACAGATGACATCTCTTTAAGGAATTCCGTGGAGTCGCTGTTTTCGTAGTCTTGGAAAGAATAATACATCATCATCATCACCATCATATCAGCCATAGGACGTCCACTGTTGGACATATGCCTCCCCCATAGACCTCCAGTTGCCTCGGTTGTAAGCGGCCTGCATCCACCGTGAACCCACGACTTTAACCAGGTCATCCGTCCATCTCGTTGGTGGACGTGCTACGCTGCGCTTGCCGATCCGAAGAATAATACAATACAATACAATCATATTAACCTTTACCTAGCTTCGCTGGCGTGATCATTGAATTGAAATTGTGATATTTTACTGAATTCCCATAGGTATACCCAAAAATTACTTGATAGTCTTCATTATCATTACATGGAAATCTGTGCAATATTAAGTTTTAGGGGGCTTCATACTTCAAAAGGAAAAAACGAGACCCTTATAGAATACCTTTATTGTTGGTCTGTCCGTCCGTCAAAGCCCTATTTCTGGGAACGCGTGAGAAATAAAACTGAAATTAATATCAAAGAATCAAGTCTGCTAACCCTTGAGGTACCTCGTATACTTAATGATACAATATCCGACGCTTTCCCTTTGGATTTCGGTCCCCAGGCATAACATCTGCCGAGAGATCTCTCTGATGTGACCATGCCTCACATATAAAATACAATTAATTATTTTTTCGTGTCCGTAGACCCTCCATAAACGCTGTTCGATGGAAGAATTACGCAAGCCGGCGCAGAACCGTGTTCATTAGAGGAATCGTACAAATTTTGAAAATAGTTGAGTGAGTACACGACATTTTCCAGCGTCCCGATACAAAATACTTATATCTTGCTTACCTTTGCACTATCTTTATTTTAAGACCCCATTACTAAGCCTCCGTTGTCTGTATGTCTGTCCGTCCTTCTGTCTATCTGTTTATACGTCTGTGGGTCAATCTATTTGTCACAAGGCTATACCTTTTGAACCCTATAGCAACGCAGACCAAAATTAAATCCTCAAACGAAATACAATGCAATATTTCATTAAGCTCATGGACAATAATTATTACTCTTTTACAGCGTGCTCTTGTTATTATCTGATAGGACTAAATCGAAAAATCGATTGAAATCGATTGTTTCACATAGCAAAATTCCTCAAAACCGTAAGAGCTGTTTATCCCTGGTATAAATTCATAGGTACATAAATGTACAAAAAATACTCGTTAAAGGACATAAGACAGGTAGCTACCGACTGATGGTGAGTCAACATTGATCAATGCTGTTGCGTATCTCCGTCGAAGTAATAATTGTGGAAAGTATTATTATTTGATCCGAGCAGTGGAAGCCGTGGTGGCCTAGTGGTTTGACCTATCGCCTCTCAAACAGAGGGTCGTGGGTTCAAACCCCGGCTCGCACCTCTGAGTTTTTCGAAATTCATGTGCGGAATTACATTTGAAATTTACCACGAGCTTTCCGGTGAAGGAAAACATCGTGAGGAAACCTGCACAAACCTGCGAAGAAATTCAATGGTGCGTGTGAAGTTCCCAATCCGCACTGGGCCCGCGTGGGAACTTTGGCCCAAGCCCTCTTGTTCTGAGAGGAGGCCTGTGCCCAGCAGTGGGACGTATATAGGCTGGGATGATGATGATGATCCGAGCAGTCAAAACGCTCGAATAACCTCTTTTCAGTTCAACTTCAACGATCTTCTCAAATGTAGATGGAGAGATAAAGTGAGAAAACTAATATTAGATTGTATTGATTAACGACGATAAATTATAAAACTAGAGAGGAATTATATCAAGAACATGAAATCATCGAGCAGTTCCTTCTGATAATAATTGCACAAAACAATGAGCTATCTTCATTACGCATCGCGTCCCTGCCCTGAGATCTGAAATCTTTGTTTTAGTACCTCATGAGATTTAGTCTACTACTGTATTACTTTATTTATAATCTGGTTTTCATCTAGTACCTACACAAGGTTATATTTTAAAACGTGATACAAAATAGTGCTTTTAGCACAGTCAATTGTGTTGTGGACAACATAGGGTGAGTATTAACTCAATTGATGACCGGATGGCCAAGTGGTTAGAGAACCTAACTACGGAGCTTGAGGTTCCGGGTTCGATTCCCGGCTGGGGCAGATATTTGTATGAATAATACGAATGTTTGTTCTCGGGTCTTGGATGTTTAATATGGTATTTAAGTATGTATGGAGACAAGAACGGATGTATTTTATATTTCCATGGGATGAGAATTCTGCGATTTAGAAGAAGCCATTGGCATAAGCTAGCTAGCATAACCTGAAACTGATTTATAAGAGTGTTCATTTTATTTTCTTCCATCTACATTTTTCTCGCTGTCGTGAGGTGAAAAATTGTGTGTTTCGCTCGGCTGTAAAGTTGTTTAGCATCTCGTGCCTTTGAAACCCTCGACTATGCTCAGGATTCTTCTTTTGAACCACGAGCGAAGCGAGAATCCTAGAATCCTTCGCTTGCTCGGCTTTCAATATAAGCACTCGTGCCAAACAGTTACTTTCCAGCCTTGCATAACAAATAACTATTCTTTTAGAAATATAAAATTTTACTCGCAAATGTGATGAAAAACATTGTATGTCGCACGGGCGGTACTAGAATTACGAACACCGACTCATTAAAGCCCTCAGTCTTCGTCTTCGGGCTTCTAATAGACTCTCGTTCGTAATTCCTTATTTACCGCCCTTAAGACACAATGTACTATTGAATTGCGATGGCAGCTTGTTAAAAATTCGTATGCTTGCTTCAGGACTAGGTCAATTGGTGTCAATAGTGCCGTGGTACTTATTTATTTGTTTTATTTTAATTCTCTGCATTGCAACGTGTTCGACTGTACTTGTTGTTTTACGGTTGGCAACAAACGTTAAGTGCTACAAACCGCTCCTGTCCTCGGCAGCCAATTAGAATACATTATAATGCGCGTGCGCTTTTATTCAACCACTTTATGATCGGTCGGGGTGAGGTACGTGAAATTTCACTTAAACAAAGTACGAGGTAACTAATTACGGGATAAAACGGGATTTTTAGTTATGTTAGTTTTTTCATAAGGTATGTATGTATGTCAATACTTTATTGTAAAAAAACACAAAAAGAATACAAAAAAACAACAAATCAAAAAGAGTACAAAGGCGAACTTATTCCTAAAAGGGATCTTTTAAAGTTAACCTGGTTTGAAAAGGAAAACTTAAAAGAAGAGACACATAGAGCACATATACACATAGGATAAAAATGTATATTGCAAGCATCTATCAAATCAAGGCAAAAGTGATAAATAATAACGAGCTACTCTTTTTCGTACAACTATACATGGAACTTTTATATTGGAGAGGAAAAAAAGAGCCCATACATTAAATAATACCCATTATTTGGCAGAAACCCCCAATGCGGCCATACTTAAAGATTTATGAGCTAATCATCATCATCAGCCAGAAGACGACCATTGTTGAATAAAGGCCTCCCCTTAGGACGCCACAATGGACGATAATTGGGAACCTTTAGTTTTCTAGGATGGTCCATATTATATTTTTAATCGATAGTAGACTTATAATGTAGCTCACTCCTGTAGATACTTAGATTTTTTTTCACTTTACTTTTTTTGTAAAAATAAATTGAAACTTTATTTCGGCAAACCAGACTTTTGGTGAGATTAATAGGTTTCGTGCCCCGATGCCGTATTGCCTAACGTTTCTGATGCTTGCGATCGCAATCAAATGACAGATTTTGCATATAAAAACTGTCATTTGATTGCGATCGCGAACGTCAGAAACTTTAGGCAATACGGCCTCTGATCTGTTTGTTTTTAAAAAAAAGAGGTCGTATTGATAGGTGTGTCAAATGTCGCTGTACGTACGTACGTGGGTGTGTGTGTGAGGTGTGTCGTTGTATGGTGACATTTGACAGCTGTCAATACGACCTTTTTTTTAATCAACAGACCAAGGCTCAAAACCTATTAATCTCACTAAAAATCTGTTTTGCCGTAATAGTTCCAATTTATTTTTACAAAAAAAAGGAAAGTGAAAGAAAAATATCGGTCTACAGGAGTGAGCTACATTATAAGTCTACTATCGGTAATGGACCACCCGAGAAAACTTAAGGTACCCAATTTGCCACTCTTATCAATCGGTGCCTTGCAACTGTCGCGATGTCTCCGGTCTACCTAGTGGGAGTGTGGTGGGTGCCAACGCGTTCGTCTTTTGGTTCGTGATCGCCATTCGAGAACCTTCTCCCCACGCGCAGCGCTAGTATAACTGATATAATAGGTACCTAGTTAACATGTTCACAGACCTGAAGCAATGTGGCAGGCTTCTATCGACACTTTCTCACAGTAATAAAAATAATGACATTAAACGCTCATAATTCGTGTTAAGATAATGTCATTGCCATGAGGCACATGTACCTCATGGACGTAGCTATAAATAAAATAAAATAAAAATAAATATCATGGGACACTTGACACCAATTGACCTAGTCCCAAACTAAGCAAAGCTTGTACTATGGATACTAGGCAACGGATAAACATACTTATATAGATAAATACATACTTAAATACAATATTAAACATCCAAGACCCGAGAACAAACATTCGTGTTATTCACACAAATATCTGCCCCGGCCGGGATTCGAACCCAGGACCTCAAGCTTCATAGTCAGGTTCTCTAACCACTTAGCCATCCGGTCGTCAAACCTGAAACCACCCTGAGGCACATATGCCACATCTTACTGTGAACCCGTTAATACTTATCAACATCTTCCTGTTATATAATGACTAGCTCTTGCGCGCGACTCCGTCCACGTAGATTTTTTATATCGCTATCCCGTGGGAACTGTGTAATTTTTTGGGATAAAAACTGTCCTATGTCCTTCCCCGGGATTCAAATTATCTGTATACATACCTACATATATACATTCATCTAAATCGTTTTAGCGATATAGACGTGAAGAGGTGAAACAAACAAAGAAATAAATAAACAGACTTATAATATAGGTAAACATTGCCACTTATAATATTAGTGGGATTGCTTGCAAATAAAAAACATTTTATTAGTTTTAGTCGTAAGAAATAACCAGCGTATCTTTACAATTTATACCATCTCCAGATAAAGCTAAAATAATAGTTGTTATTGCTCAAATAAATATCGGATAATAGAAATGCCCGCTCCATATTAGGGCCGCGGTCGTAATAGTATTGTTTAATTGTGTTCCCGCCGTTGTAAAGAAAACTTATCTGCGATCTAACTAATGCGAGCTAATAACTTCGGTGCGTGTGCGTTTGTTGCTACAAAAGGATAATTCGAAGGAAGGACCTGGATCAATTCTTACCGTGATTTTCTTGGTATGATCGGTGAATTAATAATCCATACTTAATATTATACATGCGAAAGTGTGTGTTTGCGTGCTTGTATGTTTGTGTGTGTATGTTTGTCCGTGTTTTAAAACGGAACGGAGCGACGGATCGACGCACTTTTACTACTACTACTACTACTACTTTTTGGCTACTTTTTATCCCGAAAAAATGCACGAATCCCGAGGGAACAGCGCGCGATAACCGAATTCAACGCGGGCGAAGCCGCGGACAAAAGCTAGTAGTTTATAACATTAGATATATTTGTTACCTTTGATGATTCTCCATTAATTAAGTAATTTGATAGAAATATAGAAAAAGCGTAAGACTTTTATTAAGGACATTTTTTATATTTGGTAGATGACTTGCCCACCTATCTCCCATACTGTGTTTTAGCATACCTACTACAAATCTCGTAGAATCTCGTTTCTATGTCTTAAGATATTCAAGGTCAATGGTCACGATAAGATCGTTACTATTTGCAAATATCTATCTAGCTTCCTGTGGTTTAACTAGATGACATTTGCATCTTCTACAAAATCGTAAAGCATTAAATTATCGATAAATATTGTCTAAAGCATTTGTTAAGAGAGATATTTGGAAATAGCGTGAATCACTTAAGATGTAGACATCAGATTCTATGATATTTTTATGAGACAATTTTTAGAATGCCAAAGCAAAGGTTTATTCATTTTTGCAGCTAATTATCTTTTGTTCTACAGTGCAACCCATATAGAGCTGGGCTACAATTATTTTGTATAGTGCAAGCTGTAACGCCACTCATTTAATTCAAATTTCAAAATGGATTAAAATCTAATTTTACAGTTAATCTAAAATTATTCTTGTTTGCAGGGCTAAAATAAAGCGTTTTTAAAGTTCTGTACCTCAGATAAAAAAACAGAGTCCTTTTAGGATCACTCGTGTGTTTGTCTGTCTGTCAAAACAAAAAGAAAATATATATTTTCATAAGATTCCGGAAAAGCTATAAGACATGTGTGATTTAAACATGGGGGAACAATGATTTTTTTTATCGTATGGGAGCTTCAGTCTCACGTGCAGAGGGTCCTGATTGGTTCGACTCACACTTTGCAGATTTTTTTTGAGTTGTCTTGGATTATGGTGTTAACTAGGTATCACATTGTTTTTTAAGGTATTTCTATTATCTATCACCTAACCTTTCTTAAATCATAAGCAGCCACGACTAGATATTCCGAATTAGGGATCGTATAGACTTGTTCTCCAGAAAGTCTAGGCTAAATTTATTTTCTATCATTATTTACGATTTCATTGTTCTAAGCTATATGGAATAAGAGATATTTTACATTGTTTTATAAATATGGAGCTATCGTTAAACTTTAAATAGAATTGTCCTAGCGCAATAACAACGCCTGCTTTTTAAAGACAAAATTCTAAAGCCAAAGGCAAAGATATAATCGAGTACTTATTTTTAATCGTATTTATCATTGTCGTATAGGTAGGTGCCTCATGAGTTAAGGTCATGCCAAGAACATGTCATATGTAATGAAATGACCAAGAAATGACAGCGAGATTTTGACATTAACACATTCATTTCATTGACTCTTCTTTTGTGCAATCAGTTCTTCATGTAGCTGTGTGTGTAATAATTCACTTCGACTCTCTTGGCACTACCTATAGTATAGGTCCTATACCATAGGTTCATTTTTTCACGCCAGTGGTGGCCCAGTGCTTTGATCTATGGCCTCACAAGCAGAGGATCGTGAGTTTAAATCCGGCTCGCACCTTTGAGTTTTAGTCCAACAAGATGGAGCGACGACTTGGTTAAGATCGCGGGATCGCGGTGGATACGGTCATTTTTTCACGCCAGTGGTCCCAGTGCTTTGATCTATGGCCTCACAAGCAGAGGATCGTGAGTTTAAATCCGGCTCGCAACTTTGAGTTTTAGTCCAACAAGATGGAGCGACGACTTGGTTAAGATTGATGAGTTTTCGAAATTCATGTGCGAAATTAGGTAAGTATCTATATTTGAAATTGACGACCAGCTGTATGGTGAAGGAAATCGTGAGCATGGCGGGTTCGTGTCGGCTTCTTCAATGGTGCGTTTAAAGTTGTCCATCCGCACTCGGC
This sequence comes from Choristoneura fumiferana, assembly GCF_025370935.1. NCBI lineage: Eukaryota > Metazoa > Arthropoda > Insecta > Lepidoptera > Tortricidae > Choristoneura > Choristoneura fumiferana. The sequence continues at coordinate 4,718,033 of NC_133477.1, forward strand.
CCGCGTGGGACCTACACGGCGCAAGCTGTAAATATAATAGGCTGGGATAATGGTAAAGATGACCTTCAATAACTATAGCATACAAACTGTTTTAAAAAACCCTTTTAAAAAGCTAGTTACTAACTTACATATACCAATATTTATGCAAGCGAAATTACCATATTATTAAAGGCAAGTGCATCCAGGTGCGGGCACTAGTGGCGTCCAATTGAATTGTAGATGCAACAATGGTCATTGTGGCGAGCAAGATTGATGCGCGAGCGCCGCGTAGCAGCTGACTCACACAAATGCGTTTGTTTATTAACCGACTTGAAAAAAATCGGCCAAGAGCGTGTAGGCGAAATAGGGTTCCGTAGCCATTACGAAAAAATTAAGTAATATTTTTCTAAGGATTTCGTATTTTGTACGGAATATTCCAAGTTTAGGTATGTTTTATACCTTAGGCTGCTATTTACTCTTAAACTATTAATAATTCTCAAGAAAACTTAACCGTTATAGTTTTCCTTGTTAGTTTGATATACTTACTACCATCCTGAATTTTTTCAATTTTTTCCACCCACCGGTTTAGATTTTAGAGGGGGACGCTCGTTTTTAATAAAAAATTGCACTAAAGTTAAATATTTTGCAAACAAATCACTGAATCGAAAAAGATAACCCTAATGGTTTGCAAAATTACAGCTTTCTAGCATTGATAGTCCCTGAGCAAAGCCGCGGACGGACAGACAGACAGATAGACAGACATGGCGAAACTATAAGGGTTCCGTTTTTGCTATTTTGGCTACGGAAACCTAAAAAGGAGGAGGTTATATGTTCGACTGTATGTTTTTTTTAATTTTAATTTCTCGTTTTCAGGGTTTTGTTCTCTAAGCCCATAAGCCCCTGTTTCACCATCTATTGATTAAATTTATCTGACGGATAAATGTGATGCCGTCTCTGTTTGTTTTCTTCAAATAGACGGAGACGACACCACATTTATCCGTCAAATAAAATTGATCAATGGATGGTAAAACGGAACCCTGCTGGGTTACTATGACACTCGAAACTCGAAGTTCTTGTCGTGCAGTCTCTGTCGCTCTCGTATTAAATAGTATAAGTGTCAGAGGGACCGCACGACACGAACTTCGAGTTTCGAGTTTCGTAGTAGCCCTGCTGTTACCGGCGCTACACTAACCGTTCGTTCGTCTGTCAGTCACAGACCTGTATGTCAAGAACCGTAATAGTAAGGCAGCTGCATGTATGTACCTAGCTGTTTATACATAGTGTGTATATCGCCATTACAATAACAAATAATAAAAATACAATCATCACATTATGTGCGCAAACATTCGTAGGTACGTTATACAAATTAAATTAAAATATAGTCAAAATACCATAAACGGGACTTATCACGATATTTTTCATCATCATCATCATCATCATGTCAGCCGAAAGACGTCCACTGCTGGACATAGGCCTCCCCCAAGGCTCTCCACTCAGACCGGTCTTGTGCTTTCCGCATCCACCGCGATCCCGCGATCTTAACCAAGTCAAGCCAAGGTTCTCGAATGGCGTCCGTGGACCGGGAGACGAGCTGTCGGTAGGCCTCCAACAAGATGGAGCGACGCTATTTTTACACGAGTAATATTTACATCGACGTTTCGGCAACGTTACAGTTGCCGTGGTCACAAGTAGACTGAAGTGTGGGGTGTCAAGTCTGCCTAGCAAAAAACAAATATATAAAAATAATAATAATAAAAATAGCGTGATAAGTCCCGTTTATGGTATTTTGACTATGAGTGAGAATCATGAAAGTTTAAAACGTTATAAATTAAAATATATTAGAATTAAAATTCATTTTGTACGGTGTACCGGATCATACGTCGTTGAGAATAAATTTACAACAGCAGTGCAATTGTGCGCGCGCGCATGCCCATTGATGTTTCGCAAGTTTGAAGTTACGAGAAAAAACAAGTAACTGAAGAAATAATGATAATATGAAATTACTTACTTACTTTATCACCCGGTACTGACACTAACAGTCTATTTCGCTGCCCTGTTTAATAACGATGGGTGTATAATTTTGAACATGAAACTACCGTGAGACTCACTCATATTAAACGATATTATAACGGATAACTCACGTCTTAAACCGAGTTTAGCTCTACATGTTGTTGGGTGGCGCGTAGTGTGCGTGTTGCGGCAGCCGCCGAGTCGCGTGCTCCTGAGAGGAAGGGCTACGAAATAGCCCGGAACATGTCGAGCTAAACTCGGTTTAAGACGTGAGTTATCCGTTATAATATCGTTTAATAGGTGTATAATTTATTTACATACTGTTTTTTGCGCAAAGTGAAAATAAAAGCAAATAAACAAAAGGTGTGTTTTTGCCTGTCAACTGTGAAAAAATAACTCAAAATTAATAAAAAAAATATAACACATTTTTAAATATTTCTTATCCTACTTTTTAAACTCGTCAAGCAAAAAGAGAGATGTTATAATTTTGACTTGGCTAAGTGACTGTCTGCGGCATTATAGCTACCAAACAATCAACTGATTTAAATGTGATTTTTTAATCGGAAACTGGTTTAATCTAGGTGGCTCTTAGCTAAGATTCGTTAAAATTAGTTCAGCCGCTTATGAGAGACTGAACTTTTTTTTAACTTTTCTAAGTTGTTTTAACAGGCATCCCTAGATGCGCTAAGTAACTATATGCGCTAAAAACTCGGCGCACCCCTAAGAAAGCTTTTAAAAATTATGACATGATATATAAATTCTAATTTATGTGTATTTATGTCACAAATCCTGTATAAATCAAGATAGGAATCAGTAGCTGTCCTAAAGGAAGTAACAGCTATTTAATTATAAACCATTATATCGGCAGCATGGCCATTATTATTGAAGGTATTTCGTGTTAAGTACTGAGTCTGTCATCGCGTATTAATTGAACGATCTCATTATAAGATAGCGAGATTATACGTCGGACATAGTGTTTACTAGCCACCCGCCATTGCTATGCTCGGTTAAATTAAGAAAACCTTTATAATTGGCTGAAAAATGCCAAATGAAAGTTGCTGAAATGACAAATTTAAATATTTGTTTTGGTTCGTTAGTTTAGTCTGGTAGCATAGTGAAGATGAATTCTGGTTGGATTCGAAACGGGTCAGTGTAGTGTCGGGGTGGTGGTGATAGTTGGGTTTGGGTTAGGGAGGTGGAGGAGCTGTATGAGCACAACATTTGTTGCCTAGACGTTGCTAACTTAAGGTCGCGGGTGAGCAAAGTACCTAATTGTTTTTAGTTTTGATAATATATGGACTTCCGAAAAGTGATGCCTGATTCAATAAAATTTACCTAGGTAATTTGTTTTGATTGGTTGCTTTGTTTTGAGTGCAGTTCAGTGCAGACTTGAGTATTTTTTTAATGTTAATTTCAGCATAATACCTCTACGCGTTCCTGAGAAGAAGTGTCTTGACAGGCGGACAGACATATAGACCGACAACAAAGTGATCCTATAAGGGTTCCGTCTTTTCCATTTGAGGTATGGAACCCTAAAAAAAGATAAAATTCAAACACCACCGCTCTATCGCGGCCTTACGCGGCTAAAAAAGGAATCCCGCCATTTAAAAAACGTAATCGCAGTTGGAACAAAAACTTAGTTAAGTTAATCTATCGTCTGACAGGGCTAAGTGCCAGTTAATTCTGCGGACAAACCTGGCTGAGGCGTTTCTTGCTTGATCGATCATTGTGGTCATTTGCTTAGGCCAATCGCCGGGTGCAAGTCACAAGCGCTAAATCCCCAATCAACAATACCAAATTAAGAAAAGTGAAACAAAATTGTACGTGAATACAGATCGAAAACCACAGAGTTTGGCTAAATTAATCAGATCGACGCTTTTTTACAAAGAGAGGCGGGGAAAAAATTAAATGCGACATAAAACAGTAAAAAAAGTAATGGAATAACATTTAGTTATGCAATTGTTCAAAAATGTGTCAGTAACGAAGAAAGCGGCGTCGTCAATTAATTTCTACGTTTTTAATGGCACTGTTTTTTTTTTAGCCAGAATGGCGTCTTGCTTTTAGCTTGCGTGATATTTGTATTCCTGTAGGTATTAATTGTGTGTCAAAAACACTAGTTACTTATTAATATATAATATTTTTTCTTTTCTGAAGGTGAAAATTGTGACCGCCTTTTGATTATAGATTTACTTTGCTTTTCCATAACTTTTTTAAAATTGCTGTTAAGCAAAGCCGGGAACGTTGCTAGTATATAAATAATAATTAAAGATAATATAAGAGCTTAATCGCTTCCGCCAGTAGCTTGAGTCACCTTAGAGGTACCCACTCAATGCAGTGCACAATTCAGAGCAGATTAAAACGTGGTCTCTACTTCTGATAGCATAATTTGTCTTATTACGTGGATCAGTTTTGCAATCTATGAACCTTCGAGAGAAGAATTTGCGGTAAAATTACTTTGATTGTTTTCGTTCTTCAGTAACATTAAATATATGTGTGTGTCTATTTGGTTGGGGTAAAATTTTAACAGATTTTAAATATTTTAGCAAAGACAGCCACTTTATCCCTGATTAGTTACAATTAATTAAATCCCTGGCTCATGCAAAGATGCAGACGAAGTTGAAGGTTCTAGGATTTGGAAACATCGGGATAAAAAGTAGCCTATGTGTTATTCTAGCTACCTCAATATCAAATTTAAATTTGTCCAGCCTTTTTAACGTGAAAGAGTAACACAGCAACAGATGTCCACCAACAAACTCACAGTTAGAATTTATAATATTATAATTGGATTAAATTGGAATTCTCGGCCTCGCTTCCCAATTACCTACATTCCTTTAGGTAACAAGAGTTTAGGACTTAGAATTAACCCTTGAGCAACCACCTAACTAGTATTTATGCAATTCACGCTCCAATGCACTTAAATACTGAATTTCGCTTCGATATTAACGGTTCTGCGATTTAGCACCCTTTGTGCCAAATTCCACAGAAATTGATCAAATGGCGATAATTTTAGAGGTTGACTTGGAAGAATATAATTATAAGTAATTAGAGGAAATGGGCAAGTTCTGTTTATAAATCTAGCTTAAACTTACGGCTCATCCTAGTCGAAGAATAGAAAACTGGCTAAATGGAAATAAAAAAAACTTTTTAATGGAGAATGTGTCATTGAATCTAAATCCCAGAGTTTAAAAATGAGAAGAAACGGTTCGAGAAAGGGTAGGTACTTAGTTCCTTCTTTTTAGTTTGACTGGCGGGGCGACTGTGCTCACAGATATGAGTTTTTACCTTATTATCTCTCATTCCGAAGTGTATGTGTGTGTATAATTAGTTGGGTTATACATAGCTGAATTATTCCGAATATATTTTTAGCTTGATACCTTGTATTCTTCAACTGTTGCAGGAATTCCCCCGTGCACACTGGCGGTTCAAACTCACGGCTCTCGCAGTTTTCTCTCGATTTCTCTAAATTAATTCAGTGCAAATAGTTTCCATAGTACAGTTGCAAATATTATTGTGTTTATTGAGACATTGTGCGCCGCCGGCGACATTAACTTGTTCAACTAACATACTATCTCTTATGTGCAAATGAAGTGAAATAAACAGAACGAAACCGTAAGGTAAAGGTCAGGTTGTGGTCGTAGGAAAAAGGTTTATGAATTCTAATTTAGTAAAGCGGCAGTGGAGATTGCGTCTCGGCAAACGTACTGTAGAACGTCCTCAGGTGGAGTGACGATCTGCGAAAGGCTACTGGTAGAAGCTGGATGCGTCTAGCCGTGGACAGGGCGCAATGGTGCCCATTGGGGGAGGCCTATGTCCAGCAGTGGGCTGCTATAGGCTGATGATGATGGTGATGATGTGAATCACTGCTGATTTGAAATGGTCAGGCATCCACTAACGCCAGTTGATGTTTGACTCTGGTCAAAATAGGTTACTGAGCGTAATTTTATAGGATTCGGTAAGGGTGACCATAACCTAACTACTCTCGATTCTGAGCAAACTACATTCTGATTTTCAGTTATTTAGCTAACATCTTGTATATCGATTATTAATTTCTCGATACAACCATCCCCTACGGTGTCTTGATGGGCACTGAGGATGACTGAAATAGCATGACAAATACGAATGTTTCCGAGAAAATACGATTGGAAAGGAATATTCATTACGAGTACATCTGTATATTCATAAGAACATGATGACTAAAGAAGTTGTCTTGCATACTGTACCTATACCGACCACAGGCGCTAGAGTTGGCAAGAATGGCGAATATCAAAATTTGCATCACGGCAGCCATTCAGGACTTAAACGAGGCCCATTTACTGGACCACCAGCCTTGTTGTGTTCAACGTAGGTATTATAACAAAGTTATAGATAAACAAAACAACACAAAGACACGGGCTAGTAAGAATATACGGGTTAGTTCCCTAAAAAACATCTAGTCCATCCGTCAGTTAGAATATCAAAAAATATTGGACACATATTTTTCTTCGGTCATTCAAACAAAAAAAATGAAGATATAGCTATTTTTTTTAAATAAATAAGGTTATTATTTACTCACTGAGTTCCAAATAACGATAGCTCGCTCGATGGAGTAGGTCAAAAATTTTTTTTCGCGCCTCGCTTTTGATATACAGAAGCCCATAAACAGAACATAAATCAAAATCATTTATTCAGTAAATAGGCCGCAATGGGCACTTTTACACGTCACTTTTTTAAACTACCAGCGCTTTCGGAAAGACCATCATTGCCAAGAAGAATGCGCCGCAAGAAACTTGGCAGAAAGTCATTTTTTCAAAATTAAATAATTACAAATAAAATATTTAAAAACTACAGTATAAAATCTTCTTATCTTTTTAAGACTTACGGTCCACAAGATGTTCTTCGAAAATTTGAAGAGTGAGGCGCCGTTTGGACCCTTCAGGTACGGAACCTTAGAAAATGAACGGCCATTAAATTTTGCCTAGTTGAATGTGACGACATAAATAAATTCACTCTCTACTCGCACTCAACCTATAACGAAAATACAAACTGAGACATGGATGCACAGAAAAACCAGAAAAAGAGACCAGCGCTGGGAATCGAACCCAGGTCCTCAGCAATCCGTGCTGCGTGCTATAACCCCTACACCACCGCTGGACAGGAATCTAGACACGAATTTTTCCTATGCATACATATCTCAGGTTGCTTCCTCCTATAAGTCAAACTCACTCATTACCACAAAAGCTGGTAAACCCTTCAACCATTACCATTGTTAACTGCATCCCCGAGACATAATTTACCCACCATGCTATCATTCCATCGGTAAAATAAGGTATGCAATCAAACGAGGCAAGCACGCGACTCGGAAGCTAACAATGTCCAACAATTTATTTTAATAGGCATTTATTAAGTTGGCCATATAATATCTGAGGACTCGGCGGGTGGTATTGATAATCTACGTCATGCGCACGAGTGGGAGATGCGTATCGGGCGTGTTCGGGCGGATTCGGGCGCGCTCGGCTATCGATGACAATGGTGGTACAAATGTGATCACGTTTGTTTCTGCTGAATTCGTCCCTACTACACGAAGGAGGGTTTCATTCATATCTACTTATAAGGTATCGGGTATAAGGTAGAGGGATTCAAAAATATAGTAACAAAATATGGATATCAAATGAAAGCTATTATAATGATTAGCCCTTCCAATGTATTTATTCTGTTATAAAGACCTATAAACCTCCATTTTTACAGCAGCATCAAAGAAGTGAGAAACAAAACCGGCCAAGAGCGTGTCGGACACGCCCAAAATAGGGTTCCGTAGCCATTACGAAAAAATTAAGTAATATTTTTCTAAGGATTTCGTATTTTATACGAATTCTTCCAAGTTTAGGTATATTTAGTATAAACTACTAATAGTTCTCAAGCAAACTTCGCCGTTATAGTTTTCCTTGAAAGTTTGATATACTTACTACCATCCTGATTTTTTTCAAATTTTTCCACCCACCGTTTTATATTTTAGAGGGGGGGGGGCGCTCGATTTTTATGAAAATTTGCATTTAAAATTATAGAATCGAAAAATCGTTTTAGCAAGCCTCTAATGGTTTTAAAAGACCTATCCAACGATACCCCACACTATAGGATTGGATGACAAAAAAAAAACACCCGCACTTTACCTCTATGATAGGCTACCCTAAAAATTTTTTTTTTGAATTTTTAATTGTACTATTTTGTCGGCATGGTTTACTTATATATCCGTGGAAAATTACAGCTTTCTAGCATTGATAGTCCCTGAGCAAAGCCGCGGACGGACAGACAGACAGACAGACATGGCGAAACTATAAGGGTTCCGTTTTTGCCACTTTGGCTCCGGAACCCTAAAAGTATGTTATAATTAAAAAGAAATGTCCCCTTCACATTTTTTTCGTTGAGGCATTTTGAAATAAATACCCTATGTCACTGTTGTCCGCAACTTTGTCGGCGAAGAATTCTTATGCGTTAATTTATGCCAATTCTGTCGAAATTTGTTGAGCTGTTATAGTATGAAGGAGTAAAAAGCATCCATCCATCCTCACAAACTTTTACGTTTATAATATTAGTAGAATTATAACAGTCTTGATATTATGTAGTAACATTACACACGAAGCTGCGGAACGCGCAATGAAAGAGGTAAGTATTTCTGTTTGTAGTTAGGTAATTACTATTTTTTAACTATATTGCAAGTTTTGAAAACATCATATACTCGTAGATAAGAACGTCAATAAACTTTTTGATAAACTTTCATATCTACGATAGACTTCTTTTTCTTTCTATTTCTCCGTCTACAACTTGTGAGCAGTTATTTTCCGTGACAAAAAGCAAGCTAAATTTCTTGATCAAGAACATTAATTTAACAAGAGCAAGTTTTTTTTTATTGGTATCTTAAACATTGTAATTATAATGTAGAATATTTATTATTAGTTACTGAACAAATTCACAGGACTATGAATATTCTATGTAAATATATAAATATTACCGACGCGTTTTACGTCAAATTACAATTTTATTTACATAATAAAGTATTAATGTAGCTAATTAAATGGGCTGCAGTTCGTGTATAATGGCCCTAAAAGCCGAACACAATAAAAAAAAATTTGGCGGGAAAATTGTCTTTTTTTTTTGATTGACTGAACTCGGGCTTTAGCCATTTTGCAAATAAGTACCATTATCATTTTTCAAAAGTTTCGTTTAGAAACGTGATTTTTTATTTTTGCAGTCCATTATACTCGTATGTATATGTTTTTTATAGCAATTTGATTATATTGGGATTATTTTAACGTTTTAAATCATGTTAGAATGAAATAAACACTTATAGGCCTGTGCCCAGCAGTGGGACGTATATAGGCTGGGATTATTTTTATTATAGATGGCAGTTATAATTTGAGTCTGGTACAATTTTAGTTATCTTACGAATGAAACATTGATTTCTAGGAGTTTTTATGTCTTTTAGTGCATGTTTGAGAAAAGCACTATACAAGCCTCGGCGTGAAAGAACATGCCAGCCTCGTATACCTATCCGTCTATACATACTCGGCCTGCAAGCCTTTCTTTCCCGGCCTCTGCAGTAATGTACTATTACAGTCTTGCTGCGATTGGCTCATTTAGTGATTTAACAAATCAAAAACATGACAAAAATGTCAAAGTTGTCAAACTGACCTCATAATATTAGCGTCAAGTAAGCAAACAAGCCGTCTTTCTAATGCCAGTACCTGGGCGACCGAGCTTCGCTCGGACTAGGTCGGACTAAAACTTGAACGCTTTCTCTCACAGATAGGACCTAAGTAGCTAGATCGATTGCTCGCCCCCAAAAGCATTTTAATTAAAATCGTTAGCCTTTTCTGAGATCCCTGATATAAATAAATAAATATACAAGAATTGCTCGTCTAAAGATTCTAATGGTTAACGCGAGTGAAGTCGCGTGTAAAAGCTAGTTTTAAAATAAATGTGCAATAAAAAGTAAGTTGGCACTGTACCAAATAAAGCGTTGAACACAAACGGGCACCGGCAAACAGTTTCGTTTAAAATCTAACAAGGGATTCACAATTCGAGGCATTATTCCATCCTATTCGACCAAGAATGGCAGCAATTTCATAAAGGCAAACGATCCGCCTCGGGCCCTGTGTATCAATCAGATTGAAATATATTCTTGTGGGCCCCGCGAAGCCAACTTAACATGATATGGCTACATTGTGCAATTTGTGCAAACTCAACATCTGTTGACACTGTGTCCGGCTCAGCGGTACACTGTGCCGATGGTTCCACCACGCTTCCTCAAGTCAGATCTTTCCCCTATTACAGTTGGAAAGCACCCGTTGATCGGCAATTATGTAAAGCCATAAAGCGGCTGTTTAAACGTGAGCTGTGATTTCTAGTAACCCGTTGGAGTGGGTGTTCCTTTTTAAATTGGCTGTTTCGATTGTGGTCGAAGTTAAGAGAGTTAGTATTCATTAATGCTACCTAATGATAGTTCTATGAGACTTCCTTTTAAGTACTTATACGAAAATTATTTAATACTTCAGTTTTCATAAAGCCGCTTTAAAGATGTATTTTTTAATATGACCGTTGACTTTATTGTATCCTTATCACTTTTACTTATTATATTAGTTTACTTGACAATTTTATTTAATTACCTACTGATTGATTAGATGGCATACCATCTGTATTTACATCATTCATTAGGTACATCCGTGCAGTCGATTAAACCGAATCGCATACCAGAGTGGGATCTTTTCATAATCAATTTCACTGTTATTTCTTTTAGTATGTATGGAATGTCAATATGACATCAGTTGTACAAATTTTCCATCCTGGTACGCGATTCAGTGTCTTTGGCGATTCAGTGACATTGATGTAAAACATCCACATTTTTTTCACTTTATTATTGTACTAATAATAACTAGTTTGCTAATGTCGTCCATAACTTGAAACAAAAGATCTGTTTATTTTCTTTCTCATTTTATTCATCAGAAAAATGAAGAAAACCGACGGTCCCGAGTGACATTAACATTCTCGTTGTACTGTATCCTGTATCTTTATTTGAAGATTGTTTACCTACTATTCTGAAGTTTGTTTGGTACGTTCAGTCCCCGTTTTAAGTTTTTAACTTGCACCATCCACGGACCGCACAATTTAAAGCTCCCGCGCAGCGTAACTTTGTAGGGCGCCTTAACTCATCCCGCGCGCTCAATAGCGGCGCATAACTCAGGGACAAAGGGCGCACGCGCTCATTCACGCGATCTCGCCGCTAATTCATGCCACAAGGAAGCTCTGTCTGCTATTGTGGCCAGTTGATCTATTTACCCTCACCACGGACTTAGATGGAGGGATTGGAGCTCTCCTTAGTCGCCACAACGACCGTAAACCCGACCGTTGTCTCTGCTCATAGCTGCATGAGGCGAGCGTGTTAGCCGCGCAATGAACATACAAGGCCAACATCTTAGGCCTCTAGGTTGGCAACGTATCTGCAATCCCCCTGGTGTTGCAGGTGTCTATGGGCGGTGGTGATCTCTTACCCTCAGGAGACCTACTTGCTCGTTTGCCATTCAGTCGAATAAAAAATAAAATAAAAATAATACAAAAACAAAGAAAAAAACAGAAAAAAATATTTTATTTACGGTTCAAAAAGTGCCATCATAAAACTGCTAGCTGTTATCCGCGACTGTGAAGAGGTAACAAACAAACAGATTTACGAACTTTCACATTGGTTTATAAAGTTAGTAGGATTGTATCATAATGGTCGTATGTTGCTAAACATTGGGTCGGTACCCACTACACCAACGCTTGTTTTCTGTACAGCTCAGAATTGCTAAAACAAAAGCTCATAAACATTACCCCATTTGCTTATGGGGATAAGTAAACGGTTCTCCGGTTTAATTTACGATTGACCAATCAATCGTTACTCTTGTCTCATTCTCGATTGGTCTTTAATCAGCCGCTACGACCACATGATTGGTCCTTAAGCCAATAGGACCGCTTAAGACTAAGCATTACAATGTTAACATGTCCGATTCGCGATCGTTTACCCCGCTGCCGACTGCTCACAGCTCTGACCTTTAATATGGCAGCGGTTATAGTGAGGAGCGACGCGATCTGTCGGAAATCATAACTCGCATGCTCGTTCGTCTCCCTTTCATAATAATAAATAAAACACTGTTGTATCACATAGTATATCATCCACAATTCGCACATAATGGTAAGGGGCAGTAGTGGTAGTGTACCCAAGGGGAACTCGTAGTAAACCTGAGTATTTAATATCAACGTCAGTTTGATATTTCCGCGTGTTTAGTAAAGGGTCTTGACAGATGGACGGTTGCGCGGACGGATAGCAAAGTGATCTTACAAGGATTCCATTTTTGCCAATCGAGATACGGAACTTCAAAAATGAGCGACAAAAACGTATCGAAGTTGAAGCGATAACGCTGTGTACGTTAACTTTGAAAAAAATTTATGTATCTACCTCTGTTTTCTGTACTGTTTACTATGTTGTAGTTTATTATAAAGAGTCACTGTATTGTATTGTAATGAACGACACTGCAGTAGGTATTTACACGAACACTTTCGGTAATCATAACATGAATCGCTTTCGCTTTGCTACTCTGTTCTCTTCCACTAGCGTATGCGCATGATCGTTAAACGGAATCAGCAGGCGCCGAAGGAAAGTTCACCGCGCATTGCCACGCAAATGATATTCCTTATAGCATTTTGCGAGTCAAATCGGATCAGTAACCGATTGAATAGCTAATACTATATTAGAAGTGACTGAGTGATATGACTTCAATGAATTAATTCAGATGATAACCTGGTTTTTTCTTGTACTTGTATGGCAATTCAGGAACATCATAATATAAGTCATAGCGTTTTGCGATGACTGTGCTAAACACGTGCCAAATAGCATACTTAGGGGCTGTTTCACCATCCATTGATTAGTGTTAACTGGCGGTTAGGTGTGATGCCGTCTCTATTTGTTTTGTTCGAATAGACGGAGAAGGCATCACATTTAACCGTCGGTTAACGCTAATCAATGGATGGTGAAACAGCCCCTTACTCTGTCGTCCTAATTAAAAGAGCGCATGTCAGTTTCATAGAGCTGCTTTCTCAACTAGCTTACCGCAGTTTACTAAAGTTATGTCAACAGGGCTACTACGAAACTCGAAACTCGAAGTTCATGTCGTGCGGTCCCTCTGACACTTATAATATTTAATACGAGAGCGAGACGGACCGCAGGACACAAACTTCGAGTTTCGTAGTAGCCCTGCAGAAAGCAAGATCATTCGGGACTTATCCGAACAAATACGATGGAAGAACATTATTCAATAGATCAGAAATTTCTATTGACCATAAACAAAATTGAGATTTGCTAAATCGTTTATACATAGGACATGCATGTAATGGATGAAACTAGTTAAAACAATTGGTTCAGTTACAATGTTTGCTTAACATTTTAATATTGCGTCTAGCGCTCTAACATCTAGTTTGTAAGGAGCAACAATAACAGATTAATGGTGGTGTCAGAGGTCTAACATGCCTCCGGCATGCTTAGCCGTTTCCTGACGCACCTTCCCATGTAACACTTACCGGGTTATGATCAAAATGTTAATTCTAATAATCCAGCCTTTCTGAGTGTTACAGCCAGACAAAAGCTGGTTTTGATTCAGGTTGCAGAAGTATACAAACAAAACATAGGTATAAATTATTCTAAGATATTTTTAAACTGTCAAGTACGAGTCGGACTTGCGCATTGTATCTAGACTTACTTGTATGTCAATGGCAGCATTTTTGTATTTTTTTTCTCTGCGATTTAGTTTATAACTTCTTCAAGGGTGTTTTTTCATTCAGCCATTATGGAATGCGAAATAACAATTTTTGCCTCGACAGATCGCAACAAGTGGATCGCAGTGCTATCAAGTTTATATACTAAAGTATTTTCGTTATTTTATCTTTTGTATGAGTTTTGTATTTGTATCAATCAGTTTTTTATCGAGACAGATAGGTACTGCTAAAAATAACACTACACCATTTTATATCCTTACATCGAAATATTTAAGTGCAAATTGACGGCCACAATGAATTAAACGGCAACTGTGTTTCTTTAATTCAATGTTTTTACAATAATTTTAAAATTAGATGTTACAAACTTTTATGTAGTTTCACTTGTCCCGGTGTACATCTGTCGATGTTTACCATCATTTCACAAAAAACGTTTGGCAAACTATTCATATCAAAACCACTTCATATCACAAACTGTTCATATCACAAATGATCATTTGATAAATATACTTTTAACAAACTTGTCACTTTACAAACGCATCATATGATAATGATGAATCATCATTTAAAAAATGTCCATTACTTAAGCAAATCATTTTTCAAACTAGTTATGTTACGAATTATCAATTTATAAATGATTTTTGATAAACTATTTACATAACATGTTTAAATTGATAGGATTTGGTTCTCGTGGCTTGTTTTTGTTTCGCATTCCTTATGGTCGCAGTTCTAATCTAACCAACTATAGGTACTGACAGTAGTTAGTTTTTCTATGGGTCGCAGTTCTAATTTAACCTAACCAACTTTAAAGTGTTTACCAAATGATGCATTTTATTAAACGTTTGTTTGCCAAACGTGGTTTTCCCAAATGACGAAAATTATAAACGAATAGTTTGGCAAATAATGATCTGTATGATGGTTTGTCAAATAAAGAGTTTGTGAAATGATCAATTTTTGAAATGTGGTGTTATAAAACGATTAATTTGTGAAATAAAAGTTTGCGAAACGTTGTTTGTTAAATGAATATTTGTTGAAACGTTTGTTGCCAAATGATTGGATCATGTCAATGATGAAATGTGTTATTTTAAATTAGTTTATTAGAATTATTTTCTACTTGATTTCTAACTCCAATCTTTGGATTTGTAGGTCCCTTGCGGTTCGCCGTTTTTAGAAGAAAATTTAACTGCCTGAAAAACGGCCGGAATTAAATTATCTACGTAAATAGTATGCAACCTCGCTAAAAGATTTAATTGGCGTATGCTGCATTCGTAAGGCCGAGGCCGCACTACTGCTAAACCACCGCGGTTTTTAATCGCGTGACTTTTTTATACAAGTAAACTTAAAACCGCCAGCACCGCTTGCATTAGTGTACTTGATTCACAAAGTCACGCGGTGAAAAACCGCGGCGGTTTAGCCGTAGTGCGGCCTGCTGGGCTACTACGAAACTCGAAACTCGAAGTTCGTATCGTACCGTCCCTCTCGCTCTCGTATTAAATAGTATAAACGTGTCAAAAGGACCGCACGACACGAACTTCGTGTTTCGAGTTTCGTAGTAGCCCTGCTGGGCCTGACTTAGACCGAGCACAGCAAAAGAGGTACACACAAATCCTGCTTTAAAGTATAGCGTAGGCATTCAATTTCACTGGCGATTTTAAACAAACGACGTTCAGGTTTTCAGTTATTTAATTAATTAACATCTTTGTAGATATAAGCATATGCGCCCCCATTACCTCAGAGCCTCAGACATCTACTTGTAGCGGAAAATAAAATCGTGCCGCGCCGCGCTTGATATAAGTAGCATTTCCGTCTTCAAAATGGCAGCTCTATAAAAGCTACGGCGACTGAAACTAGAATACTGCCTATGACTTTTACCAACCGTAGGTACAAGTTTGGTCCATGCATTCCCACGGACTTCAACTACTGTCCTCCATGCACACCGTACATTATAGACTCGTCTTCGATCCGGCTCATAAATCGATAGCGTTCACACCGATATTGAATCGGTCGGTAAATCTGCGCGTACGCATTGTGCGCCGTTGTCGCGGTAACATGAAATATACGCACGTTCTGCAAAGGTCCGGCTACACGTAGCGACTTGCATGAGCAAACTGCTTGTGCAAAAATTGGCGCCAAAACTGTATGGCGTCCAAAAGCCATTTGTGCGGTATCTATATCGTTTTCCAGTCTTTAACGTACACCCTTGCTTGTGCAAATTGGAAATTGCACAAGTATGATTGAGCATGTAGCCGGACCCTAACTGGACGTATCATTCTTAAACTAAAATACTGGCGAGCTGTTGTGGATAAAGTACGAGTAACTGATCAGATTCGGTTGAAATTTACACTCACGCTGAGACAAATTGCACGCTGGAAAACTGAAAAATATCTGAATGAAAGTAATCTGCTGTTCCTTCGGAATATTATGCAAGGGACCAAAGAGTATTAATTAGTAACAAGGGACTCACAAATCACACAATTAATTGGTCGGCGTGATATTGAAAGAATCATATACCAACTTATCTGTGAATCAGAGCAAACAATGCTACACTTTATGCGAACGGCATAAAAGCTTTTTCAATCAGTCTGTATGTCGACGGCCGATCGTAAAATAGCGCCATTTCATGAATTGGCTAAGGAACATCCGCCATATCGTTCAAAACTCACCGTTTAACGATTTGCTTAGTAATGTTCAGGTAGATCATGAAATTCCTAGGCATATCATGAAACGCCGCCATATCGGTTCTGGCACTTCGCCGGCCGCTGCCGAGGCACGCTCGCTTCGCTCGCTTGGTTGGTCACAATTCATACTAACCTCACACTCACACTTCACAATTCATACCTAGTATTTTGATTGAATCTTGAGGAAAAGCGTTTTGCCAGACGTGCAGGTAGGCAGATAGACAAACAGACAACGAAATTATCCTATTTAAGGGTTCTGTATTTTTCTTTTGAGATACGGAACCCTCAAAAAGGCAAAGCCGGCCTTTAGAATCGTAAAGCAATTCTCAAATATCTTATTCTAGCGAATTGTACGAACTTTATACAAAATACCGTAACATTATTTTATTATTTTCCGAGAGACCCTAACCAAACTCAGTTAACCTCCTGAGTCCCCGCGTACAAAATTTTGCACATAATGTCCAATCAAATGTCAACTTTTCTTGTCATTAAGTTTAAACATTTGACGCAGGGTCTCAGAAGGACACAAAATGTGTGGCCTGTAACTCGGGCAGATAATTAAAACATAGATCGTACTCGTCAAACTGAACAACATATATAATTAGTTTATTTTTATTTTTATTACACTTTAAAGTTTATTCGAAGAAGCAATGTAAATCAAAATGTTTGATACTTGTAGCGAGACAGGCGATTGGGTTCTAGGATGGCGTACATTGAATTTACGATTAAGTATGATAGAAAAAAAAACAAAAGTTAAGTTTTGATTTTAATTAAGTGGGACCAATTACCGGTGATCTATATAGCCTCTGTTATTAATATTATCCCCGGTTCTGGGCCCCACACTGTATTTAAAACCGTTACTTATTTCGTCCCGATCTCATATCTTAGCTCCGCGCGTAAATCCAGCACTTACGACCCTGCCTTTTCAAGCGCTGACCAGTAATAGACAGTTAAATGTGTAAAATATATATTTACACTGACTTTTACTATCGCATGAATAAAGTTATCTCCGATTTATGGACGGCTCGGAAAAGTACGCGACGCGCTGCAATCGCGTTTATTTCCCTACAATCATCGTAATTATCTAGTGACAAATACTTCCCTCAAAAATGACCGTCGTCAACGTTAACGTCGTATTTTGTCGGAAAAGTTCGTATCTTGATTTCCAAATTAGCTTCAATAAACTTCTGTAAACTAATCGTGTCTCAGCCGCGACCGAACGGACAGACAGACATTGCGAAACTATAACTCCGGAGCCAAAATGGCAAAAACGGAACCCTAAAAATGAGTGCCGAGTGAAAGAAGTGCGCCCATTTTTGCACTGCTGCGCTAAATATTAGAATTTAGGTTTCATTGCAAGAATGTACCGTCAGGCGCTAAGTGAATTCTGACACATTTTGTTTGTCAATTTTTAGGGTTCCGGAGCCAAAATGGCAAAAACGGAACCCTTATAGTTTCGTCAAGTCCGTCTGTCTGTCTGTCTGTCTGTCCGTCCGTCCGTATGTCACAGGCATTTTACTCGAAAACTACAAGATGTACCTATATCAATGAAATTTGGAGTACAGATGTCTTGTCAAAGCCGCTATTTAGTTTTGTAGTTAAATTACAAAAATAAATATTTATAGGTGGGGCACTCCATACACGTAACAGAAATTGATTTTTTTTTAACTCGCATCAACGTGTGGCACATAGTTCGACAGCTCTTTTGAAAAGATAGTAAGGTTTCTCAAAAACTTTTTTGATTAAGTGAAGATTTCCGGAAATAATCGCTCCCAAAGTAGCAAAAATTGTGTCCCCCCCCTCTATCTTGTAAACCGTTTGTCCAAAAAATATGCAAAAAATATAGAAAGGTAACGCTTAATAAATACTTTCAACGAAAATTGGTTTTAACATGATCGGGTATACCGTTTTTGAGTTATTGCCGAAAAACTGCGCTTCTCAACAAAAGGACGTAAGTGCAGTGAAGATACGCTCTTTTTCTGGTCATAGATTTTAAGACAGTAGTAAGTGTTTTAATTGTGTTATAACGCACATAATATTACTTGATTTTTTTCGTAATGGCTATGGAACCTTAAATATCTTGGGCGTGTCCGACACGCTCTTGGCCGGTTTTTACATCTTTGTTTTGTTATTCTAAACTATGTTATTTTTTGATAATTGTGCACTAAAAAAAGTGACGATAATCTTTAAACATGTTAGGCTACTAAAGATTTAATTCATTTGACCTGTTGAATATTTCTTTGAAGTTAACAAAATTTAAAAATAACTCGTTGTATTATCACGTTCCATTCCACGCTTGCTGTACAGGATATTTCCGACAATTTGTACCTTTAGATGTATTACAGATAAATGACTAGTCGTTTTATTTCACAGTAAAATTATAATAGCGTTTGTAATTCCCACTTCAACTTCTAGGCTTAACGTTAATATAGTTATTAAAATATGAAAATAACCGGTGGACTCACAAATTACAGACGGTGTTTAACTACCTGTTAACCCGTTAACGCTTTCTGCGGGTTTGAACGGAGAAAATTAAACCAGGATAATCGGTAGATATCTTAATGAAGGCGTTAACTACAGTTGGCTATGTTTACGTATCGCCGCCATCTTGTGGTAGTAGGAATTGTAAGTGTCTTATTATGCGGCCCTAGTCGTGGTATTGGAATATAAGTACGCTTAAAGTGCCTTAAGCTGCTTGAATATGTGCTATGTAATGTTTTTAAGTTTCTACTTAATCCCTCCATTTCATTATTATGAATGAACAGTCATTAACCGACTTCAAAAAATGAGGTTCTTTTTTTTATGTATGTTCACCGATTACTCTGTCAATTGTGGACCGATTTTTAAAATTCTTTTTTTATTCGAAAGAGTATTCTTCTGAGGTTGTCCCATTGTCACCAAGTCAAGATCTGATGATGGGATCCTAGGGAAATCGAGGGTAAACCTCAAATTTTATAGGCACACCTATGGCGATTTTGGCATTTTTAGCATAAAGATGAGCATTTATTACCTCACTGTTCGAAGAAGGGTTATATTTTTAGAGTGTATTTGTATGCAATGATGTGCCAAAGGAAGCTTTAAAATATTGCGGAATTTTTCTTATAGGAAAAAAAACGGAAACTTCTCACAATTTTGTATGGGGGTTGAAACTTTTCATTTTTTAAATAAAAAAATCCGTATATCTTGTGAAAATTTCCAGAAAGCTTTTCCTACTTTTTGGAAACTTTCCGCAACTTACAGATCTGTTAAGTGTATGTATGGACGGTAGTTCCGACATTTATGTGTGCGAGTACAACTCGCACTTAACCGATTTTACTTTTCTTTTATGGACGTAATGGAAATCATACCTATTCTGATTTATAAACTTGGCATAGGTAAAGTTATTGGAGGCTAGTTGCCATTGAAAGAGGGTTATCCCGACTACAGTCATTGTTCATAGTACAGAGGCGTATAGATTAGTTTACCCACGTCACTTGAGCATCAAGAAACATTAAAAGAAGCAGAAAATGTCATCATCAAATATAATAAAAATAATCCTTAGGTTCATTCAATGCAACACTTTCGAACACTTATCATAATGTCAAATGTGGGTTACATTATTTACCGGCTCGGATAATACCGACATGGAAATACCGATCCGATTTTTCGTATACCTACGCTCCCATAGAAATACATGTTAGTTTGAAATGCGTTTGTATGGGAAAATCTAATGTGACGTAAAATATGTTCACACACTTTGTTATTCTTATTTTTTTAATTAATACCGATATTTATTTACGAACAACAAGGCACCTCGACCGATAAACAGGTTAATACTTCAGATTATTACTATTTATCAGTATCCAATAATCATTCATTTGTTCCCTTGGTGCTCAAGTGACTTGACAAAATCTAACCTGGCTTCCCTACTATCAGCCAGTGCACAATATTTCGTGCACGCACGACAATTAAATTATCATAGGGAAGTCACCGCACGCGACCGAGAGTTATGGAGACGGGCTTCTAACCTGCACGGGGGCAGACACAGGTACGTCACATTTGTTTATTTTTAGGGTTCCGTACTTGAAAAGCAAAGACGACTTAATGTAACATAACATTATTTGACCTTAGGGTCTATTGCGTAACGTTTCTGATATTCGCGATCACAATCATGACAGTTTTCGCATACAAAAACTGTCATTTGATTGAGATCGCGAGTGTCAGAACCGTTACGGAATGCGGCATCTATCTGTACTTACTAATCAACTAACTGACACGACCCGCTAAATATATTTTGTACCTTTTTTGTTGACTGCACCTACTTACTTAAAATAATTGTACTTACATAAGTAATCCAGATTACTAGACATCTGTACCAAGTTTAAAGTCATTTAAAGGCATTCGGAGACGATCCCGACCAGACCACCAAAATTTCACTATCATAATATTGTACTGTCAAAGACTTACATAGGTATGCCAAATTTCAGCATAATTAGATACGAGTACTTACCAGGACGTGTTCGAAAAATGGTTTTTAAATGTTCACTTGATGACTTACATACACATGTACCTACACGTTGCGAGTTAAATGAAAACTCGTTGTAGAAAAGTTTGCAAAAAAATAACAAAATATATCTTCTTTGCAATTAAACATTACAAATTTTTCAAAAGTTAGTATTCTAGAGTTACCCCCGTTCTCTGTGGCGCATCCTCGCTGGGTGGCGCATGTCAATTGCCAGAGTTATGGCCGCGACAGATCGTGCGCCGCTGCGCCGTCGCTAGATGCGCGCGCAGACGACTCATACCCACGGAAATTATACGATTCCGTCAGTTACATGTCAAAATACCTAAAATTTATTTGCTTGATGATAACTAAAGTAGAAATATGAACTTCGTTTTTGAAAGAGAAGTTCAAATTAAATAAAGTTCAAGATGAATGTAGGGGAAAATAGTTAAATATTTATTGTCGGTTGGGTAGATTTGTGGGTAAAAAATATTATTATACTAGCTTTTGCCCGCGGCTTCGCCCGCGTGGTATTCGGTTATCGCGCGCTGTTTCCTTGGGAACTGTGCATTTTTCCGGGATAAAAAGTAGCGTATGTCACTCTCGGGCCCATAAACTATCTCTATGCCAAAAATCACGTCGATCCGTCGCTCCGTTACGGCGTGATAGACGGACAAACACACAAACATACAAACACACTTTCGCATTTATAACATTAAGTATGGATTTAGTCCATCAGTATCAGAAAAGATACGTATTTTTCTTTTGTCGATCAAACATAAAATTACAAAGATGATGCGCGTCAAATTTTGGTAGTGGCGGCCTGTGACGTCACGTCGTGCTAAAAACTGTCACACGACGTGACGTGACACCGTGACGATATAGAGGAATGCGTTCCAACGCGCACTAGTTTTCTTTCAGACCTAAACCAGGCTCTACGGCCATTTGAAAGGGAAGCATTGCGCCTCTTTGTCCTACCGCCGCGGCCTTCTGTTTTATTGTCTCAAATTGTGGGCCTCGAGATTGGGAGGCGGCGCGCAATCGTCGGCTAACACGAACGATTATCTGCAATCTAAGGCAGGTAAAGCCGGGAGTGGTACAAACGTAACGAGTCTATTTTTAAAAGCTATTAAGTATTTTATTTGCGATGCTTTTACTTGTGTACGGACACAGCCACATTAAGTTTCACATTTACATTACTTTACATTGGAAATGTTCGTTTTAAAAGTCCTAATTGACTTGCAGTGGTTGTGTTTTTCGGTGTACTGATGTTGAGGACAAATATATTTTTTGCCTAATTTTACTTCATAATTTATGGAATCAGGCTTTACTTTGCGGAGGTCAATTCAATGAACTACAAAAATAACTTTGCTCACCCGCGACCTTGTGATAGCTACGTTTATGCAAGACAGTGTTCATGCAGTTCCTCCATCTCCACACTGTAAGAACACACACAAATCACAATAACTCATCTATCACCAACACCACATTACACTGACGCGTTTCGAACTCAACTAGAGCTCATCTTCAGAGCAACAGAACCGTACACCATGCGCTACCGTAACTGTATTTGTGATGAATTAACTAATCGGAAATTTGCGATTTCTCGGGAAAAAACATCTGATGTGTTTCAAGTTGTAAGGTATTTGTGTGCCAAAATTCATCCAAATCAGTTGTTTTTTAGTTATGAGCTGTTTTTGCATGGTTTAGTGACAAACATTTAAACTGTTTCCTCTACATAAAAACAAACACACGCACAAAACAAAGATATGAACAGACTAACTAACTCATTAATATGTTTTTTCATTGTGAAATGTGATTCTATTTAGCTAATAAAAAAAATCACGTGTTTACACAAATCGGTCCTGAAAGATGTTAACAGAAAAATAGAAGTCTCTTAGTAAATAAAAAAAAACTGAAATTATAAAATTATGTATTTCAAAAGCATGAACAACAATAAATCACATTCTAATAAAATTAAAAATAATTTTAGCAATTCTATCAAAGAATAAAAAAAATACTCAGCAATTCCAAATTAAGCAGCATCACTGAAATAGTTCATTTCAAAAACTGTCCAGATTTTAAAAACTCTTATTACAGTTTTATTCGTATCAATAACCAACTAGAACTAGCAAACATTATTTTAAGAATCCGACTGCGGAGGTGCAGGAGGGTTATGTTTTTCATCGTCATCTATGTATGCCCGGTTCTATGTTTCCTGGTACAGCGGCAGCGTCAATGAATTTGAACGATTTTGTTTGGTGAGTGTTGATTCGTCTTCGCATCGCAAGAAACAAGCGACTAGCGGCGAGGAAAGTGTATCCTATGTTCATTGCGCGGCCGAGACGCTAGCTGCGCAAAGGCCTGGCAGCACACGCAATGAATAGAGAAATTGCTTGGGCGCCGATAGGATTTTTTCTTGCATTTTCATTTTACTCGGAAATTAACTTTTTTGTAATTAAACAATTTAATAAATATTTGTAACGTTATATAAAATTATTAAATTTTGCATAATTTCTAAAATGAAATAAAATTCTCTTCTAAAAAGTTTTCAATATGATTTCAAGTTTCAACCATATTTAAATGTAAAATTACATAATGAAAACGTATTCACAGTTTGGGTTACGACGCACCTGTTTAATAATTATCCTGAATATCTGATTGAACAGCTCATTTACTACTCATATACAATTTCATTTGTGAATAATGTAGTGACCATGCTTGACTACTAAAAATTTACCGGACTTAGTTAATTGTTTACTTGTAACGATGTCCCATCGTAAAACCAGGGGTAACTGAAAGAGATCCCTTTTTACAGTTCGAATCTGTGATGTATGCTCTGTCTTCTATCGTATTTTATTTTACTCTGTGTAATAAATGAAGTAACTAGACACAATGACGTTTTTTTCAAGTTGGTATTGATAAAATATCACTGTAACAGCGCTCTTGCCTACTCCTGTCTTCAAGACGTCTCGTCTCAAGAGGTTTATGGGTTGGACGCTCGGTGCTACCGCACAGAGAAGCCGTGGATGCTCTGGTCGATGAAGGAAGGAATGGCCGAGAACCTTCTTCGCTTCGTCTTGTCGCTTGGACCGTTGTCTTGGGGCAGGAAATTCCAGATTACCAGGTCTTCGTCAGCAGTCGCTGTCGCTGGAAATACAAAATATTTTTCATAAAAATATAATATTTTTTGCATAACAGTACTTTTTCTTGACTGTACCTACCTATTTGCGTTGTCATTAAAACTAACTACATACTTATGTATGGGTAGGTACTAAATTCTAAATCAAACCGGCCACTTTGTAGGCGAAACACATTGCAGGTTTCCAGTACTCGTCTTTTGGCTGACCATGATTATGATGATGAATTACCAAGTTTAGTGCCATCTGGACTAAAGACCATAGTCCTCACGCGGTCCATGCGCTGCCGGCCCTCGCCCCACTGGTCCACCACTGTCTGGGGGCCGCTCATCACCACCAGCTGGGAACTGCCTTTTGGATACGGCTGGTTTTCTAGATATAAACAGATAAGTATGTGAGGTAAACGGACGAGTGCTGGTCAATGTCCCAAATTCCCAATAGTTGCCATCTTTAATTTTATGTCAATAGAAATATAAGTGACAGCAGGGTGACATCTATTCGGCCATTTTGGGCATTATCAGATCGAGTACGCATTTTCGACCGTCTTAAAACGTTTTCATAAGGTTTTAGGTTAGGTTAGGTCTATTTCATAACTTACTAGCGTTTACCCGCGGCTTCGACTGGATTATTAGATCCAGCAGCTGAATTTAAATTTAGGGATTTTTGAAAATTCCCGTGGGTATTTCCCGAAAATTAAATCGTGGTTTTCATTGACGTTACATAAAAAATAATCATATTAAATTTCATGACTCTAAGCCCAGCGGTTGATATTTCGAGATTTTATCCCTATCCCGTGCGAATATCGGAATAAAAAGTAACCTATGTTTTATTCTAGATGTCCAGCTATTTACATACCAAATTTCATCCAAATCCGTCTCCTATAATATTAGTAGGATAACAAGAGGATAACAAAACAATCCCTTGAAGTGTTGACCATTTACGAGAAAATTATGCCTTGTTCCTCATACATAACCATCTTACGTAGCCAGCACTGGTAGGGCCAAATTATTGTCTACATTAATTAGGTCCTGGCGCTTCGCCGGCCACTGCCGTAGTGCGCTCGCTTCGCTCGTTCGTATAGTTGACCAAGAAATTGGTTTCCCACCCTAAGGTTTAATGTCATTTGTAGCGCTTGAAACGTCAAAGCCTATTTACACTCACAAGTCAATATGAGAATCAGCCTTATTGTTTTATTTATGAAGTAGGAACTGTCATTCAAATTTGTTAAGCGTCGCTCGTCGTCGTATTAAATTTTCTGGAACCTAAATTGACAGTAAAAGTGATCAATCACATACCGAAATCTCTTTGAAGTAGAAACTATTCGGTGTTATGGTGATAAGATGGTTATGTACGGGAACCAAGATAAAATTGAAGTATATCAAATGAATCATTATAGATTTTGACCAATTACGTGCATTGAACTTAATAGGAAATAAAGTAAACCCTTGGAAACTACTAGTTTTGATCGCGCTCACCGATTGCCTTCACATGTCTCATGAAAAGCAGCAGATCCTCACCAGTGTTCCACAGGCTCATGACCAGCTCCCCAGTGCGGTGGCTGAAGAGCATCGTGTCGAGTGTGAAGTCGCTGTTGCTGACTCTGCTGGTCATGCGGAGCGCTGCGCGGGGGGCGTCCCACAGGGCCACCCAGGACTTCAGGTCGGCCATCCCGCCGATACCTAGCAGCGCGCTTCGCCAGGGGTGCCAGGCTATTGTCTGGAAATAAACCATATCGTGTATACTATGCTCGGAGTTTTACAGAAGAATAAATCTCTTAACTAGGTTATCCGACGGAGAGCCAGTCATTGAAATAGTTAACGATTGATGCAGACATTACTTTGCGGAGGTTTTATATCAATGAAATACGACGTTTTTACTTTACACTACCACCATCTCTTTTACTTTGTGGTACCGTAAGAGCAATCTTTGTTGCTTTGTGGTACTGGAGGAGCAAAGTAAAAACATGGTATTTTATTGATATGTAATGCACAGGATTAGCAAGCTGAAGAGGCAGTAGGCTGCCTATATCTATTGAATAACCGATAATCATTGGGGTAACAGAGCTCTTGAGGGGATACCGTAATACGGCACGCATAAAGTAAGACGCAAGCAAGACGTAAGGCGGAGTAATGATTTATGAAAAATTTACTGGCAGAAGCTGGGTACGACAGTGAACTCAGGATAAAATGGCGCGTGTTGGAGGTGGCCAAGGTCCAGTAAGTAGTAGACTGTTATTGGAAGTTACAGATGATGATGTTGTGCTCATTTACACTTTCACGCGTGGCAAGACTAAGTGATTAAAATTTAATTAATTAAATTAAATGAATATCATTATTACTACAAGCATTAGGACCTAAGATTGTATTCCAGTGATGCTAAGGGCAAGAGGTAAGTTATGTAGTAACTTCGACTTACAGGCTCGCGGCGTTCAAGTTTTTATTTAGTTCAAGGGCGGTTTTTGAGCCCGATTCATGATAATGTATACCTAGTGCCATCCACGTAGACGCGTGCTTTTGTCATAATTAGTCATAAAATTACATTGTACCTAATAAGAACCACGGCACGCGCCATCGTGAATGACTCTACCTATACAAAGCTAAGTATGAGGTAACTATGATAACATGAGCAATACTACTTTACCTACTTTGTTCATCTTACATAACCAGCACTGGACGAGGCCAAATATATTTCCTACTTCAAAGAGATTTCGGTAATAATTAGTTACCTACTTTTACTTTTGATTAAGGTTCCCAAAAATTAGGTGCCTACGATGACAAGCAAAGAGAGCGATTATACCTTTATAATTGAAACTATAAAGTCGGAGTCAAGCGAATGAAGCGAGCACGTCGTGGCAGCGGCCAGAGAAATACCAGGACAGTTGGGAAATAATTTAGCCACTTCCAGAGCTGGTTATGTAAGTAAGTTGGTTGTGTACTGTAAACCCCGTGTAACCCCTGTGTCAATTTTTAGTACCTTCACAATCCAATCAGAGCCTATGGATCTTGAATCGTACAGTTCGGGCCACAGCATGACCAGGACTTGGGAACTGTTGACAGCTGCGACGGCTACATATCTAAGGATTCAAAATTTACATTCAAATTCATTCTTGCTGGTGGTAGGACCTTGTGCAAGGTCCGCCCGGATTACTACCACCATCTTGGTAATCCTGCCGTGAAGCAGCAGTGCTTGCACTGTTGTGTTTCGGCGTGGAGAGTAAGACAGCCGGTGAAATTACTGGCACTTGAGGTATCCCATCTTAGGCCTCTAGGTTGGCAACGCATCTGCAATCCCCTGGTATTGCAGGTGTCTATGGGCGGTGGTGATCTCTTACCATCAGGAGACCCACTCGCTTGCTCGCTTGCCATCCAGTAGAATAAAAAAAAAGTTCTAGGTTCTAGCCTCTTTGTTCTAAATTGCACTGGAAAAGCGTGAGAAATGGTGTACAGTCGACCAAAGTGAATGACCCAGGGTGGAACCTTCGTGTTACTAATGTTATGTTGAAATTCCATACTTTTGTCAAGGAAATCATAGTAAAATTAATTATTAAAAGGTTCCACGGTACATGAATCAATTTGTTCGACTGTACTCGTACAACTTATATATATGTAGCAAACTATGTATCGAGACCAACATCGAGGGGCGTTGCGAGTTGTTTGGTACGAATAAGTCCCGGCACGCGTATTTAGATCTACAATATGTGTGCTTTCTTTTATATGGGCATCGGAAAACAATAAATGTATTATATACATATGTGTAGAATCCCCTGGTCTATACCTACTAAATATTTGATTTAAAAAAAATAGTAGAACTCCTCTTATCCCTCTATCTAAGGAAGTAGTATACCTTGCGTCAGGAGACACCCGTATGAGGAAGATGGCGTTGACAGTGGCAGGACAGGAGCTGATCAGCTCAGCGTCGCGGTCAAAGGACGTCACCGTGCCTCGGGAGCAGCCGCTGGTGGTATAGATGGTTTACTGACCTAGCTTAGTGCTATATCGTCACTTCCTTCAAAAATATTTACTAAAAACTGATCAAGTAGGAGTTGAACGTTCATGCGCTATATAGGCACACCTTCTGTAACTTTGTTCTTAGTGTGGAGGCGGAAGAACTGCATGAACACAGATTTCTTGCATAACGTAGCTATCATAAGATCGGGGGTGAGCAAAGCAATTGTTTCAGTTCATTAGTATGTCCTAAATTTAAGACGCTGAGCCTTACGAGGATGAGCATCAGTGTCACACTTACATGACAAAAGAGTTGCCAGTTGGACTCCAGTCCAGCGCGGTGACGTGGCAGTACTGGCGCGACAGACCACTGCAGCGGCACCAACTACCAGCCACCCGTTTGCTCCAAGAGTTATGAATCTCAACTCGCTGCATGTCAGTTCCTAACTGAAAATAACAAGACATACATCAACTTAAATAGTAAGACATGGTGCGCTTGTGGAGTAAACTGTAGTGTAGTGGGCAGTAGTGGCCTAGAGGTTTGACATATGGTCTTTCAAGCAGAGGATGTGTTTAAATCTGGGTACCTCTGAGTTTTACGAAATGCATGCATTTCAAATGAGCCGTGAGCTTTACGCTGAAGGAAAAGTGTGTGTGAAATTTCCAATCCGCGCTGGGCTGGCGTTGGCCCAAGCCCTCATTGTGAGAGGAGGCCTGTGCCTGCAGCGAGATTTAATTACATATCCATTTTAGTCTAACATCTGGTAGTATGGTGAATCGGTGAACAGGTGTGTTGCTCTGAGGATGAACATTGGATGAGTTCGAAACGCACTCGTGTAGTATAGTGGTGGTGATAGTTATATTTGTGAGATTTTTGTGTGTTCTTACAGTGTGGAGGTGGAGGAGCTGCATGAACACACATCTGTTGCATGGACGTAGTTCGCCTTTGTACATCTTATTATACTTTTTTGTTCATTTTATGTGTTTTAATGTACAATAAAAGTTAGTTATAAGGTCGCGGGTAAGCAAAGTAATTGTTTTTAGTTCGTTAAATGTAATTTTAGCTTAAGATTATGTACTTACAGCCAGCTTTTCCCCCGTGGGGTCAAACCGGCAGCAGGCCGTGTTGAAGAGAGTGAAGCCTTTGCTGATGGGGCTCTGGGAGCGCCAGCTCCACTTGTAATACTTAGTGCCCAGCGCCGCGACCAGAATGTTGTCATTGCTCCAATCCAGCAGCTCTGGAACTGAAAGGCACCTTGGGTTCATCCAAATATCACTCTCTCGACTCTAAACCTAGTGGTTGACTCTTCGAGACTTTATCTCGATCTGGTGGGAATATATCAATGGTAACTACGGGTATCGTGTCTGGAGTTTTCCTTCAGTATGGCGAGATCAAACCCGGTGGGTGGGAGGCCCAGCAAACAATCTTCAACCAGCGCCTAGGGTTAAGGTATGTTAAGTCCGGTGGTCATTGATGGGGTAGTTGCCTGCACGACAAAGTTGCGGTGCAACCTGTAGGGTGGACGCCGTGCACAACACCAGCTCGCATACTGAGCGAGTCGCACAGAAGGCAGCAGTCCGGGCGCCCCATAATCGTCGTACTCACAGGGGGCAGAGCTGTGAGCTGTATGTCGGCAGATCGAGCCCATTGTTGGCGGAGCAAAGGCGGGATGGCAAGTCCTGCTCTCGATATTTCATAGATAGATATGTAGATAAAAATCTTTACTCACAAACACTCCATGGCAATAGTACGAAAACAAACAATTCAGCTTGTAACATATAAAAGTTGTCACGGCACAGCCGCGAAAAGGCGCCGACTCAGCATGTGCTGCGACATTGCTGTCACAGCGCTGATATTCTGTCGGAACCAGTCATCTCACTAACCCTTAGGGTCCGTGTGGTTACCAGTCAGGCCCTCTTCAGTAGTGTCGCTCGCTGACCACTACGAAGGCCAGATCAATGGCCATAGGGCCACTTGGCCCTGTGGGTGTCATGTTTGCAGTGTTGGCTCGCACAGATGCCGACAGCGCGAGCAATCCGTACGCCCAATCATCGTCGAACGCAGGTGTTCTAAAGCCAGAGGTATTGCTGTCTAACACACTTGAAATCACAATCGTTATTAACCTCTCGATATGTTATCTCACTGGGTCCGTGTGGTTACCAGTCGGGCCCTTCTCGTTAGTGTCACCGCTGAACACTTCGACGCTGACCACTACAATAGTCACAGGGCCACTTGGTCCTGCGGGTGTCGTGTTTGGAGTGTTAGCTCGCACAGATGGCGACAGTGCGAGCAGTCCGTACACCCAATCATCGTCAAACGCAGGTGTTCTAAAGCCAGAGGTCCTTCTTATTATCTAACACACTTAGAATCACAATCGTTATTAACCACTTGTTTCTGCCAGACGGTATAAGACAAGAATAGAACGAGATGCCGAACCCGAATTAATGCCTTAGATAATACGGCCTCTGCTCTGAAACCCTAGTAGCTGTATAAAGGCTGTTACACTCAGCGGCGGCCTTGGGGGGTGGTGAACAGGGCAATCGCCCGGGGCCTGGCTCTTGCAGGGGCCTCGCACAACGACCCAAGCAAATTTAAAAAAAAAATAGATTTTTGAACTATATTTGCGCGTCATATACTTTTCACGAAGGACAAAGGGCTTCGCAATGGGTAAGGCCACCGCTCGTTATACTCACAGGGGGCGGAGCTGTAAGTCGGCAAGTCGAGTACGTTGTCGGCGGAGCAGAGGTGAGGCCGGCGGCGCGGCACGCAGGGCCATCCCTGCTCAGTGGATGACTTGCTTGGCCCCTCCAGACCCCAGGCCTTGTCGATGTGGTTAGCGTACTTCTTTTGGTTCATGTATTTGCTGTACTGGAATTCGAAGAATATGGAGTTACTAGATAGATAGAAGACTCTTTATTGAACATCACAGGTTAGTAACACAGAAACTAATTAAAGAATATCAACCAATTTTTATTTACATCATACTAGCTGTTGCTCGGCACTCCGTCCGCGTAA
>NC_133477.1:4751261-4805853 GCF_025370935.1 Choristoneura fumiferana
ATATTAAATCAGCCTTATGGTTAGTGACAATGGGACTTTTTCATAGTTAATTTCGCTATGATTTCTTTGACAGATATATAGAATGTCAATATGACATCAGTAGCACAAAGGTTCCACCATGCTACGTAATTCAGTTTCTTTGACTGTATGTACGTTACCTAATACCGAAAGTATAGCCCAGGACCTATGAATTGACCATATGTAAGCTTCACTAGTTACGTAAAAAGTAGCCAATTAATTTCCTGAACTATACACAAGTCATAGTCCCATGGTTATTTTACTATTAATTTAATGGTATATTTTATAATATACTCACGGTTTTTTTACCAAATGCACTGAAATCCATTAGTTCTAAATGTCGTGTCAAACTAAAACTAGAGATATTAAACACTTTGTTGTAATTAGCATTAAAAATGAAACTTACTGTCAAAAGGTTCGGTTGAAAATGTTTTGTGATACCGCGGGGGTACTTGTAGTAATGTCATATTTTTAATGACTACCCTCAAAAATAGACAAAGTAGGGTAGAAGTACCGTTTTTGGTCACCGTAGCACCGTTTTTGTTTGGACAATTGTCATTTTTGAAGTAATATAATTAAAAGTTACAGTATTAAAACGATTATGTTAGTAAGTTTTCAAAAGTTAAAAGTGAAAAGAATGAAGTTTGTAATGTTTTGTTACTTTAAATTTATTTCAAACGTAAATTTAAACATAGATCGTCCTCGTCAAACTGAACAACATTAGTTCAGTGACTTTTAAAAATAATGAAGTCTTTGAATTTTCCCTTTTAATTGAACTGACGTCGCCTGTCAAGCTACAAAGATCAAGCATTTTTCTTTACATTGCTTCTTCGAATAAACTTTAAAGTCTAATAAAAATTAAAAAAAATAATTATTTTTAAAAGTTAATGTTGTTCAGTTTGACGAGTATGATCTATGTTTAAATTATTTGCTCGTATTACAGGCCACACCCGGTACCTTTTAAGAGCGTTTATACCTGCTGAGCTGGCAACGTTGCATTTTTGTTAGTTTTTCTCGATTATTCCATAAAAAATGAATGAAAATTAATAATGTGGTCTGATAGAACTGTTCTTAATATATAAGTTAATGTGTCTACTCCAATAATTATGCGTGACTAGCCGTTACCCGCGACTCCGTCCGCGCAGAATTCGTTTAATGCTATCCCGCGGGAACTATGTAATTATCCGGGATAAAAACTATCCCATGTCCTTCTCCGGGACTTCATATAAATCTGTTAAATGGTTTAGACGTGATGAAGAAACAAACAAACAGACTTACAAACTTACGCTTTTATAAAATTAGTGGGATATAGACTTTTATTTTATTTACAAACCGATAATAAACATTTGTTCGTTTTTAAAGAATATAAAAGTCTATCACAAATAATTATTGGAGTAGACACATTAAGTATCTTATATATAAGAACAACAGTATAAACAGTATAAATGTATAAACGCTCTTAACAATATAACACCTTGAGCACACAAGACAGACGAATAAACATAAAAAACACATTTATAAAATTTAATCCGTTTAACCATTAAGCCGTGGTGTACCTACGATACGAACTTCGATTTTCGCATTTCGTAGTAGCCATCCCGTAAGTAATGAACCACACGACATACATTGCGTGCTCCTATCACGTTTATCAGCGGTATCGAACACCGATGGCCAGATAACGCGTAATGTATACCGCCTGTCATTTTGGGAGTTAATCAACGCCCACGAGGAATATAT
Source organism: Choristoneura fumiferana (assembly GCF_025370935.1). Taxonomy (NCBI): domain Eukaryota; kingdom Metazoa; phylum Arthropoda; class Insecta; order Lepidoptera; family Tortricidae; genus Choristoneura; species Choristoneura fumiferana. The sequence continues at coordinate 4,753,017 of NC_133477.1, forward strand.
GGGTTTGTTTCACTTGATTGGATTAGCTATAGACATGAGCACGAACTAAATAACTAAGGTAAACGTCCGAGTATTTGACATGTCAAAATAAATAAATATTTACTGCTTCTTTTTTGATATTTCTAATCTTACAAAGCCGTGGTGGCCTAGTTGTTTGACCTATCGCCTCTTAAGCAAAGGGTCGTGGGTTCAAACCCCGGCTCGCACCTCTGAATTTTTAGAAATTCATGTGCGGAGTTACATTTGAAATTTATTTAGTCACAGTCATGATAAATATGATAAAATGTAAAATTATGTGGCGGCGAGCGAGCGAAGCGAGCGAGCAAGACGAGACTAGGAAGAAGCGACTTGGATAGGTTAGGTTCAGAAGGCTAAGCCTTCTTAGCCTTCGATGTTAGGTATTTTTTTGTAACAGAACGGAAAAGAAATGGCTTGCTTGCTTGTTTGCTTGCTAAATTAAAGGATGCCAATCAATGCATTAGACGAAAACACAAACGACCTCTTAAAAAAATCCCAGGTAATAATTTGCATAATATTAATTTATCAAATCATTAGTTGGGAAATGATATAAGTTTGGGACATAATAATAGTTTGGGAGCTAATAATTTGCTTAATAATTTTCGCCGAAACATTAGTAAACCTACAATTTTATCAAATGTGAATGCGAAACATTAGTGCAAGTATTAAAATAGAAACCCGTTAATAATTTATTCCTCGTCATATTTGATCAAGCTGAAGATCACCGTTGACCATTTTAGTTGTTTTTAGGGTTCCGTTCTTCAAAAAGGGAACAACATCCCACCGCCATTAGGGACCTGCGAAGTGTATGTAGCTTTAAAAACAAAACTTAAAAACATATGCACGAACATCAGCAAAAACAAGAAAACTTTAGCACATGACACCAGTTGCATTTAGTTTATGTGAGGTTATGTGTATAGCAATAAGAGTAGGTACCTTTTGTTTGCGGCCCATCTACTTTGCTATGGATGTTGTTCGGATTGCTAGTTGAGAATACTTATTGTTAGTATTGCGCTTTTTAGGGACAAATCCAATTGGGAACCTGTAAAATTAAAATTAAAATTAAATTAAACATATAGGATAGATCAAATTGGAGGACAAAATTATAATAATACTGCATACCTGTCTGTTTTCTCAGCTGTTTAACACTGTTGGTTTTTTTTTAGGCTATATAATGTTGATCACTGGTTGCACGGCCTTATTTATTTGAACACAAATTGTTTCATGGCAACTGTACTCATACTTTTTATTCACATTTCTTTACTATTTGGGATACCGAAGATATTGATGTATATCAACTTTGTATCTTTCTTTAGTCGAATAACTTTTAGAAATCGCAATTTGGTTGGCGAATCAATCGCTTGTTGTTTGTTTTGTGTATTCTTCTTTTTTTTTGCTTTTGTTAGGAGTGAGAAGGGTAAAAGGAGACTGGCCTATGCCTATTTCTTTTTTTATATACTGCAACCCATTTTGTAATGTTAGTATTTCTTTTTATTTTATTTAAATAGGAAAGTATTTTTATATTTTTAAACTAAAAATTGTATCGGTCTCACTTAGCTGTACTTTTTTCAATGTATAATGACCAGATGGTCCCAAAGGAAGACCAGCGCCGTTCGCAAGACGGCAGATTGCTGATTTGGGACCATTTCGTGACATGCATACGTAACAATTTTTTATTTTATTTTTATTATTGTTGCTGTCTTTTTTAATGTCACGAATAAATGTTTTCTTTCTTTCTTCTTCAAAAGGCGGGAAAAAACGAAACCCTTCTAGGATCACAAGGTTTTTATGTAATTTTTGTTACTGAATAAAAAAAAATTATCACTCGTGTGTCTGTCCGTCTGTCACAACCTATTTGCTCCAAAACTACTGGACCGATTGAGTTGAAGTTTGGTACGTACTCGTTTATGCAATTCGATGACCCGAACACGTGTACTCGTAATGTAAATTGATTAATTTTTACACGGAGATTACATTTGGGAGATAAATTAGAAAATAAAAAAGTTTTCGCCAATATTCTCGGAAATATCCGCCTAAACTGGCCAAATCATGAAATGGCGGCGTTTCATGATATGCCTAGGAATTTCATGGTCTGCCTAAACGGTCACTATGCAAATCGTTAAAAGGTGAGTTTTGAACGATATGGTGGATGTCCCTTAGCCAATTCATGAAATTGTGCCATTTCACGATATGCCTAGGAATTTCGTGATTTGGCGGATTTTACGATCGGCCGCCGACATACATAATTTTACGCTAAATGAAGCCGTTAGAATCACTAGCTGACGCACACACCCACAATACGCCCATATAACGACACTTTTCCACCACTAACGCGTACCCATTCAATTACCATCTTTTACGAGGCGTGATACGGTTGAGAACGCGTTAACTGTTGGTGCAATAGAACCCTCCTTCTTACTGCGCGTTAACACCTACAAAAGATGGTTTGGTTAACTTTAAAGTTACGTCAGGCGCGGCTCACGGCGCGATTTTATTTTCCGCTACCAGTAGATGTCTCGGGCCCCCTAGAGTGGGGTCCAATACACGTGCCGCGTGCGAGTGAATATGAGTTGTGCGATGGACAGAGAGGCACAATTCTTATTTTATTTATTTCATAACATTTACACGGCATTACAGATACATCCAATTCACCGTAAAACTAAAAAAACTAACAAATTAAAATTAGCATTTTACTAGTAAACTAACAAGACATATAGCTCACATAACGCTTGATTTCCTTTTCATCCATCTCCTCACAAAACCTAAAGCATTCACTGCAAACTGCCGACAGTCTCCTAGCTAGCAGGTCAAGCAGTTTGCAATCAGTTATTTTTAAATGAAAGCTAATCCAGATAACACACGTCTTAAATAAAGTTTAGCTTGCAGTAATTCGGGCTAATTCGTAGCTCATGGTGAGTTATTCGTATTAACTTAATTTAATACGGATCATCATCATCATCCAGCACTCCTGGGCATAATGAGAGGGCTTGTCCCACCTGGGATGGAAACTGAATTAATGTTTGCTTGGTAAGCTAAACCGATTGTGATGAAATTTGGTATGGAGGTGGTTCCAGACTGTGGAAAGGGAATATGATAGTTTTTGTCCCGAAAAATTGAATTCTACCGACGGGTGCGCGATAGCTGAATTATTCGAAGATGATAAATGAAGTCGCGAGCAACAGTTAGTTAATATTATAGAAAGTAGCTGTCAGTAAGTCTCTGTCTGTATCTTTCATATGCTTTAACTGCGGAACAGATTTAAATAAATTTTGGCATTAGATAGTTTTTATCCCGGAAAATTGAATAGTCCACGCGGGAGAAAGGAACTCTTTGCAAACTGGCAGCAGGCCCCGGGCAGCAGCCAGTAATAATAAACTATTAATTTCAAGTAAATATGGACTTACTTTTTAGTAACTAATTAAAATTTATTATAATAAAAAAAATAGGTAAAAATACATTTTGTAATATATTTTTTTAACTATTTTTATTTTCTACTTTAATTTTTTACTATATATAATTTATACTATATTAATTATATTTTTTTACTTTTCGTGCCTATTATTAGCAAACACCTTACTTCCAACCTCACTTTGCGTCTGCACGACTTAAAAACAAGCAAATGAGCCCAAACACAAAAGGGGTTATTAGTAAAGTTTGAGAGTTCCATTATCCACTGTTTTTATTCAGTTTTAGTTACAAATAATAATAAAAAGTAACTTTGTAGCCTTAATTTATGAGTAAAAAAAATCACAAATACAAAAATTTAAATTAAAAATCATATAAAATCAGTTAATAACTACCTAATTTAGAAAATCAAAGGCGTTTCCATACATTTTCATATAAAAGACATCAACGCGTTTTAATTTCAAGTTCAAGTACAAAGCGCGTTGAAGTCGTTTACTTACGAGAGTAAATATTTTTACTTTGTGCGTGGGAAAAATTTGCACGACATGCCTATAACCAAATAGCTGTTGAACCCATCAGTCATTTTGATAATCTAATTTACAAACGAACGCGTTGGAAGCGCCATAAAACTAAATTTATAAACCAATTACTCCAAATTAAATCATAGAGAAACCCTCGAATACTGGAACCGGTCCAGCGAATTTACCAAGCAATTAATCAGTCTCAAAATTTTATGCAAAATAAAACGGTTGATTAAGTCGATTAAATTGATTAAATTTTAATCTCGCGCACGGAACGATAACCCCACTTCCGTTACTCACGCAGATGCGAGAAAAGATGTTTGAAACAGTTCTTTGGCTCCCCATTCGTTGCCGAGACACCGGCGCGCGCGCAACGCCTCACAAACCGACCCGACGATCGACTAATCGAATGTGCAGTATTAATTGAACATGAAATTAAATAGTAAGGATTAAATTAAAAAGTGACGATTAACTTCAAAAGTGACGATTAATTTCAACGATGACGATTAATATTTAAAAGTAACGATTTATTTTTTAAAGTAATGTTTTATTTTGAGTTCATAGGTATTTTGGAGTGTGCTGACCCCTGGTTTTCGAACGGCCTTGCGAACAGCTGTGTTGTGAGTGTAGTGATGTGATGTGATGTTATAAGTGAATATGATGGAGGTAAGTCCTTTTTTAATTTCTAGGCGTGACTAAAATATTTTTTTTGTAATACAAGGTGTTCAAAATTGATTTGTTATATTTTTGCAAATGCTTTATTATTTTGATTCGAAAAATTTTATAGTCATGCCTTTGACGAGTTACTTTGAATATCGACCAATGTATGGAAACCTTTTTCAGGGACTTTAAAAACCCTGAAAACCATTCGCAGGGTTAAGTTTACCCAACTATCTGCTGAAATATTAATGATTAATTTTAAAGTCATCTGGTGAGAATTTCGAAATAATTACGTATCGTAATGAGTTCGAAATAAGTAAACTGTTTATCTACATAATAAGCAATACAGTAAAATAAACTAACAATTAAATGATACATAACTACTCATACTCATACTCTTTTATTGGTAATATCATTATTGGTAATTTTATTGGTAACTATTTGTATACCTAGAATTATCTTGAACTAAAAGTACATAACTAAAGTACTTAAGTCGTAAAACTTCGTAATAACTTTGTGTTTAATAAGTTCAAAAAATATAGTAACGGTTAGAGTAATAGTGACATAAGAAATGAATTTGTATAAATTTTTCATTGTACAAAAATAGAGATACATGTTTAAAGGCAATCTTATTAATATGAAAGATTTCTACCAGTTATCCTTTGATTTTGATTAGATGAGAGGAGTATTCAGTTAGAGACGGGTTAAGAGCGAGTTTAAAAGTTAGAAATAATAGTATATGGATTATTTCGTATTTTACTAAAAAGTCTAGTAACTGAACACTATAGACGCAGCCGAGCGAGATACATTTTCAGTATTATAAAATACTTTAATTTTTTTATATCCATTCCTATTGTTTATTAAAATCAAGAATGAATGGCATAATCGTTCAATTTAATTTTTATTTCAACAATATAAATTACTTACGCGCTAAGTTATAAAATGTTGTTGTTTCTTTAAAAAAATGGCTCTGTCATCGGAGGACAATTTTGCCAGTGTCTAGTAGTTTTTGCCGTTGTACGGTAAAAAAATTCTAGAAAACGAAATATGAGAGGTAATGGTGGATGAACGATGACCTTGTCAAGTTATAAATGTTATAGCAAAACATTTTGTTTGTGTCTGCCAAAGTTAAATGTCAGAGTGACAAATGTCAACTTAACAGAAGGTTAACAATTAGTTATGTATGTATTTACTAAATGTAAAGCAAAAATAAATACACAAATCTAGTGTAAAGGTAAAGTATGTTTTTTTTTTTTATTGTACTGGATGGCAAACGAGCAAGTGGATCTCCTGATGGTAAGAGATCACCACCGCCCATAAACATCTGCAACACCAGGGGTATTGCAGATGCGTTGCCAACCTAGAGGCCAAGATGGGATACCTCTAGTGCCAGTAATTTCACCGGCTGTCTTACTCTCCACGCGGAAACACAACAGTGCAAGCACTGCTGCTTCACGGCAGGATTAGCGAGCAAGATGGTGGTAGCAATCCGGGCGGACCTTGCACAAGGTCCTACCACCTGCCTGCTGTATGTATTGTAATAATATTGTATACTTTTTTTTTATATAAGAGGGGAAACGAGTTTGCGGGTCACCTGATGGGAAGCAATCACCGCCGCTCACGGACACTTGCCAATTCGAGGGGTATCATAGCATAGGATTAGTAAAAAACGAATAATATATAATATTATGCGGATTACTCACGTATTTTCATTGATTTTTCATATCAAAAGTAATGTATCAGTATTATATAGGGTGTCTTTGATCATGGGGCTTTGAATTCAAGTTTCGATTCTACTCTCATAACTAAGCTACTTTTGTTTTGTAACATTTTCAGAAAACTTGTATTTAGATAATTATTGATCCTCAAAGTTTAATCGTTAAATAATCAGTGTATCGGACACGGCGGTGTTATAGCTCTCTTGGTACGGGGTCTTTTTAAATAATTTTGACATGTATTTGACATCTCTCATAGATAACCATTTTATTAATGAGCTGTCAATTTAATATTGTATCGCATACCTTGAAAGTTACATTTAATCTGTACTTATGAAAAAAAAATTAACAGTGATCATCCATACTAAAATTATAAATGCGAAAATGTGTGTGTTTGTATGATTGTCCGTCTTTCACGTCGAAACGGAGCGACGGATCGACGTGTTTTTTGGTGTAGAAATAGTTTATGGGCCAGAGAGTGACATAGGCTACTTTTTATCCCGGAAAATGCACAGTTCCCGAGAGGACAGCGCGCGATAACCGAATTCCACGCGGGTGAAGCCGCGGGCAATAGCTATGATGCTGCGAAGCTAGTATTTTTTATAAAGCAGAACAAAAGTAGCTCAGTTATGCGAGAAGAATCGAAGTCTGAGACTCCCTGTATGTATGTATGTAGATATTTATCTATTTATAGGTAAGTATATTACTTTTTTCCATTCATCTATATATTTTTGTTTTAATTTTCTTTGTTTATTAATTTCCGGCATCTAATTCGATGAATTTATTATTATGTACTGCAGCATAATTCTGCTGCATGTTAATATAACCTTTTTAAAAAATTTGGAATGTAACCTATTTTTGCGCTTTCATACTGGTTGTTTAGTTGTTTTTCTTTCCTTTAGTTTTTTTTTAATGTTTGAATTCGTATTCGTACAAGGCTGACGTGAAAATTCTGGTTGTCAGATTTAGATCACAGAGTACTTTATACATATACTGAAAATTTGGATTTCCCGTTGAAGTGGTACCTGTCGATAGTGCCTTGCAAGAGTTTCTTTAATAATTTTCCTCGGTTTTCGTGGTGAAGTAATCCATATAGTGGTGTTGTGAAAGTGGTAGCTTTAATAATCTGGTTGTTTAATCGGCTTACCACCAACTGCTGCGAGCTTGAGGCTCGCTGTCGTCTCTTTTGTTGTAAAAAGCCGGATCTATGTTCTAGTTTTATATTGTTTTTTCCAAATTCTAAAAGCCCACAGTAGGCCCCCTTATTATTTGGGTAATCCCTTAATATTTTTTCAACATCATCATCCCAGCCTATATACGTCCCACTGCTGGGCACAGGCCTCCTCTCAGAACAAGAGGGCTTGGGCCATAGTTCCCACGCGGGCCCAGTGCGGATTGGGAACTTCGCACGCACCATTGAATCGCTTCGCTGGTTTGTGCAGGTTTCCTCACGATGTTTTCCTTCACCGCTAAGCTCGTGGTAAATTTCAAATGTAATTCCGCACATGAATTTCGAAAAACTCAGAGGTGCGAGCCGGGGTTCGAACCACGACCCTCTGCTTGAGAGGCGATAGGTCAAACCATTAGGCCACCACGGCTTTTAATATTTTAATATTTTTTACTGTGTAATTATTTAACGTTCTCCGTACCTACACTGTATACATTTGTTCTTAATAAATGTTTGTTGTTAAATGTCAAAATTAAACGTTTTATTTATGGTGCATCTACTTATGTGCACATAAGTATTGAAGTTCATGGTGTTTCGGGTACGCTTTACTACAGTACTTTCTATAACCAAATAGATGTCGTGGCTCGTCTTCAGAGCAATACAACCGTTCACCATTAACTATCGGATCGGATGAAATGAAATGAATTTATTAATCAATCAGAAGTACATGCGAGAAGGTTAGGGACCTTCTAGTAAGTATGCAGGATACCTGTATCAGAAGACCCCGCTTCTCCAGATAATAATGCAGCAAGATAAAGAAATTTTAATAAATTATCGATTGTTATTAATTACAGTATTAAACGTTTTTGAATTCTTACTAAGTTTCACACCGATATGCCGGGGTCATAAGTTTGCCAACGTCGACAAACGCACTGGACAAAGCATTTAAGAGTCCCCAGTGTGGCCGCATCCCCATACAAACGTAGTTTCGTTCTAATTTATAAGCAGCACTACAGATCAAAACGCTACTTTGCAACTATAATGGGAGCAGCCATATCGATGCTAATAATTAGGTTTGGTTAAAATAAAATGTAGCGGAAAAAAACAATAACAAATTTCCATTTCTAATACAAAACTTAAAATTAATGTGATTTTATTTTGTTACATTGAATATGAACGAAAATAACACCCCTCTTTTTGCGTCGGGGGTTAAAAAAACTGTTTCAGTGTGTTCTTTGTAAATTAGAACGAAACTACATTTGTATGAAAATGCAATGCGGCGAGCGTGCTGACGACTCGTAAGTTAGAGTAAGTAGAAGCCCTTACTGTATTTTACAAGTATTTACTTAATTTGCAAAGAATGTCTGTATGTTACTTTGCTTAGGTCAAATCTTGGGATTAAAATGTGACCACTGCCAGTTAGATTGACTTGAAATTTGGTATGCTCGTAGATATTATGCAACTTGGACGACGATGAAAGTACAGACAACAAAAAGTACAAACCGACGGTACCCGCGAACAAACATGTGATATATGTTAGTGTTAGTGTATTTATTTTTGCACTTATAACACTAACATGTATAAAAACTGCAACAGTTTGATAGCAAAACAGGTGATATCAAAAATTCACAAAAACATCCGTGTCCGAGCAAGCGTTATTAACAATTATATTAATTTTATTAATATTAATTATCGAAACGAATTTCCTATTTGAAAATTAGTGTAACGGAGTGATACATTTTCAACCTTTTGCCGATTTAACATGAATAATAGTGTAAAACGTCTTTGAAATAAAAGTAGAAATAATTTTTCACAAGAGTAAAAAAGTAATTGGTATTTTTTGCATTTATGTACTGGTTAATTCACAAAGTCAAAATTTCATTCGAGGCATATAATTGTTGGGGTCTTTATGTTCTTTATTTTCTTCATACATTGTTTCAAACCGAATCCATCAGATGAACGTCTATTACAGTTTTTCCGTTTTTTATTTTTCCTGTAAAGTTGATGTTTTGATATTACACGTTTATTCGCGGGGACCGTCGAAATAATCAGCAAAAAGTATTTAACCTAAACAAATTATAAAAGTTAAAAAAAACTCCAGACATTATTATTTCAAATTCCAATATCTCAAAAACGGCTCAAATTGTTTTGACTAAGCTCGCTTTCATGTAAAAAAACTTCATCGAAATCGATCCATCCGTTTAAGAGCTACGATGCCACAGACAGACATACAGACATTGGCGTTATGCTTACAACACCCCTCTTTTTGTGTCGTGGGGGTAAAAATTATGCATAAAAACTGGGAATATTATGCATAGAATTTGCGAAAATTATGCATAAAAACTGTGTGCAAGTATTTTGGATGGCGAACAATTTTTGATTTGCATCCTCTTTGCTATCGGTGGCTGATTGGCGCAAGTCCTTTGCCGCGCGCCTTCGATCGTAAAAAAAGGCGGCAGTCAGCCAGACTTCAAAAAAAAAACTCTCGGCGGATATATATTATTGCGATTGCGCTCGGTTTTGTAAAATAAATATTAATTGTGATTGTAGACATTGTAAATAGTTTTGTGTGTAAATAATAACAAACTTTATACGCCTAAAAATTAGCTAGTGAAGTGGCGGTGTGGACTATTGCGGCTTTACGGACTTTAGCGAGCGTCATACATCGAAGTCGGTTTCATTGAGGTACCTATGTTTTTTCATGAATTGTTCTCTAGACATAATGCTGCACAGAAGAGCAAATAAGCCATGGCCTTGGTAGCAGTCACTATTCGAAGGTTTATTAAACAAACTGGGTAAATTTATAACACTCCAGGCAAAATAGATACTTATAGTATTATTAATTTATAGTATTATTATACATGGCTTCGTAAGTCCTGACTATTTAAAAATGTGTAGTTTAGTGATTTTGGAAATGTATATAATATAGTAGCTGTTGCCCGCGAGTCCATCCGCGTAGAAGTATGAAAAATAGTTTACGTCCTATTCTCAGACCTACCGAATATAGATATTTACACAAAAAAAAAATATAAAAATCGGTCAAGTCGTTTCGGAGGAGTTTGGTTACAAACACTGTGACACGGGAATTTTATATATTTGAAAGATTAAGGCCCTATTTCAACACCTGTTTACTGTGTTAAAAATGTAGTTGTGTTAAATACATGTGATATGTAAGTCATTAAATAACATTGTAAATCTGTTAAAAAAAACCTCGTGGAGTTTCTCGCCGGATTTGTCTCAACAGGGAATTTTCTGAACCTATGTGGTGGATTTTTTTGACATTCGTAATCAGAATCAGAACCAGAAAAAATGTTTATTGTATAACATATGTACCTACGCTGTACATAAATACAAAGTTGTTAAAAACATTTTGTGATTTTCTATGTCTTGCCAAAGAGCGTAAAACATTAAATAGGTAGATAGAAATACAAAATGAAACAGACGTAATCAAAAACTTATTTTTTGTTTCGGCTTAATTTCATGTTTCCTTTCAGCCCGCGTAAGGGTGTAGAATCAGCAAGTGAGTGTATAAAAGTTATAATAATTACTAGCTTTTGCCCGTGGCTTCGCCCACGTGAAATTCGATTATAGCGCGCTGTTCCCTGTGCTGTGCTGTTCCCTGTGCACATTTTTCTAGGATAAAAATTAGCATATGTCATTCACTGGCCAAACTATCTCTATTCCAAAAATCACGTTGATCCGTCGCTCCGTTTTGACGTGAAAGACGGACAAACACACACACACACACACACTTCCCATTTATAATATCGGTATGAATGTTTATGTACTAATTTTAATGTATTTTAAATTTTAAATTATTTATGTATTAAGGTAAAAAGTTTTTAAGTTAGGTAGTTAGTTTATACTCCTAGTTAAGTTTTATATGGATATAATATAGTGCACCTTGTACAACTTTATATTCATTTAAATATAAGGTAATAACTAATAATACAATTCAATTTTTTTCCCCAAGTTTGTATAATTAATTTAATTTAATTTATTTGCCTAATAGGTACTATTGTTGTGTCTTGTGTTATAAATAAATGTATTTGCATTCCTTTCTTTCAAAATTATAATATTTAGTATAGCTTGATGTTAAATACACTTCAATAATAATAATCAATTGAAATTATATTAAAAATTGAAATTGAATTAAGCAAAGTATAAGTAAATAAGTGCTTATTAAAGCCATAATTAATAAAGTTATTTTAACTTTGACTTTGTTGAAAACATTAAAAATTGCCACATTACAACCACTTTGGAAAAACCGTGAGGTCTGCAGCCTCATAAAACCACTAGAATTAGAGGGATACACAACATTGTGTGTCTTTTTACTATGCTCTCAACAAACTAGGCAAAAACGTAGCAGAGAAAAACTCCATATTGGAATAGATAACCACTTGACTATGCGTAGATGGATTGTAAGAATAGACGCGTCTTTCTTTAATAAACAACTTTTATGTCATCAACTCATCATAGCTAGTGATAATTACAGATTTTCCTTTTTTGTCTCATTAAGAGCTTGTAAAATCTAGCGTTTTTGGTGGTGTTTTTTTTTAGCAGAGCGGAAACGCGACGTGCACGCTGCGATGTCTCCGTGATTATTCTCCGCCTGCGTGCTGCCGCAGTGACGTCACATGGACGCGGCACCAGCGCAGCGACGTAAAAAAATTAAAAAAATATTTTAAATTAATAAAATAAAAATATACTTTATAAAATTACACGTAATATATTTACGATAAAGAACATAATAGTTACTTAAATGAGCAAAAAAGCCAGTTCCTCCCAAAACTTATGGTGTTTTTTTTCTTATCCATTTAATGGCCTTGCCAGTAAGACAGCTAGAAGTATTTCCTCGCCGGAGTCTTTTTTGCAATTAATTAATTAGCGGTAGTGAGCGTACGTGGCGTGTTCGATGCGTGCTCGTGACGTCACTGCGGTGGCATGCAGGCGGCTAATAATCGCGGTGACATCGCAGCGTGCTCGCCGCGTGCACGTTGCGCTCCCGCTCGGATAAGTAACCACCGTCAAAAACGCTAGCGAGCACGGACTCAAAAACTGGACTAACTGCGAGTCGCGCGCACCTAAAAAAATGCATACATTGTACAGTAATTTTAGATTGTTACTGAGGACTGATATGGACAGATAGATATAGAAAAAAATGCGATTTTCAGACCTTATAGGTTGTGGTATAAGAGCTACTTTCATACCTAATTTCAAGTTTTTAGGACAACTGGAAGTACTGCATAGGATTTTATGTAACCAAAATTCTGCCTTCCTGAGCCAAAAGGCGCTACCTAAAAAACACTGGAGTTATTTATACCATGTGATGCAGAATGTCTTGTGTTTTTTGAGGTAGCGCCTTTTGGCGTACGAGGGAATCATATATTTAAATGACTAAAATCTCTTTGAAATAGAAAATATTTGGCCCTTTCCAGTGCTGGTTATGTAAGATGATTACGAGCATGTACAGGAACAAGGTGAAACATGATATAATAAAAAAAATAAAAGTGGCGCAGCGCATCTATATAATACATTGCATCTTCCAGGGTTGTTGCTGATTAATAAGGTTATTAGGGTTGCCGTAAGCTCAGCACGTAAGCGTGTATTAATTAATTTCAGCTTAAATGGCAACTTGGAGTGCACTAGTTAAGTACATACATTGAATGTTTTTACTTAAATATTATAAATTCATAATGATGATGTTCGCTTACGTACATCAGGAATAGCTTCTTTTACAAATGTTATTACGACTTTTTTACAAGAAACAGACTGCCATCTGTGGATTTCTTGTATTTTCTCATGGTCCATCATCCGACTTGTCGACGAGACTGAAGGAGGAAGAGTTTTTTTTTTAAATTTAATCATATTTTTATATACTTTTCATACGATGGTATATAAAGAAAAAGCTCTTAAAATAAACAATAAAGACAAATTGAGAAACATTTAAAGATCGTAGCAGTAAATAGAATGGGAAGGAAATACTCTATAGGTTAAGATTTGTTTTTTTTTATTAAGACTTGTTTTTTTACTACAATTATTTACATATAGTTCAAACAAATTTTAATCAATACTAGTAATAATCATCCAATTTAAAACCAATTATTTATTTACATATCTGGGGGCACGGCAGTGCCCCCGCCAAATCGAGCAAAACAAAAGGCACGGCCGTACCCTACTTTTCTCGAAGTCATTCAGGCTATTTATATGATATGTATCTATATGTCAGAATCAGTTGTCGACCAAATGTGAGGCAGACAGGAATGTCCCACAACATGCCATACTATTTGACAGTTCACCATCGACCCCCTCCCATAGTGGGCGACGCACTGATCCCATAGCCCACGCCTCGTCTTCTTTAATTGGGCCTCATAAATATTCATGAGGTTGCTAATGACTTGTACGTGTTAATTGATTCCGTAGAGGGCTACTGAGGCTTTTAAGCGAGCCTTCCTCGATTAAATTGTAAGTTTAGAAATCTATCGGTGTATAGGTAGTGCCATCAGAGTTCAGGTCACGCACACAAGAACACGTGAACATATTAAATTAGTTTATTTTGTATGTAATTTTTGTGTTTTCTATGTTTTTTTGTTTGGTATAATTTGAATTTTACAGCGCATTAGCGTTTTAACTGTTATGCTGTATTTTTTTGTAAAAATAAAATAAATAAATAAGTAAATGTCATGTAATGACAGCGGCATTTTGACATGCAATCATTCATTTAATTCATTCTCCTTTTATGCAATCAGTTCTTCATGTAGCTGTGTGTGTAACCATTCACTTCAACTCTCGTGGCACTACCTGTACCTACTATGCGTTTCAAATGACTTTAGGATAAAAATCACTAGTTTCGTTGTCGGCGAGTTTTGTGACCATGGCAATAGTATGGAAAGAAAGAAAGAAAGAAAATAATTTATGGGATGTCAACATTGCCAACATGACATTAGCAGCACAAAATATTCCATCCTAGTACATGATTTAGCTTGTTCAACATTACCTACGAGTATAAATTTCATCTGTCTATCTATTACGGTTCTTAAGATACAACCCTGTGACAGACATACGGACAGACGGACAGTGCAGCGACAATGTAGGGTTCCATTTGTCACCCTTTGATTACGAAACCATAGAGAGATATACTGCAATACCGCGTAACTAGCTTTTTCCATAAGGTAGGTATAAGTTCCACTGTTCTAACAGTACTAACGTTGTACTGTTCTGACAGTGAAAATTAGACCTTATGGAAAATAATCGTCACGCGATATGCAGTATCACCGACTATAGGTAAAAAACCTAAGAACATGATCTGTTGTATATGTATGTAGCAGTGCACAGAATTAATATGGAGCTTAAGTCATTTTTCGAATATGGAACGTCAAATTATCTATAATACGAGCAAATAATTAAAACATAGATCTTACTCGTCAAACTGAACAACATTAGTTCAGCGACTTTTAAAAATAACTATTTTTTTAATTTTTATTACATTTTAAAGTTTATATGAAAGTGCAATGTAAAGCAAAATGCTTGATGTTTGTAGCGTGACAGGCGATGTCAGTGGGTTCTAGGATGGCGTACATTGATAACAGTATTTAATTTGTTTGAAAAAGGGAAAATCTAAAGACTCCATTATTTTTAAAAGTCGCTGAACTAATGTTGTTCAGTTTGACGACAACGATCTGTCTTTTAATTAATTATTTGCTCGTACTACAGGCCAAACCCGGTATACGGATACGTTACTACTACCACACGGCGGCCACGACTTACAAAATTCGCGTTCTTGAATCTACATAAGCACGACGACGTCTGTACACGCGTCAATGTGTGCGTAAGATACACAGTGCTGACTATCGCAAAACCCTAGTACTATTACTACCAATGACATTTAAAGGTAATTTATATGTAGGTATGGCTTAGATGTGCAAATAAATGTAATCGTTAATCTTATCTATTTATTTAAACCTAGTTAAAATACAATAGATATACGACTACAAACTTAAATGAATTATTCGGTAGGTATTTATTTCATGTATTAATCGCGATAATTTCAGAAATCATTATTTATTTATAAAAGGAAGTAGGGATATACCCGTTACCATTTCGCAAAATTATTGCTCCCGAACTTAGTGCCGTGCGGCCGACATAAAGACTGCCCACGATAAAATCCGGGCATACCTGATCTGGTGTATCTTTGTAATGAATGCTAATTTTCAAGCAGCACTTTTTTGTAATAGTCAGTGGTTATGAAACTACAAAATAAAAATACAATCACAATTAAGGTTTAGAGCGTCTGTGAGTTTTAGCTTTATGTATTTCACTGTGCTTAAATTGCTATGTACAGCGTTTTTTGATAATCTTCACTCGCTTTCAACTTCAATGATGCCACAATTGTATTTATATTTTCAGAAGCTGTTTTATGCTCAGTAGGATATTATCTTTCCAATAAAAATCATGATGTCACTGTTTTCTACTTGGGGGAGTCGAGAAAACTTTCGAATCTAAGCACCAAAAGTAGTTTTTATATGGGAGATATTTTATCGTGTACACACTTTACAGCGCGTTGCGCACCCGACTGCTTTCCTGTGGTTTTCCTGCAATCTGCACTTGAGGTGTGAGGTAACTCGAACCGGTGCGGGGCGGAGCGTGGCCATTCTGTACGTTAGTACTATTAGATATTCTGTCCTACTACATATAGCAGGTCATCTTCTTAAGTTTCTTTAGGTACTTAACCCTTTACCAGGCCCCTTAGAACTAGCGTGTCTTCATACGTACTTTATATACTGTTACAACCGTATTTAACGCCTTGTAAAAATGTATTTACGAAAGTCGGAGATGTTCCTTTAAACCAGAAATAAAAATGTGGGTTACGGTTATCCCATCGCCTGTCTAAGTAATTAACTGTCATACTCGATTTTGTCTTATTATATTCTTGATCAGGCGAAGGGATATATTCCTCCCACATCTTATTCTTCAGGGAAAGTCTTTAAAAGGAGATTTTACAGCTAGGTACATGAATTCGCTCTAGGTTGAAAACAAAAACAGTTTTATTACTTACGCGAGTTTTTATGACACGACAAGACAATTTACCGGGCCATGGGAAGAATAGCTCCCGCACAGTTAAACTCTAATAAGGCCATGGGATAATGTCAACCCACATCCTAATTTTGTTCATACACAAAAATGCATGAATATTTAGCAATGTTTAAGATTACATTACCTTTCAACACTCAAAATCTATAAAATATCAAAAAATTGACGAAACTTGTTGTGGATTGGTAGTACCTTTTTGTAATTTGTTTATTCCTTTATTTTTTGATTAAAATTAAATATACTTCATAACAATATAATAAATAAAAAGTGTTCGATCTATGTACTTCTGTTTCATAGAAATTAAGGAAAGTGTGCCAATTTCTCCGTAGTTTACTGAAATTAAAGTTCAAGTGAATCTAAACGGCTGCCAAAGATATATTACGCGATTTAGAAGCGTGTTGTGAATGAAGATAATAAAATACTATTTTCAGGGATCGACAAAATATTTTGTAGGAGGTTTGGAGTTAAAACCTGACTACGGTAACCGATATAAGATGTGGGAGGAATATATCCCTTCGCCTGGTAAAGGGTTAAAATCATTTCGACGGATGCTAATAAACAATCATGAATACGAAAATGCGTGCGTGCATGTTCAATGTTCCGTGATTAATTTATGATATTTCCGGCACAAAACATTGATACACGCCGTTCTTTGGATAACGAGGGCATATTAACGAATAGGCTCCCACCCAGGGGAAGCGATACGATGGATTAGCTTAAGGCGCTTTTATACGCCGAATGTCTTAAAAAAGGACGCGCCCAAGTTCGCATACTTTTCGCAAGTTATACCGTAACGTCATAATTTTTTTTCCCAATGAAGCCGTAAATTTTTCTGAAATGTTTTGGTGGTCATTATTAACACTGTTGGTTAGGTTGGGTTTGTCTTAGAACAATTCTGACAAAGATTAAGTACATTCTAACTTTCAACAACTATACGAGCCGCTATGAACCCCTTAAATAGTTATTTGTGTCACAAGGGAGCAAAATGGTGTATTTACTGCGAGGGCGTACATTGAATCCAGAATATAGCGAAGGATTCTGCTATAAAATCCTGAGCGTAATGAGGGATTCAAGTGTTAACGCCCAAGATGAAAATAATTTTGCTCCCGAGTGGCTCATACAACTTTTCACACCGAGCATTAAGAAACTTGAAAAAAAAAAACTAAATATTATTAAAGAACAACCAGCATAGAAAATGGCGTGGCTTTACAATTATCAACTTCAAAAAATAGCATTTGCAATAAAACACTTAGAAAAGCTTTGAACAGAAAAGTTGCACTTTGCTCCCTTTCGTCAGGGAGGAAAAGTTACTTTTCTGAAGGAGAGGTGTGAAAAAGGTATAATTTGAAAGGTAACCACGTTTTTATAGGTTTGCTAAAAAATCTATCATCATCATATCAGCCGCAGGAGATCCACTGTTGAATATAGGCCTCCCCTATAAACCTCCAGTTGCTTCAGTTGAAAGCGGCCTGCGTCCATCGTGAACCCGCGGCTTTTACCAGGTCATACGTCCATCTTGTTTTATAATGAACAATTAATTGCACTCACTGTTTATTTTCCTTGCAATCAACGTAACAAGAGTGTACAACTTGTTTATAAAACATATTTTGCGCTTAACTTAACTGTCAACCCTCGCCTGCAGCTCGGGTGGATGTAAACGTCTCTGGTGAAATGACGATGACTGTATGTAAAACACCATGTATGTAAGGAAGAACATATGTGATTTTCCCACTAATGTCGATAAGCCAAAAAAATAAGCGAAATGGGAGTGCCTCAAGGATCCTTTCTTGCCCCATTCCTGTATCTTATTTATGTAAATGACCTTACTTATATGGTAAGCCAAAAGTCGGGTATAAGTAGTTATGTTTGCTGACGACACGTTTTTACTGTTCAAGGTTAGTAGAAAAGATACCGACTTCATTGAGAAACCCTCTCCGTGATATCCGCATGGTTTGCTGCCAATAATTTGTTACTAAATCCTAAGAAAACCAAATGTATTAAATTATCGTTGATAAATTCATCTAACTCGAATTCAGTTTCTAATATAAAGTTTGACCTATTGAATCTGTAAAATCAACAATATTTTTAGGAATAACGCTCGATTCTAAACTACAGTGGGGACCTCACGTCACAGCAATCGCGGGTAGATTGAGCTCTGCTGCTTTTGCAGTTTGGAAAATACGGCAGCTAACCAATGTGGCGACGGTTGGTGTCTTTTGCTTACTTTAATAGCATTATTTCGTACGGCCTTATTTTATGGGGATCTGCTGCAGACATTGAGTCAATTTTTATCTTACAAAAGAGACTGATCAATTTATAATTTGAAGACGCGTGAATCTTTAAGATCTTTTTTTATGGAAACGGGTATCCTAACCCTGCTTTCGCTTTATGTTTTTGAAATAATCATGTATGTAAGGAAGAACATATGTGAATTTCCCTCTAACGTCGATAAGCCAAAGGCTACTAGAAACACAGGGAAGCTTAAAGTTCCATCTTACAGACTGGCTAAAACCAAAAAGTCGTTTCTGGAAATTGTATACGTTTTTATAATAAAATTCCAAAAAATATTACAAATGAAACGGATACAAAATTCAGATCTATTGTCAAGAAGACATTAATATCTAAGGCGTATTATAAAGTTAATGATTATATCATGGACAGGGATATTTGGAAATAATTCCGATCCGCATTAGCGATCCCTTCAAATAGCGAACCTACTGTGTTATAAATAAAGTTTTGTTAAATACTTGTGATGTAAACATATATCATTTAATAATATTGTAAATCTGTTTAAAAAAATATACCTCGTTGAGTTTCTTGCCGGATTCTTCTCAACAGAGGTTTTTCCGAACCGGTGGTAGATTTTTTTGACATTCATAAGTGCTTATTATAGCCTAACTAAATTGAATAAAGATATTTTGACTTTGACTTTGACCTAAATTCAAAGTTTATGCAAAACATAAAATCGACTTATCGGGTTTGAACACGCAACCCTTAGGATACGTTTTCACCAGAGATGTGCAAGGACGTCTTTTTTTATCAAACAGCTGGCAAACGAGCAGGCGAGTCACCTGATTAAGTGATCTACGCGTTTGTGATGCGAGGAATCTGTTTTTCACGTATCGAAAATACAAAATGATATATAGATGCATAGAAAACCAGAAAAATAAGACCAGTGCTGGGAATCGAACCCAGGTCCTCGGCATTCCGTGCCACGTGCTATACCACTACACCACCACTGGACAAAAAAGATTCCAAAAAACCAATCTTAATGTGTTTTTCACGAACCAGTATAAACGCTTCATTTACCTCGCCTTGCGCTGCTCAGCTGTTTCCACCAGAGCGGTGCTGTGCGAGGATAGATACAAACTCGCACGTCTCTGATAGAAACGCAGCCTTATTATCCTAATTTATTTCATTAACTTTTTTTTAAGTGTATGAGACAACTAAAATTATCGCATAGCTTAGCTTGACTGGTGTATGGTTGCCCCTTTAGATGTAGAAACATGAATAAGGTAATTTTGTGTTAACTGTGTACTAAATTTAATACTAATTAATTGCATGCAATATACGTGAAGTTGTTTGCTCATTAAATTGCGTAATGACTAGTTCTCGGGAGTTATTGCTGTGTTGTTACGCGATTGTGGTAAAAAATGATTTTTAACTTGATATAACAACTATGGAGACGCAGTGATGATAAAAAACCGGCCAAGAGCGTGTCGGACCCGCCCAAAATAGGGTTCCGTAGCCATTACGAAAAAAATAAGTAATATTTTCATGAAAATTTGCACTTTAATCCTACTAATATTATAAATGTGAAAGTTTGTGAGTGAGTGAGTGAGTATGTTTGTTACTTTTTCACGCTTAAACGGCTGGACGGATTTGGATGAAATTTGGCGGAAAGTTAGTTTATAACCTGGATTAAAACATAGGATACTTTTTATCCCGATATTCCCACGGGATAGGGATAAAATCTCGAAATAACAACCGCTAGGCTTAGAGTCATGAAATTTGGTATGTAGGTAGTTGGACGTCTGGAATAAAACATAGGTGACTTTTTGACCCGATATTCCCACGGGATACCTAGGGATAAAATCTTGAAATAACAACCGCTGGGCTTTGAGCCATGAAATTTAGTATGTAGGTAGCTGGACCTTTGGAATAACACATAGGCTACTTTTTATTCCGATATTCCCACGGGATAGGGATAAAATCTCGAATAACAACCGCTGGGTTAAGAGTCATGAAATTTGGTATGTAGGTAGTTGGATGTCTGAAATAACACATAGGCAACTTTTTTAATCAATATTCCCACGGATACCTAGGGATAAAATCTTGAAATAACAACCGCTGGGCTTAGAGCCATGAAATTTAGTGTTAGGTAGCTGGACCTCTGGAATAACACATAGGCTACTTTTTATTCCGATATTCCCACGGGATAGGGATAAAATCTCGAAATAACAACCGCTGGGCTTAGAGGCATGAAATTTGGTATGTAGGTAGCCGGACGTCTGGAATAACACATACGCTACTTTTTATCCCGATATTTCACGGGATAGTTTTGTAACTAAGGGACCCCATACATCCGTGTATTATTATTGTTATTATTTTGTAATTTTTTCTTTAATTGTATACTTACTGTAGTTTTTAAGTATTTTATTTGTACTTATTTTATTTTGAAAAAATGACTTTCTGCCAAGCTTCTTGCGGCGCATTCTTCTTGGCAATGATGGTCTTTCCGAAAGTGCTGGTATTTAAAAAAATTACGTGTAAAAGTGCCCATTGCGGCCTATTTACTGAATAAATGATATGAATTTGGATAGGGAACATTTTTGAAATTTTAGCACTGGGTTTAGAGTCTTGAATTTTGTACAGTTATTCGCAACACAACCTCAATGAAGACCACGATATAAATTTTGGAAATTTCCAGGAGAATTTTGTAAAAGAGAGAGATTTTGTTTTTACCAGATCGAATAGTTTTACGCGTGCGAAGCCGCGGGTAAAAGCTAGTGTTGAATATTTTCAACTAATCACTATCCAACGATATCTCACACTATAGGTTTGAATGAGAAAAAAAATCACCCCCCACTTTACGCCTATGGGAGGAACCCTAAAAAAAATTTTTTTTATTGTACCATTTTGTCGGCATAGTTTACATAGTTACAGTTTTCTAGCATTGATAGTCCCTGACCAAAGCCGCGGACGGACAGACAGACAGACAGACATGGCGAAACTATAAGGGTTCCGTTTTTGCCATTTTGGCTACGGAACCCTTAAAATGAGAAACTGTTTATTAAATTATTCAAACAATTTGAAAGTCACAAGTAACAAATTTTAGAACGTAAAAAATAATGTTATACAAGTACTTACGGGGACGACCAAGCTTTGATCAGAGTTCTTTTTTAACCGACGACGGCAAAGCCAAAAGGAAAGGTAACGATTTTAGCGGTCTATGTATGTTGGTATTTATTTATGTTCCACCGTAGCGCCTAGATTTACTCGTCCAATTTTAATAAATAAGGTATCAATCGATTCGTTATTTGTTAAATCGGGATCCATAATGACCCACCCAAAAATCTATAAAAGTATTTACAGTTTATGAAATTCAAGATGCTTAACATTGCGAATTCGCTATGGTTTATATCAATCCAATTTATGAAAAGTGTAAACAAAGACGCCATTTACCCGACCATAGACATTTAGTGATGTGAAAACCTAGAACATAGTGCAAAATCGTTAATCTGTTCAGTAAATCGATTAATTTATTAATTGAATAGATCATATTTTTTTCTATTTTATTATTTACAATACTTGATTTAATTCCAAAGACTGTTTATTCAATTATAAAAGTAGTAACTATTTTTTTAATTTTAACGTAAGTAAATAAAATCGCTTATTATATCGAGGATTAATCGATTGTTAAAATGTCAAATTTTCCACTACAGATTTTACCCATGTTTCATTTTTGAGAAATAGCGTCAGATTTTGGCGAAGATTTTTCAAATGAAAATTAAATATTGACATCAAGTGAATTTTGGTGAAAAAAGTGATTAGACATCTAGTTAAAAGACACGAATTAAAGATGAATGTGTTATTGATGCGATCCATACAAGAATTTTGATAAAATCGGTTTATTTACACTATATAAATTGGATTGATATAAACCATACGATATCGAGTCATAAACAATCGATCAAGCGCTGTAATGGTAAACAAAACATATGCGAATTTGCTTGCTTAAACTGGACTTAAGATTCTAAATTAATCTGAACTGAAAAACCTTTGGTGAATTGAATGATAGAGTTTGTTGACCCCACACCGGTTTTTATCTTCACTTGGTCCCGTAATAAAATAAATGTTTTATTCGTTGTAGAGTTTTACATTATTGTTATCGTTCTGTTGGTTTTATTTAAACGACTTACTTACGTACATGCCGTCGTAAGAAAGCCGTTTCAACAAAATCGTTTCGTATTATTGACTTAGGAATCCACGGATATTACCTATCTTGTATATTTCTGTAAAATATTTCCCGGAAACAATGCCGGTCTACATCCAACTATAGTTAGCGTGCCTGAAAATAAATGAAATTGGCCAAGTGCGAGTCTGATTTGGGGACCGAGGGTATACAATTTATTAGGTACTTACTAGCCTTTACCTTCGATTCGGTCGGCGTAGAATTAGTTTCTGCTATCCCGCCGGAACTATGAAACTTTCTGGTATAAAAGCTATTCGATATCCTTCCCCGAGACTCAAACTATCTGTATACCGAATGTCATCTAATCGGTGCTGCCGTTTAGACGTGACGAGTTAACAAACCAACAGACTTACAAACTTTCTCATTTATAATATTAGTGGGATCAGTACATTTTTATTATAATAATTATTATTCTTCTATTTATGTTTTTACTGTGTTTTTGTTGTGATGTTGTGTGTTTTTGTTGTCAATGAATGTTGTGAGTTTGAGTTTGTTTGAGTTTATTATTTGTGACTAGCCGTTACCCGCGACTCCGTTCGCGGAGAATTTGTTTATCGCTATCCCGCGGGAACTATTCAATTTTCCGGGGTTAAAAACTATTCTATGTCCTTCTCCGGGACTCAAACTATCTTTAAACCGAATTTCATCTAAATCGGATCATTGGTTTAGACGTGATCAAGTAACAAACAAACAAACTATACAGAACACTTGGTGCGTGAGTTTGAGTCGACTTGGCTGGTTTCTTCTTTTTTTAATGTTTTAAATTAAAAAAGTAAATCAATTTTAATTTTGTGTGTGCATGTCTAATTTTGGCCTGTTTTTTGTTGCGTAACATGGGCTTTTGGTATGTTGGTAAAAAATCGTTCAAGTTTTTTTGCGAGGTGAATGAACATACACTTGTTTAAACCAGTTTGTGCTAAGTTAAAATCGAACATAAAAAATTAGTTGCAAAGGATTGCCATACAACGAGGACTCTCAGCCAGCCTTAGGCTGCGCTTCCATCAAAGATGTGTGAGGATTTTGTTTTTCATAAACCAATAGAAACATTTAAGAGAAGTCTCTTCGTTCTATTCTCCATACAAACGTAGTCCCGGTCTCATTTGAAAACTAGGCAATTGAATAGATGAAATTTTGTAAGTACGGATTAGACGTAATTATCTATGCTTGTGGTTTTTCAGATTTTCATATAAATGTGTAATATCAGAATTATAGGAGCTCAAAAGTTGACAAAAAAAAGATGTCAACTTTGCACGAGAATAACAGACTAATAAAGCATTTTTACAGAAATCAAAAACATGATGAATATCTTGATTGTAAAATATAATTGATTTCTGTGCTATACTTTTCGTATAATATGAGGACAACGAAACCCAAAATTCAATCGTTCAAATCTAGATTAGCCTACAGCTATCTCGATATAAATTACGGACGTCGTTGCGGAAGGCATGGGGGGGGGACGGCTGCGAGCGCTTATGTCACGAGCGATAAAGACAGCAATATCCCAAACAAATACCTAACGCGGCCGCGCGGCCGGCAGGGAAACTTCTCTTAATTTACCTATCCTCGCGCAGCACATCTCTGGTGGAAACAGCTGAGCGGAGCGAGGCGAGGTAAACGAAGCGTTTCTATTGGTTAATGAAAAAATAAAGTTGATATGGAGAATCAGAAAAGTATAAATTGTAGGTAGGTATTAATTGGAATTAGTGAAGTCATTCGAGTTTCGATTTCGTACATTTGGCAACTTTTTTAGAATCTCTAGGGGGGGAGGGCAGCTGGCCCTCCCTGCTCCCCCCTGGCGACGCCCTTGGTCTGTCATCGAGGTGCCTATGTTAATCGCCTAATCTAATACCTTCAATCAAGAAATTAGGTATATTTATTTATTTCGAGGATCTCTCGAATGGCTTCAATTCAAATATAATGATGATGATGATGATTTTCTGATAATCTAAGTGACGGACTAAATACAATAATATATATCTTCGTATGCTTAAGACACGGATCTGTGTCAAGTAAGGCTATCTTTTTTTTATCAGGAGAATTTGTTCTGATTAAAACAGATTAGACTATTTTTATTTAGAATTCATTACTTTTTTCCCGCATACGAGGGGTTTATCCAGGAAAGTACCCAATTGAGAACTTCCACCTTTTTTTGGAAGTCGGTTAAAAGGAAGACTTTTTTATTATGAGAGGGCGGCAAACGAGCAAGCGGGTTTGACGGGAAATGCCACCACTGCCCATGAGTACCAACCACTCAAGGAGAGTTATTCGTCCGTTGTCGGCCTTTTAAGAAAGTATAAGCCCTTTTCTTGAAAGCCCCAATGTCATAGTTGTTAAATAAAGCTTTAAAAATAGCTTGATATCATGACACCCTGGCCTTAAGGGGCTCGAGGCACACGAGGCAAGTGTGAACTCTATGAACCACCAAGCGCAAGTCATCGAAGAATTCCAATTCATCTTTTTTTAATTAAAGCTGAGTAGTAGGGGCCAGCTGTTCGTGCCGATAATACTGTGCTACTTACTTTATAAATTAGATGTTAGGAGGTAACTTGTTTAGGTGTGCTCCGCTTAGAACCATATATATATTTTATTGTATTACACTTATTAATTATTATTTGTTTTCCCTAAATATGATTGTCATTAGCGGCTAATGTATTATTTCTTAAACCATATTATTTACCCCACAGTACAGGCCATGTTTAGCGGAGGTCAGCATAAATGGAACTGTGTTTTTAATATTTTGCGGGAATAAACTAAATACACTTGTTTTGTACTTCCATCGTGACTATGCAATGAAATACGGTATTTGACTACTTTTTATTTATTTTATAAATCAGCAATAAAAAAAACAACTACCTTTACCTATAACAGTTATAAAGGTTTAAAATGCAAGATTAGATCGAAAAGGAAATACTTGCGTGTGAAGTTACGCAAGTAGCGTCATACTCACTGCATGGAGAAAAACATTTTTGAAGAGGACAACATCTTATATTCATTTTTAAAATAATCAGTAATCACCACAAATTCAATTTATACCGTTTTTTTTCTTGTTAAACATTGGCTCTATAATATTTTCGTAGTAATAATGATATGCCAAAGTCAGGAGTTGTCAAATACCGTATATTGTAGGCACTTCTTTATTCTTAGTTACAATTATGCGATGCTATGTGGAACAAACTCTTGTTTTACATTAAATTAATCACTACATAGCTTATCTGGATTTAGTTCCACGACCATGTAGGTATTCCTTGTAAACGTGTTCTGCATGTTTGAGATACGGACTCGGCAATTTAGTAATTTAAATAACTATTAGTATTTAAGTAGAAAATATAATGTTTAGTGCGAAATTCCTTGTTCATAATAGACGCAATCACAATTTAAAACCAATAAAGGTTGTCGCACACGTGACTGCTCGGCACCGGATCGGCGCCACCTCAATTCCATCACCTCGCCTCGCCTCGGCACAAGCTAGCTAGTAACCCGCAAGCGGCGCGCGGGCAACTTGCAGACATCGAGCTAACGTCGGGCCGCCGCCGCGCTTGCGTCTCGCCGCCGAAAGGGGGACGATGCGCAGACCGCCATCATTCCCCCTGCGGCCACTCCGCCGTCGCCCCACTGATTGTCTCGCAGTTTCAAATCGATCGCGATGTCGCTTCGCTTTAAGAGAAGTCTTTTCGTTCCATTCTCCATACAAACGTAGTCACGGTCTCATTTGAAAACTAGGCAACAGAAATATGCCTGTGGTTTTTTAGATTTTCATATAAATGAGTAATGTCAGAATTACAGGAGCTCAAAAGTCGACAAAAAAAAGATGTCAACTTTGCACGAGAATTAAAGACTAATAAAGCATTTTTACAAAAATCGAAAAAACCACAGGCATAGAAAATATAATGAATGTCTTGATTGTAATATATCATTGATTTCTGTGCTATTTGCTTTCTGTGCTTTTCGTATAATATGAGGACAACGAAACCCAAAATTCAACCGCACAAATCTTGAAAAGCTATCTCGATATAAATTACGGACGTCGTTGCGGAAGGCATGGGGGGGGACGGCTGCGAGCGCTTATGTCACGAGCGATAAAGACAGCAATATCCCAAACGAATACCTAACGCGGCCGCGCGGCCGGCAGGGAAACAGCGCGCTCTCGCCCAGCCGTAAGCGCGATGTCACCTAGCCGCAGCCTCGTAAGTGCTGAGCCATTTCCGTTACGTGCTTGTGTATGGTTGACGCCTGGTTGACGGCGAGCAGATGAGGTCAGGTGGCACCGATTTGGTGCCGAGCGGTTACGTATGCGACAACCTTACAAGAAAGATTAATAAACTGAAAGTAGAGCTTCATGCGACCACGTCATGTCTGTGGAGAAGTTATTTTCTCTGGATAATGGATGGGGAAAATGGGCACTTCACACAGACTATTGAATTGCTTCGCAAGCCTGTGCAGGTTTCTTAACAATATTTTCCTTCGCCGCAAAGGTCGTAAAGTTTTAAATTTTGCACATGTTTTGCGATAAACTCAGAGGCACCCAGGTTTGAACTCACGATCCTCTGCTTGAGAGTCCATAAGTCAAGCCATCGGGCCACCACGGCTTTGTATCAGTTCTGTGCTTTCAATTAGGGTTCAACTTCAATCCCTGATCGAGACAGATATTTATGTATGTTCTTATACTTAGCTGACATTTATGTAAAAATTATAATGTAATCTTATATTGAATGAATAAATAAACTGAACTAATAATACGAGTGTATGTTCTCGGGTCTTGGATATTTAATATATATTTTTATAATTTATATATTTATTTATTAGTTGAAGTAATGTAGGTATTTAATTATAATATTGTGTTCAATAAATACTATCTAACATCTAAAACTATTTTTATATTTAATATATGTATTTAAGTATGTATTTATCTATGTAAGTATGTTTATCCGTTACCTACAGCACCGATAGCACAAGCTTTGCTCAGTTTGGGACTAGATTAAATTGGTGTCAAATGTCCCATGATATTTATTAATAATTTGCTTTTCCATGACTGATTGTAAAACAACAGATCTCAAATAACATGGTGATTCTACAAAGAGGCTATAACTACTCAAACAGAACCTATAATCGGACTCACCACTGGATTAGAGATGTTTAAATACAGTTTAAGTATAATCTACTTATCTTCATTTAATGGCAGGGTGACCTGACGCTTAAACTCAACGCAATTTAATGTCTCTGTAGAATTTATAGGATTATAATAAAATGCAATAAAATACAAAATATCCATAGGACTAAAACTACTACTAAATTAAAACAACTAAAACTAAAACTTTAATTAAAAAAGAGAGGTGGGCCTCTTGGCATGGTGCCCATCACGCAGGCAGCATTCCCGCGTTGAACTGCGATAATAAATAATAATAAAATGCATGTAATGTCTTTGCTGCTCTTTTAATCGTAAATGACACCGAAGGAATAACACAGGATTAAAGAGAAAAGTTCTTTGCCATAACTGCCTATGGGGTCCCATTCATCATCATGATCATTAGCCGGAAGACGTCCACTGCTGAACAAATGCCTCTCCCTTAACACGCCACAATGAACGACAACTTGCCACTAGCATCCACCGGTTGCCCGCAACTCTCACGATGTCGTCAGTCGACTTAGTGGGAGGCCTGCCAGCGCTTCCTCTTCCCGTTTGTAGGCGCTACACTTGAACTTTTCCCCCCAACGGCTATCTGTTCCTTGAGTGATCGAAATACACAAGCATAGAGCTTGCACATTTTATGCCTGTAGCTGGCGTACGTTCGTCAAACTTCATACAAATGTCACAAGGTCATAGGCAAGGGTCGTTACGTGATTTGAGCGAAACGAAACTGGTGACAAGAATCACGTCACTGGTTACTAAAACCAGTGATTTTAGTAACCAGTTTCTTTCATTGTTCGTACGCGGTGCGGTGACGCGTTTTGTGACTCACTGTAACTGAGTATTTAACGTAATTAGTAATAAGCTATTGAGCTGTGACGTTATTTATCACAAGCATGTGTTTTGGCTGTAGACATATGAATTACTTCATGATGGCTAATTTAAACTTTCTGTAACTGTAACAGATACTTTATAATATTTATTAACTAATATAGTAGGATTCTTCCTTCAACCTAATTTATACCTTACTGTAATAAAAATAATATTTAAATTCATGTAAGGCGCCAACCAAACTTTTACAGCGGTAAGGGTAAGCGTCTATAACGTTGAAACGAAAATCGCATCACCACAAACAAAATAGCTCATTATAAAAATCACCACTTGTCGCTTGAGTGAAACGTGAAACCATGCCAGTCGTTTCGTTCCGTTCGTGACGTCTATGACGTTGAAACGAAACTCGCATCACCGCAAAAGAAGCTCGTTACAAAAATCACCACTTTGTCGCTTGACGTGAAACCAGTGATTCGGTGACTCGTCACGTCACTGGTTACTGTAACCGGTGACGTTAAATAATGTCCACCTCTACAAGGTCACAAGCGTGCGAGCTACTTGCACGAAAATGTGCAAGCTACTAGCATGTGTTACGGGTCTCTTGCTACTTCAACTAGTAGGTATATTTTCCAGCTATGTCGGGGATCCAATTGGAACACAATATTAAAATTTATTAGCAGGACCCGACTGAAATAAAAATATTATCTTAGTAGATCATTTAAGATTGGTTTTTTGGAATCTTTTTGTATTTTTTATTTCAATTCCAAATTTTTACTTTTACGGTCATACCGTAAAACCTAAATTGAAAATACAAACTGAAGTATAGATGCACAGAAAAATAAGACCAGCACTGGGAATCGAACCCAGGTCCTCAGCATTCCGTGCCGTGTGCTATACCGCTACACCACTGCTGGACAACGGTACAGACACGAATTTTCCCCATGTCTCAGCTTGTTTGTTTCTTATTTAGCCACTTAAGCAGTGACGCTAGCGACATCTATACCGTAGCCCTCATCAAGAAACTTTCGGCATTCCATTGGAACTAACCGCTCACCCGGACAAGAGATATCGTTATTAAGCATACCTACTATTATCTACTAGTGTTTACCCGCGGCTTCGCACACGTAAATCATTAGATCCAGCAGCTGAATTTAAATTTCGAGATTTTGAAAAATTCCCGTGGGAATTCGTGAAAATTAAATCGTAGTTTCATTGACGTTGCATTAAAAAAATGACAAATTTCATGACTCTAGCCCAGCGGGTGTTTTTTCGAGATTTTATCCCTATTCCGTGGGAATATCGGAATAAAAAGTAGCATATTTATTCCAGATGTCCAGCTATCAACATGATAAATTTTATCCAAATCCGTCCAGTCGTTTTAGCGTGAAGGAGTAACAAACATACTCACTCACACACACTTTCACATTTCTGAGAGGAGGCCTGTGCAGCAGGATTATTAGAATTGTTCAAAGGCATTAGGTTGAGTTTTCACCAGAGATGTGCACACAGCTCTAGTGGAAACGCAACCTTAGATTAGAAAAGTTCACGAACATAGGTACCGAACACATGCGAAGTTATTTCAGTACAAATTTAAAAAAGCAAAACTGTAATAGAAAAAAAAACACTTAGCAAATTCTTTATTTCAAACGTCAAAAAGGCCTTTAGGTATTTTAAAGGGGCCGTCGTAACGAACGCACAAGTCGGTATGCAGATCGGGTGCCCAGCATTGATTTACATCCCATCTTGTTACCAGGCTGCAGTGGCCGCGAAAAAACACCTCGCTCAAGTACAGTGACAAAGAAAATTGTTAAGGCTGTATCTGTAATGCCTTCTCTGTTTGTTTTGTCCGAATAAACAGAGACAGTATCACATTTTATATCGACATACATATTATTATTATTATTGAGTAGGGAAACAGCCCCTTATCTTACAAGCGTCTAAAATAACTTGGGCTCAAACCTATGTTTCTATGTTTGTTTTAATAATTATTATGTAATGCTTAATTACTAATTGAATTTGGATATATTTGGAAAATTAAAGAGTACCAAAACGATATTTTTGAAGTTGATAAGAAAATATTTTTATTGTTATTTGGACATTTTGGTGCGCAGTGTACACTGAGACCCCGATAGAGTCATACATATCTTTCGCAGAGAATTATGGGAGCGAACAGGGATATTTATGGTTCTCATCATAATGGATTCGTGTGTTTTGTATTTGGAATAGCAAAATAAGATTATTTTTTTAAGTTTCTAATTACAACACCTTGATTCTTGGTCTTAGCCTGTAGGTATTCTATTTAATTCGGATCAAAGTCCTGGATTGGTAATTTTAAGTTACTTTTTTAAATCACCTAAAATAACATTACTTTGCTCCGATATTTTAAAACTATTACGCTATGATATGTTCATATATGTATTTATGTAAATAAGATCACCCCTACTATCGTGCTGGCTTGCTTAAACTACGTCATAATGTTGTTTTAATATGTCGGCGAAGATACCAGTGTGTGGGTAACTATTCTCCTGAATTTAATTTCATTCATAATTCATACTAGGAAGCATTTGGTGCATTTTTACACCATCATTATTATTGAACTCCGTCTTATCACTGTACGGCGTCTGATAGGAAAAGAAAAAAAAATATCGGAGCAAAAATTTAAGTTCAGTGTTGCCACTTTATTGGAAAGTGCATCGGGCACCGGGACTTCGACCTGCAAGACATTTAAACAAAATACAGAATTGGAACATAGTTACCCAGTGGTGGGACAAAGTAACCTCATTTTACGGTCATTCACGTTTTATTAGTTGAGGTATGCCCAACATGTTTCGAGTAAATTGGTGGCTTCTTTTCAAGGTGTGAACGGATAACCAACCTTGAATTGCGGGCCAGGGCTCTTGCTGCTCGGCTACTTGACCCGGCCTTCGGCTTGTTGGCTTTCCGTTTGAGCTCACCTTGACCAGGAGCCACGGATTGGATAGAAACATGTCAAACATATCTCTACTATTTATTAATAATTACGTCTATTTTAATAATTAAAACTGTGTCTAACGGTAGTTTTAGTTCAAAAACTCTGGTCATAATTCCGTCAAAATTTTTGTAAGATACAGTGATTAAGATACACAGAATTATTCTAAATAAAAGGCTACAATTATATGAGAGGTGCCCTGTACCTTTAATCGTCAGTAAGTATAGATATTTAAGCTTAAATCTTGTTCTTTAGAACCATTATTGTAGCCAATAAAACAATTTCCTAGAAAACCTAAGGATTTAATTCATTTAGTATTTAATTAGGCGTATAAATGCACTAGTTACATTAATTGACATCAATCCAATGAACTGTAGAAAACTAGTCAATAAAATTAATTGCTTGCTCAAACTAAACTAAATTAAATCTAACAAATAACTTATTATACATGCGAATTCCTTTGCTTAGTAAAATGGTTAACCTAACTGGGTTTGCATATATGGGTGCAGTATGGATTGATTAAAAAAGTTGGGCATAATAACACTAGTAATAAAAATAGTATGGATAAATCCGTTCTGCAATAGAAATAACCATACAGTTTTATGAATTATCTCAGCTTGACTACGGAACTTTTTCCATTTTACGTACTATAATAATAATGCACGTGGATGGATGTTTTGTTACTCTTTTATGCAAAAACTACTGAAGGGATTTGGCATAAAGGAAAAATATATAGGTACTCTGAATTAACATATAGGCTACTTTTTATCCCGAAATAATGTGTGGTTCCGGTGGATAAAAAAGTTTTCGACTACATACTAGTTCTGCGCGAGCGAAGGTATAGATAAATGTGAAGGTCTGTGTTTGTATGTCCGTCTTTCACGTCGAAACGGAGCGACGGATTAAAGTGATTTTTGGCATAGAGACAGTTTATGGGCCAGTGAGTAACATAGGCTACCTTTAGTCCCCAAGTCGCGGGCAAAAGCTAGTTTGTATATAAAAATCAACATCTGTTTTGTCATGCTAAGGAAATGTATAAAAAACCTTTACGATCTCAATATCGCAACAAATTATATGTACCGATGGCAAAATTGTCACTTGTAGCAAAAAACAGCTACACGATGTGTATTTATAATGACCTTTAATAAACTACCTGATACAATAAAAGACCAATTTAAGATAAGTATTGTTAAAAAAGTGTCTGGTTGAAAAGTGCTTTTAGAGTGTTACAAGATTTCCTAAACTATAATTAGATTTAGATTTTTATATATCTGGTAGATTTTAGTGAAACTCAATGCAATCATTTATGTAATCTAAAAGTATCTGAAATCAAGTGAAATAAATTAATTTGAATTTGATAAGCTAGTAGATAATAATGGTCTCTTACAAAAATCAATGTT
The DNA here is from genome assembly GCF_025370935.1 of Choristoneura fumiferana. Classification (NCBI taxonomy): domain Eukaryota; kingdom Metazoa; phylum Arthropoda; class Insecta; order Lepidoptera; family Tortricidae; genus Choristoneura; species Choristoneura fumiferana. The sequence goes on from NC_133477.1 coordinate 4,786,393, forward strand.
TCAGAGTCTTATATTTGTAAACGAGTAATTATTGTTTATATATTTATTTATCTGCTGCAGAAAGAGTTGCAGGCAATAAATAATAGAATAGTAATAGACCCAATAGATGGCGTTGTTATCAAGCGAGACGTAGACAAGCATGCAGGCAAATTCTTTGGGTGCCCCGTTACATCTGATACCACATTATTCCGTTTCAAACCCGTCTAGAATCGTGAAGGCAATACAAAAGATGTCCAAACTGTTGTTAAATTAACTAAGTTATCATATCAAATTCGTTTTTACCGTCAAATTAGTTTCGTCACCTGCTGTGAGGCAATCCCTGATAGAGATCGCGAAAACTAATTAACCGTCAACGAAAATGGATCGCCAAGCTCTTTATTAAAAATTAATGAACTTCTTAATGTTATCTCGACAAAAACTTGCTTATAATTGTAGGCTTAATGTCTGCTAATTATAATAAGAATGTAATGGTATGTCGTCGCATAATGAAGTGAACTGTTTAATTTTGCGACAGTAAGGGGCTGATTCACCATCCATTGAATAATATTAACTGACGGTCAATGTGATACCGTCTCTGTTTGTTTTGATCGAATTGACGGAGACGGCATCACATTTATTCGTCAGTTAAAATTAATCAATGAGTGGTGAAATAGCCCCTAAAGGTTAAAGGTCGTTTTTAGCCTAACTGTTGCCCACGACTTTGTCTCTACTGCTGCAAGATTTCTATCCCTTTTTGGGACATTTGGTCCCTTCTAGTGTTGGCTATATGAGATAGTTATGGGGAACGCGATGGATAGTTTTTATCATGGAAAATTGCATAGATCCAACAAGATAGCGGTAAACCAATTCTGCACACACGGAGTCGCGGGCAACAGCTAGTTTATAATACCACTTTGTAAGTAGAAGAATTACTTTTCTGCAACTTCGTTCGGAAACCGTCACTTTTAAACCGCTTAAACTTAATGACCGAAACGTAACGGCCGAGTGTGTCCCCAGCGGGGACCGGTAACACCTCCACGCTTGGATTGTGAACTCGCGGGACAGGTTGAGATTAACCCCAACCGTCATAACTAAAGTTAGGCGCACGCACACAGAAATTTATAATGAGTTATGGCTAAAAACGCATCCAGTCTTTTGGGATTGGGACAAAAGTAACTTAACTAGATTAACTTTTCACCCTATTTTTTCCATCCCAGCCTATATACGTCCCACTGCTGGGCACAGGCCTCCTCTCAGAACAAGAGGGCTTGGGCCATAATTCCCACGCAGGCCCAGTGCGGATTGGGAACTTCACACGCACCATTGAATTGCTTCACAGGTTAGTGCAGGTTTCCTCACGATGTTTTCCTTCACCGAAAAGCTCGTGGTAAATGTCAAATGTAATTCCGCACATGAATTTCGAAAAACTCAGAGGTGCGAGCCGGGGTTTGAACCCACGACCCTCTGCTTGAGAGGCGATACGTCAAACCACTAGGCCACCACGGCTTCGCCCTATTTTTTATTTATTATTATTGTTAGCCCATTCGGTCCCACTGGTGAGCAAAGACCTCCCCCGATTCTTCCCCTGCTCTCTGTCCACTGCATATCATGGGCCAGTCCTTCAAGAAGTAGTCCAGTTCATCCCGCCATCGCCGAATATATTTTTATTTACAGCAGCATTAGGTAAATCTTTTTTAATTAAGATCGACGCCTGGAAGATATCGCTCTTAAGCGATAAGGCCGCCTATTGCTCACCTTGTAATTTTTTCTCTGTGTATCTGTTTTCTGTATCGCTTACTATGTCTGGTAAAATAAAGAGTCTTTGTATTGTATTGTATTGTATCGTTTTGTTGCTTTTTACAACTTATTACATGAAACATAAGGTACGAAGTTGGTCATTGTCACAATTCGATAAGAAATGCGTTCAGTCATTAACAATTAACAGCATCATTCGGACCACCAACGATTTATCAATTATTGATTATCGATTATCGGATCGATTCAATTGATAACGATCGAATACTATAACGTTTGTATCGTTACACCATATTAACCATATATGAGAAAATAACAGTTCAACTTATTGAAACAATTTCCGCTTTATGTTACAGGATAAATTAATTAATTTAATTACTTAAAGGTAATTGGTTTAGTTGGATATAAATTAAGTAACTATCAGAGTACATGAGCCGGATTTTCTAGGAGAAAAATGTGGATTAGCCTTTTTCAACTTTTTTTGCCTTTTTAGTTAATCAATTTAACGAAAAACCTTTATAGGTAGATTGCATTTGATATAAAAACTCTACGAGTAAGAATATGTTTCATCTAAAGACTGACTTGAATAATAAAAAAACCTCGCCATATTGCGGAAAACGAATAGGACTCATTTCTTGCACTGGTAACACTAAATTCAAATGTCATCTGTCTATTGCTGTCAAAGTTTAACGTTGTTTGCGCGTGGTATTTTAAAGTGTTATTTTGTGTTTTTGTGCGTTAAAAGGCCGAAGATTACCATAATGGAAGGAAAATAATTCACAATGTATAAAAGTATTTATCATAGCAAAAGTCTGAGGGATTAGAAAATATTCATTTAAATAACATCAACGACACCGTTGTCAATATATTATGACTGATAGGTATAGTATAGTAAGTGTAAAGAATGTTGCAATATAAAACGCAGAAGTGCTGCCCTCGCATCAAGTTTTTTATATTCCTGATCAGCCTTTAACACAATACAAATACTTTTATTGGGCACTATGATGATGAATAAATGTGTAGAAACTTTCAAAATTTTGTTAAAGATTGAAAATTAACAAGATGGTCCGTTTTATATACGAGGGGGTAAATGGGCATGAGGGTCACCTGATGGAAAGCGATCAGCGCCACCTATGGACACCGGCAACACGAGGGGCATCACAGAGGTGCGTTGTCAATCCTTTAACAGACTGATAGGCTCATTGTTTAAAGTTCTTTAAGTCGTACCTCTCCAGGAATGCCGTACCAGGAACGTGGGTGGCTTATTTTTGTCGCACGTGGAAAAAAGTTGCACTTATTTGTTGTTAACATTAATTACAATAACAATGCTACTTATCCACAATATTTTGCGTACGCATTGCTATTTTCTTATTCATCGGTTAAAATTGTCTAAAAAACATATAATAAAATTCATTTTTATACCTATAGTGTATAAAAAGTGGTCTTAAATTATCAATCTGTGTATGCTTTTTTTTTCACATACCTACCTACTTATAACATATTTTATAAAAGGTGGTTCTTTTTAATCCTACTAATATTATAAATGCGAAAGTTTGTGAGTGAGTGAGTGAGTGAGTGAGTGAGTATGTTTGTTACTCTTTCACGCTGAAACGGCTGGACGGATTTGGATGAAATTTGGCGAAAAGTTAGTTTATAACCTGGATTAAAACATAGGATACTTTTTATCTCGGTATTCCCACGGGATAGGGATAAAATCTCGAAATAACAACCTCTGGGCTTAGAGTCATGAAATTGGTATGTAGGTAGTTGGACGTTGGAATAACAGATAGGTAACTTTTTGACCCGATATTCCCACGGGATACCTAGGGATAAAATCTTGAAATAACAACCGCAGGGCTTAAAGCCATGAAATTTAGTATGTAGGTAGCTGGACCTTTGGATAAACGCATAAGCTACTTTTTATCCCAATATTCCCCCGGGATAGGGATAAAATCTTGAAATAATAACCGCTGGGCTTAGAGTCATGAAATTTGTACGTAGGTAACTGGACGTCTGGAATAACACGTAAGGGATTTTTTGACTCGATATTCCCACGGGATACCTAGGGATAAAATCTCGAAATAACAACCACTGAATTTAGAGCCATGAATTTTCGTGTGTAGGTAGCTGGACCTCTGTAATAACACACAGGCTATTTTTTATCCGATATTCCCACGGGATAGGGAAAAATTTTGAAATAATAACCGCTGGGCTTAGAGTCATGAAATTTGGTATGTAGGTAGTTGGACGTTTGGAATAACAGATAGGTGACTTTTTGACCCGTTATTCCCACGGGATACCTAGGGATAAAATCTTGAAATAACAACCGCAGGGCTTAAAGCCATGAAATTTAGTATGTAGGTAGCTGGACCTTTGAATAAACGCATAAGCTACTTTTTATCCCGATATTCCCCCGGATAGGGATAAAATCTTGAAATAATAACCGCTGGGCTTAGAGTCATGAAATTTGGTATGTAGGTAACTGGACGTCTGGAATAACACGTAAGGGACTTTTTGACTCGATATTCCCACGGGATACCTAGGGATAAAATCTCGAAATAACAACCACTGGATTTAGAGCCATGAATTTTCGTGTGTAGGTAGCTGGACCTCTGTAATAACACACAGGCTAATTTTTATCCCGATATTCCCACGGGATAGGGATAAAATCTTGAAATAATAACCGCTGGGCTTAGAGTCATGAAATTTGGTATGTAGGTAGCTAGACGTCTGGAATAACACATAAGCGACTTTTTGACCCGATATTCTCACGGGATACCTAGGGATAAAATCTCGAAATAACAACCACTGGGCTAAGAGCCATAAAATTTGGTATGTAGGTAGCTGGACCTCTGAATAACACATAATCCATTTTTACCCCGTATTCCCACGGGATAGGGATAAAATCTTGAAATATTAACCGCTGAGCTTAGAGTCATGAAATTTGGTATGTAGGAAGCTGGATGTCTAGAAAAACACATAGACGACTTTTTGACCCGATATTACCACGGGATACCTAGGAATAAAATGTCGAAATAACAACCGCTAGGCTTAGAGGCATGAAAATGTTCGCTACTTTTTATCCCGATATTCCCCCGGTATAGTTTTGTAACTAAGGGACCCCATACATCCCTGTATTATTATTATTTTTATTATTACGTATTTTTTTCTTTAATTGTATACTGTAGTTTTTAAGTATTTTATTTCTAATTATTTTATTTTGAAAAAATGACTTTCTGCCAAGTTTCTTGCGGCACATTCTTCTTGGCAATGGTGGTCTTTCCGAAAGCGCTGGAAGTATAAAAAATGAAGTGTAAAAGTGCCCATTGCGGCCTATTTACTGAATAAATGATTTGAATTTGAATTTTGCATTTGAATTTGGATAGGGAAAAATTTTGAAACTTCAGCACTGGGTTTAGAGTCTTGAATTTTGTACAGTCATTCACAACACAACCTCAATGAAGACCACGATATAAATATTGGAAATTTCCAGGGGAATTTTTAAAATCCCGAAAATTTAAATTGCAGCTACCACACCGAATAGTTTACGCGTGCGAAGCCGCGGTAAAAGCTAGTAAGTCTATAACTGAACCCTGAGCGTGTCCCGTACGCGACGCTCCTTAGTCTGTGTCGAAGCAAACTTTATGATCTAAGAAATCGAAGAATGCTGTATTTATGCATCTACTGCGCACTTTATGTGCCCTGCCCCTTTATTTCTCACCTCGCAACGGTAATGGACACTGTGCAGAATCAAATTAATTTCATTACCTTTGGGATTCCTCTAAGATTACATTGTAGGCATATGTACGTTATATTATGGACATTATGGTACAGTTGGAATAGTGAGTAGGTATAATGAGCGAGTAAGTATTTGATTTTTTTTCGTTCGGCTTGCCGTGGCGTGACCAGCTTCATTTTGGAATAAGTTCGATTTTTAAATAAATTGGGCGCGGCGCGGGCCGCCCGCGGGTGAGCTGCAGCTGCTGATGCTGTGCTGAGCTATACGGGCTGTACGCCGTGCGATTTTGAAGAAATTAGACTTTAAACGCATAACAATAAGAACTATGAGAAGTGAGAATCACATTACTAACCAGCGGGTTATAATGAATTTCTATTATTATTATTATTTATTAAATTCAGTATAACATTACGCCCCGGCGAAAGCCAAGGGCTATAATGATTTACTTTGAGAAAGGTTTGCATGATATATAATTAGGCATTGTCGAGCAAGTGGTGTGAAAAATTTAAACTTTATGCTTTTACTGTTGTGTGAGTCGCTTCGAGAAAAGGATGCTTTCTGATATTTTAATTACAGTGTAATAATGCCACCTCATAGTGACTAGTTGAACTTTATCTAAAGACGTCGAGTACAGCTCGGTCGACGTAGCAGAACAATATGAAACAACAGACGAACGCAAATTCGCTCCGTACCAGTTCCGCCTCCCCGACTCTCACAATTAATGGCTGGTTAGAATCAAAGGCCATATTTGTGTCGAAAATACAAACTGAGACATGGATGCACAGAAAAACCAGAAAAAGAGACCAGCGCTGGGAATCGAACCCAGGTCCTCAGCAATCCGTGCTGCGTGCTATAACCCCTACACCACCGCTGGACAGGAATCTAGACACGAATTTTCCTATGCATACATATCTCAGGTTGCTTATTTCTACTACGCTACTTATGCAGCAGCACTAGCGACATCTATGTTCCGCTTTCATCGAGAGACGTCACACTCTTTCGGAAACAACCGCTCACCCAGACAAGAGATGTCGCTACTAAGCAATCAAATTATGATTGGTTTTTGGAGTCTTTTTGTATTTTTATTTCAACTCCAAATTTGTTGACCTTTGCTGAGGACCTGGGTTCGATTCCCAGCGCTGGTCTCTTTTTCTGGTTTTTCTGTGCATCCATGTCTCAGTTTGTATTTTCGATATGGTTTCACGGGATACCCGTAAAAGTAACAAATTTGGAGTTGAAATAAAATATACAAAAAGACTCCAAAAAACCAGCGTCGCGATCATGTACCAATAATTGTTATCAATAGCCAGGGCAGTAAACGTCAATCCTCTGGTGTAGCTTGTAGCTGTTGGCGATAGATTAGCTTTATTGATGACTAGCTGTTGCTCGCAGCTTTGTCTGCATCCCGCTTGCGGGTTAAAATATTTTATAGTCTATGTAAAAAAACTAAAACTCGGTAACAAGCGTTTTCCCAGAGATAACACCAAGCTAGATCGATTTTTCATCCCCGAAAACCCACATATCCCAAATTTCATCGAAATCGTTGGGGCGTTTCGAGATCCCCGCAATATACATAAAAGTATGAGCTAACTATACTCAACTAGGTAGCAAGAATAAAATGTTACTTCAAATCAAAGCTTATAATTAAACTAATGAGGTAATAGGTACAATATAAAGTTAAGTGGCTTCCACGACGACTACGGGCAAAATGTGTCTCAGTTGCCTGAGCTCGGTTTCTTAAAGACTTGGGTCTTCCCCCGCCGAAGTGACGTCAGCCAATGCAGGTAGCCAGTGACCCGTTGATAACGTTCTCACGTCCGCCGCGGGTGGCAGCACTGGACCCACAGTGCGTCAGTTGACTCGCAAAACTGACACTGTTTACTGCCCGGACGCAGTGGCGCCAACACAAGAATTGCTCGTTTACTTGTAAAGGTAATAGTTTTGTGTATGATCCTATTCGTTTCCGACAAAACCACTTCCGCGACATCCCTGGCAACATAATTAAAGGCTGACCAGGAATATAAAAACCTGACGCGAGGGCAGCACTTTTACGTTTTATATTGCAACATTCTTTACACTTACTTTACGATACCTACCCACTTACGTGCTTTGAGCAACAGAACTACGGTTGCCAAATATATTTTAGCAAAATGCTTCTGGCAAGACATACACTGCGTCGCTATTGCAGTGCAAGACAAGAGCAATTCATGGACGTTTTCTTTTTCACGCGAGCAGCTGAGTGGCTACAAATAATCTTAGCCTACCAGTCACATTGACAACGGTGTCGGTCATATTATTTAAGGGAGTATTTTATAATCCCTCAGACTTTCTCTGTACTTTCTTCCGCAGACTTTCTTCGTTTGCTTTTAGTTATTTATTACAGTCCACTCATACGTTTCATTCTCTATGACAAATACTTTTATACATTGTGAATTATTTTCCTTCCAAGGCTATGGATAGTCTTCGGCATTTTAACACACAAAAACACAAAATACCACTTTAAAATACCACGCGCAAACAACGTTAAACTTTGACAGCAATAGACAGATGACTTTTGAATTTAATGTTACCTGTGCAAGAAATTAGTTCTATTGGTTTTCCGCAACATGGCGAGGGTTTTTTATAATTCTGGTCAGCCTTTATTCTGTCATTTTTTCGCGCCGCCATAAAATAATCTGCAGTGACAATTAAGTTATTATGTTTATAAAGTGGGGTGATAAAAGGCTTGCATTAAGTGACTAAGCACAGCTGAATGTTGTTAGTATTATTTATGTCACCTTTACAACGACATATAAATTACACATAATTAAAAGCTCGTAACCTTTAAGAAATACAAAATAACCGAGCAAGCGCTAGACAGACTCGCGCACTGAGGGTTCCGTGAATCTCTATTATAATAGAAAAATAAGGGAATTTACAAGAAAAAAATAAGATAATTCCAGTATTGCATATTTAAATTATTTCATTGTTAATTATATTTGAATTGTAATGTTTATATTTTGTGACGAATAGAAATACTTACTGTCTTATTGTTTATTTTTTGTTGACGAACAGATACAATGACAGACGGGGAACGAAGTGATCCTATAACTCATACATATAATTAAATTGTAACGAGCGCGTTCTCGCCAACAAACTGTAATACCAGCTTGGCGAGTGGATATGTACAGTAAGCAAGTGTATGTAACACCTATGAGAAATAAATTAAAAAAAAAAAACTTACATAGAAGGTTTTTTTTCTTTTAACTTGCGGAACTCTAAATATGTTTATAAACATTTTAAGTCACCACATCATTATGATATATAGAAAAGTTACATTGCAGAGGTAGGTTCTGCCTTATTTGCAAGATAAATAAGTAGGACTCCGGAGTATGTTGGGCCAATTGTCATGACATGGACGTATCAGACAGTTAGTCAGTTAGGTAGTCGGCTTGCCGTGGCATTATGCTGAGTGGGGACCTGTTTAGCGTCATGTATGTCTTTATTTGTTCTATGTTTGTTCCTATGTTTGTTTTTATGGCGTTAAATAAATATTTTCTTTCTTTCTTTCTTTCTTTAGTTTTAAAAATGGCCCTGGGGCATCCCAAAACACTCTAGTGCAGGCAGACGAAAATAATCTTTCGTTATGACATAGAATATGTTTTTTTGGGGTTTCGTATCCAAAATGGCAAAATTTTAACGCTGGTAGTTTTGCAATGTTCAGCTGTCCGTCTGTTTGTGCGCGACTTACCTCAGCTTAAGTAGTATAATCAGTAATCACATCGAAAAAATTGTGAAATTAAAATAGAGTACTTAGTTACAAGAAAACTGGGAATGTTTTTGTCTCGTCTAACCCAAAACAATAATTCTCTCTTCTACTCGTAAGTAGCTACAATCTTCAAATTCAAATTTATTCAGTAAATAGGCCGCAATGGGAACTTTTACACGTTATTTTTTAAACTACCAGCGCTTTCGGAAAGACCATTGCCAAGAAGAATGCGCCGCAAGAAACTTGGCAGAAAGTCATTTTTTCAAAATAAAATAATTAATAATAAAATACTTAAAAACTACAGTATACAATTAAAGAAAACATAACAAAAAAATATAATAATAATACAGGGGTGTATGGGATCCCTTAGTTACTAAACTAAACACTAACTATATCTACGTTCCGTGGAAGTGTAGAATGCTTCCACCGTCATAAATGAAAAAAAAAAGATTCTGAAATATACATTTCAGGTCAAGTAACCATTAAGCTTTTGGACTCCGGAGGCAAGGTCACGCTCTCGGTCATGTCATGCTCTGAAAGCAGAGCGGTGCCGAGGGCATGGTATTGCTTCCGTTCCCATAAGCTCTATGGGATCGTCTTGGGAACTTGGACGTCGCGTCTTGACAGACTGGTCATGGTTATCAGTTGAGTATCAGTCAGTATTGACATGAGGACATGACATTATGGAATGTTCATCATCATCATCAGCCTACAGCAGTCCACTGCTGGACATAGTCCTCTTCCATGGCGCACCACAACACTCTGTCTTCAGCCCCTCGCATCCATTCCATCCATTCACGCCCTTAGGAAGCTCAACGGAATTCAACTTGACAGAGGATCTGCCCCGGAGTCACAACAATGTGGCAAGTGCCCACATAAACATTACTAATATTGTGTTTTATGTCGCTTCAGCGTAAATGTCACAGTCGTACACACCGGCACTTAAAGGATGTTTCTGCCAATTTGACTTTCAACGCGCATGTGACAGAAAAAGATCCCTAGGCTAAGGTTAAGTTAGAAGAAGTTTTCTTAAACCTTTAATTAATTATACACCAGCCGCTTAAATGCGAGCGAATGACACTGGCAGCTGAAATGACATATTTTTTAGTCATCACCTACCTACCAATTATTTTAAACTAGGAATTTTATTTTTAAATATAACAACTTTATTTATTCCATTAAAAAAAGGACGGCTTAAGGAAGATTCTAGGGTAGAATCGTTTTTCGAACTGTTACCGTAACTTTGTTGCTAAAATCGATCATGCCACCGATAAACTGAATAAACCATCGATTTTGCGAAACAGCTAATCAACATGTAATTTTAATTCTAAACTGCTGTTTGATATAAAACGGAAAGGAGTAATGATAATAATAGAGTTCGGGCATCAATTAAGGCATTATGTCGTTCAAAATGTCATTTTACTGATCAATATCAATGACACGTCGTGAGGCTCGCTATCTTCTGTCTATTACAATGCAACAGATGGTTAATAAAATGTATTATTTTGTTTATATTATAGACAAACTGATGATTTTAATTTTTGACCACACTACAATTTATAATAATCTAAAATATCATTTTAAAGGCAGTCATATAAAAAGACCTCTGCCACTAGAAACTGAGACTGCATTGTTTATTACGTGGTTGATATAATGAACTCGTTCACCATCTCTTTATACCCTAATCCTATACTGTGTGACGAAAAGAAAATATGGTGAAGACGATTGTGATTCTAAATAAGTAGTTAGACAATTTGACCTCTGATAGACCTCACAATTCGTCGTAGGGAGTACAATCCCGCGTACTTACCTAGCATTAGGGGGGGGGGGACGTGAGTTATCCGTTATGTTATCATTATAATTTAAAATGAGCGAGTCTCACGGTAGTTTCGTGTTCAAAATATCGAATATTATGAATTGGGCAGCGTAATGTGGCAAGCCGCAACGCTGTCACCCAATATGAAGTAAAACCACTGCCCGTAATATTACATGTAGAGCAGATACGAGGTATTTACGTATGGAAGATAAGCGGTTTTACACTATCTCCAACAAAAGTAAATTAGCAAGGCAATATACAAAAACATTGAACGTTAGGTACTTAAAGGATTCTAAAACAACCATTGAATATACCTGTGCAAATGTTGTAAGCCAAGTACGAGTACATGTAAATGAAAAATATTTAATTATATATAATTTTAATAATCATTGCACACTCCGAGAAAACCTTTTTGTAAATGTAACGTCTCAATCGCCCAGTCGGTATAATAACACGTATTGTTGTAATAACAGAGCAGAAAGTTTCAATTACAGACGCAGACGACCATTATTCTCAAAGAATAAGACTAACAAGATAAGACACGCAATTTTGTTCTAACAAGATCCGCTGGTAGAAGATTTTGTTTAAAAAAATGACACGGTTTCTATGCTAACTGCACTTGCCAAGTTAATCACTAGAAAAAAGTAAAAATTGACCTATTAGATTTAAAGACAACTTACAGTTGTAATGCATTATGGTTTACGATCGTATTTTATCGGAGAAGTAAGTAGGGTAAACCATACAGTAATTGGCCACGTTACAGTAATTGCCCACTTGATTTTTTTATATGAAACAACAATAATACAAATAATTTAATGATAAAAGCGACTAGATTATTATAATTAGCACGATATTTGTTATGATTTATCACCACTTTTCTTTGTAAATTTTTGATTTAATTCAAGTGGGCAATTACTGTATGGTTTACCCTATTTATCGTGCTCTCTCAATTAGCAGTACCCATATCGTATAGCCGTTTTGACATTGATACGAAATAATAAGGTTCCATATTAATGCATATGAAAATTTCACTCATTTAATACAATAACTGATTGACACTTCGGGTGCCGTCGTATTCCGATTGAGATCCGACTTTTACTATATTAAAATATTTGGAAATAATTCCGATCCGCATTGGCGATCCCTTCAAACAGCGAACCTACTGTGTTAAAATTAAAGTGGCGTTAAATACTTGTGATGTATAGATATCATTTAATAATATTGTAAATCTGTTACTATACCTTGTTGAGTTTCTTGGCGGATTCTCCTCAACAGAGGTTTTTCCGAACCGGTGGTAGATTTTTTTTGACATTCATAAGTGCTTGTTATAGCCTAAATTGAATAAAGATATTTTGACTTTACCGATGGAAATACTTTATACACTATATCTGTACTACATAGTTTACATATTATCTTCACTACTTTGAATCTCGTATGACGTCATATCAATATAGGCCAACAAAATTGACAGATGAAGTAATTGTCCAACTTTATGAAAATAAAATTTACCAAATACTCGTATAGGGGTCTAGGCGCCGAATACGATTTTGCCCCGTTCGGTGTTGATACCCTTGGTCCGTAGGGTCCTAGCGCCCTGAAACTTTACAAAGAAATATTGAAGACGTTAGTAGACGTCACAGCGGACCGGAGGGCAAAGACAAAGAATTCGCCTAGCAATTCAAAGAGGGAACGCTGCTAGCATCTTCTCGGAACCTTGCCTGAGGGGTCTGGTTTAAATAACTTGTTTTAGTTTTCATTATTATTTGTCTTTTTTATGTAGGTATTTTACGTTTAGGTTAGTTTCATTTTAAGTGATATGTCTTCTTTTCTCTTCAATGTAAGTACAAATAAAAATTACAGTATTCTCTTTACTTTCTGAATGTTCTAAAGTTCACTCAGAAAAAACGTTGATATTAAGGTACGAGGTCTTTTAAAAAATAGTTACGATATCTTGTAATAATAATTAGTACATTACTGTAGAGGCTGGGAAGTAGGGGGTTGCCGGCCAAGCAGATATAGACGGCCGAGCGTAGCGAGGCCGGATAGGGATGCGAGGCCGACAACCCCAGGTTCCGGCCGAGGCTTGTATAGTGCTTTTCTCAAACATTACATGAAATAAAATGTCGTGTGTCGCGTGTCGCGCTGGCTGCTGGCGGTGCTGCTATGCGTGCTGTGGTGTTTCTGGTCGTGGGCCGCGTGCGTGTCGCAGAGCGCGCGTTGAAACAAAAGACGGTCGCATTGCCGGCCAGCGGCCTGCAAGGTTGTATGAAATCTCTTTGCAGGCCGCTGGAGTGACCGCGCGTACGCAGCTGAGCCACAGCGCCTGCAGCGCGATACTTCTCGGCCTATTATTTGCAATACAACGTCAATATTTCATGTCATGTTTGAGAAAAATAATTAAACGTTTATTTCAGGCTCTAGTCCCATACACATCATGTTAAGTAGTTACAGTCTTATAATAATGTTAGTTGTTATTTGAGATAGATTTACATTATATTTAAATATAGAATGTTATATCTCCGAGAAAGCTATGATATGATTTATCCAAGATTTGCAATGTGTGGGCATTAAATAAGAGGTGAACACTGACTAAGAATTTTAAAGCTGGTTATAATTTTGAATCGATCTCAACTGCTGAATTTTAAGTTACTCAACAGTTTTCAAACCACATTTTTTTTTCTTTTTAGTTTTTTATGGTAGTCTGCTTTTTGCTACTTTGCCTACAGAACCCTGAAAATGGCAACAAATCAGACACTGCGCATTACTGATCTTTGCTAGTAATCAGGGTAGGTAAGATCCTTTAATGAGTTTGTGGCCAATTAAGGTAAACTCAATTGACCATTAATTGTGGACTAATCTAGCAAATGAGCTTATTTCCGCAGCAAAAAATAACTAAAATAGACTTTAATAGAGACTTTATAAGATTGAAGTTTTAACAGTAAGTTTAGTAGAGATGCGCTAAGCTATTTTTGAAAAATTGCTCCTTAATAGCGGATGCAACATAATCCATATGGATGTCTGTAATTCGCTCGAAGAAAGCGTAATAATATCCTTATTACAGCTATTGAACAGTGCGTGGATAAAGTTGGTTTCTATCTGATTTATTTCTGCGCAGTATGCAAGCTACTTGTTCTTAGAATATCTATAAAGTAATTGAAATATTAATTTTACCACCTTTATAATTTAACTTAGGTACGCCTTCTTCATACGTTGAGAAGTGTGCGTGCTAAGTTATTATAAAGATGCCGATATGAGCATACACTTGTGCATTCATTCACAATCGCAAGTATGTAAAAGCTCAGAAAATAAACACCGGGTAACCGTCTGACATCCTCGTGAATAATAAATTTTTGACGAGATTTATTTACTAGAGCATTCCCTAATGATTGTGTAAATAAATATTCGTAGCAATGTTTGGCTTTATGCTTGACTCTATTCGTTGTTCAGTTTGAAAAAAATTGAAAACGGTGAATCCTCGATGTTTTGTTACAAATTAATGTACAAATTAATCAAAGACAGTCAGGAACGTAGACATGAGAACAAGGACAAAACTCACAGACATTCTTACCCGGATAGACGTCCAAAAATGGAGATGGGCTGGACATTTGCTACGCCACCCCATTAACAAATGGAGCAAGCAAGTCACCCTCTGGCAACCAAGAGACGGTAAAAGAGGTAGGGGTCGTCAAGTCAGGAGATGGGAAGATGACTTGAAACAGACAGCGGGACCATTCTGGCTGAGAGTAGCAATAGCAAGGGACAGGACCCATTGGAAGGAATTGGAGGAGGCCTATGCCAAAAGGCACACCGAACTTAGGGACCTCTTGTAACCCTATGTTTAGGAATGAAAGGCTATTATTATTATTATTGATGCTCAAGTTTATCAACAGCTTAATATGTATAAACGTGATTGTTCTTTTTTCTCGATCGACAAGTAGTGTGCGGTGTTTGTGAGAATAATTAAAATATTCGTCAAATAACGACGGTAACGTTTTAACGCTACCCCACATGACTTTTCTGAACATAGAACATTGATAAATCAATTTTTAGGTACACCTAAAATACCTACCACTAAGCCAAGATTTTCTTCAAAATTTTTAAAGCACGGCGAGACCGTGCCATATGTTCAAAAATTATTTTATTTATATAAAGATAGAATATGAAAGGACAGAGAACAGAGTAGAATAACATTGATAGCACGTTACGAATCTTTCTGACCGGGATATTTACGCGGACCATTTTATTCATTAAATTTAAGAAAGTTTTTTTTTGGTAAAAATAGAACAATTACAAAGGTTAGCTGGAAGAGATCCTTTTAAGGGATAAGTTCGCCTTGGATCTCTCTCTCTCTCTCTCTCTCTCTCTCTCTATAGCTTTGATGCGACACAAAACAAGAAGCCGTCACAACACACTGCATCAGATATTTGTCGGATTTGTTTCTCTGTGTTTTGTGTGAATTCACAAAGATATTATTTGTTATATTATTATGTTGCAAGAATAATTTAATTATATACAATTACAATAAAATAAGTTATTTAAGTTTGGACTTCTATGTCGCATTGGGTCAAGCCTGTAATGATAGATAGGAAAAGTGTGTGTAATAGTACATTGTGCCTTAAGGGCGGTAAATAAGGAGAAGAAGAATTAGACATACAATATTTTTCATCACATTTGCGAGATTACATTTTTATATATCTAAAAGAAAAAATATAATTGTTTCAAATATTGGCGATACCTTAGGCTGCGCTCTTGGCGTTGGCAGCGCTGCCCTCCCCCTCCCGCAGCACGCGCCTGACGTGCGTGTGCGTGTGGGCCAGTGCGCGCAGCACCATCAGTACGGGACCTTGGGCTTCATGACAAGAAAATTTGTACGCGCAATGACTCATTTACCGACCACGGGTTCATACAAGCACATTAAGGTCGAGGGTTTTATTTGGGGATTGCAACCAAGGTAGCCTGCATGTTACGACACTGTTTACGAGCAAGTGTATAATGAAAAATAATAAGTGAACTTGGTCTTATTTCTGGGGAGATGAGTGTTTTTCGAGTTTTGCCGAGCGTAGAGCTCGGCCGCGCACGTAGGCATTTAATTTATCAATGAGGCAAACTTTGTTTGTGGGATTGTTAGTATATGATTCATAAACATGGATCACTAAAACTACGGAACTAATTTTACTTATCCGATTTTTTCAGGATAACATGCAAGGCATAGTGTAGCTTTCCATTACTGTTTTTTTAAATTATTTTTTTAGTTTCATATATTATTCCACATACAAACTAATAACTAAACTAAGTTAATCAATTAAACAAAACAAAAATAACAACAAATAACAACAGCATTAGTTTAGCCTATCAGAGACATACGAGTACATTAGGTACTACAGAAATTTCACTAGAAGCAAACCAGATATTCAATAACCGTGTATACAATAAATATCAGAAAATCTGCACGCTTACGTAAACGTTTCAAATTTATGATCGTCTGACGTGATAATACCCCTATAAATAAGACCTAAGATGAGTTATAACGACAGTGTGGTACAATAGAGATTGTTATCTGGAATCTCGATCGGCGCAGGATCACAAATGTGAACCGAAATTGGACGGGGTTACAGTGGCACCGGCGGTACCGTAACTGCGCGTGCGCTAGTTTAAATGAGGCTTTTCATTACAAGCCAAATGTCGCTACATGGTATCAAAGTCAAAGTCAAAATATTCAATTTAGATCGAAAAATCTATTTTTTTACATTAAATGCATTTATTATTGACACATTTAGGCTATAAGCACTTATGAATGTCGGTTGAGAAGAATCCGGCAAGTAACACAATGAGAATATAATATATACTTGTTTAAACAGATTTACAATGTTGCATTTAGCACAACCATTTTTTACACAGTAGATTTGCTATTAAGAGATCGCCAAGGTGGATCGGAATTATTTCCAATATCTAAATAATAATCTAATATCTGCTCATGGTATCTTTCGCGAGAGGTCATACAGTCGTTACGTTTGATATTACAGTCTTGTAATTATTTGATTTGCTTATCTTTATGTTTCTTCTATACTTCATTTGATCATGCAGTTGAATTGAAATTCGGGAAATTTATGATTTCCAAGAGAACTCTCAAAAATACATCGCTTAGATCTTTAAACTACTGAAAAAATTTTGATGTGAAAACCAAATTAAATATTTTAAATGCGAAAGTGTATTTGTATGTTTGTGTGTTTGTCCGTCTTTCACGCCGTAACAGAGCGACGGATCGATAAAGATAGTTTATGGGCCCAAAAGTGACATACTACTTTTTATCCCGGAAAAATGCACAGTCCCGAGGGAACAGCGCGCAAACCTAGTGCGCGGCAAATACTAGTATTATTATTATTAAGTACATTATTTACTTACATGATTTTGCACGAATACTTAACAGTCCGAAAGTGAAACCTATGCGCAGGCGGCTCGGATTCCCCACCAAAGTATACGGCAGCGGAGCTCCATAAATTTCGCGGATGAGCTACAGCTAACCCGGACAATGGTGATGGTTATCTCGTATCTACACGCTTTAGCGAGGTGCGGTTGTATTTCATGCTGCGTCAAACGAGCATTGAAGGGTTAAGTTCACCTAATACCTTGTAGTGGGCTTAACTATAAAATGCGTGTTAGTAAAGATGTTAACTTTATGTGTTTGTTAAACGAACACGACTTTCCTGAGTTTCCTGATAGATAAAACCTACAGCTCTGCAAGGCTAGTGAATAGGCTGTTGCTGAACCAGTGAGATACACCTCTTTTTTTATTCGACTGGATGGAAAACAGCAAGTGGGTCACCTGATGGTAGAGATTACCACCGCCCATAGACACCTGCAACACCAGGGACATTGCAGATGCGTTGCCAACCTACTGGCCTCAGATAGGATAGGATTAGCGAGCAAGATGGTGGTAGCAATCCGGGCGGACCTTGCACAAGGTCCTACCACCAGCAAAATTGTGCCAGTTTTATGTAAAAAAAGAACAAACTTTCGAATTAATTTCGAATTTTTAGTAGAATTTTATTTTATCCAAGTCCACTGATAAGAAAGCTATGCTGAACTATACTGAGTGAGGCTAGGAGAAGTTGGTAAGTAATTCTGTTAAGTTAGTAATTCTGATTATGATATGAAAATGAAATTTACTTATCAGCTTATCGGCGACGTTTTCCTACAATTAAATAATAACTAAAATATAAATATCACGGGACAATTCACACCAATTGACCTAGTCCCAAAGTAAGCTTAGCAAAGCTTGTGTTATGGGTACTAAGCAACGGATAAATATAATTATATAGATAGATACATACTTAAATACATATTAAACAGCCAAGACCCGAGAACAAACACTCGTATTTTTCATACAAATATCTGCCTCGACACGGGAATCGAACCCGGGACCTCAAGCTTCGTAGTCAGGTTCTCTAACCACTAGGCCTTCTGGTCGTCTGAACAATTACTTAAGTAATTATAATAAGAAACACGGATTATTCACTTACTAATTAGTCGAAGTACGAGTATGTCAAACACGATTCGAATTTCCCTCTCGCTCTCGTATTAAATAGTATAAGTGTCGGAGGGATCGCACGACACGAACTACGAGTTTCGAGTTTCGTAGTAGCCCTGCTGTTCGTTGTTATATCTGTGTCTCACGATAGTTTAATTTAATGAGTCAGATCATTGAAGTAAAAATTAACTGATAATTTTAAATAACTAATGACATACGAGTAATCTCTAGAAAGTGGTGGGCGTTGAAAGTAGGTGTATAAGTTCTCTGCCTTTTCACAATTATTTTTTTTTAAATTTTTCACTCTCCAACTGTTTCATTTCCCAACTCACGATTTTTTCTGAAACTATATTTTTTTCGGAACTTTCATAAAACAAAGTAACGTAGCGTACTGTGTCTATATAGCATAAGACACACATACATACACACACACACACACACACACACACACACAACACACACACACACACACACACACACACAGACAACACCAACCACACACACACACACACACACACACACACACACACACACACAACACACACACACACACACACACACACACTACACACATACACTAAAAAAAATTTGGTTTCGGAAATAATTGAGAGTTGGGAAACGAAACAGTTGGCAAATGAAACATTGAGCAAACAATAATTATGCGAAAAGGCAGAACCCGGGTGTTTATATAATATTTCATATGTACTTAATTTCTTTACTGTACACTGTGTACACCACTTATGTAGCCGTATTGTACAGCTCTGATGGATTAAAAGACCAAGGGTAGTACTAAACTTCTCACAGTATTAATTTTCGTAAGTCTTAAGTCACTGATTGAGAAAATTAACCAAATTCTCATAAAGTCCCGAAAGTCCGCTAGTGCCTGCACCGTTATT
>NC_133477.1:4805953-4876918 GCF_025370935.1 Choristoneura fumiferana
CTCTCTCAATAGCAGTACCCATATCGTATAGCCGTTTTGACATTGATACGAAATATAAGGTTCCAATTAATGCATATGAAAATTTCATCTCATTATACAATAACTGATTGACAATTCGGGTGCCGTCATATCCGATTGAGATCGACTTTTACTATCTATCTATCTATAACATATAATAAAGCTGAAGAGGGCCGAAGTCTGTACATGGAAGATATTCAAAAAAAAGTTGGCTGGGGATACTTAGAATCGATAACAGAACACGTTCCAACAGTTTTTAGAAATTTTTGTCTGTTTGTCTGTTTATCTGTTTATCTGTTTGTCGTTTATTTGACCGCGCATCACGTGAGAACGGCTGAACGGATTTTTATGCAAACTTTACTAATCTGACGAGAAAATCCCCAGCCAGGTTATAGGCTATAAAAATTCGACCCTTAGGGTATAAAAATTCAACCCTAAAAGTGGAGGTAGCTACTACATTCGATTCGATTGAGTTAAGTTTCCACCTTCAAGTTTTCAATACGTGCTATGACTATCAAGTACCCTGATAAACTAACAGATGGCGCTGAAATTAATAACTTTGTGACTCGAGTAAGGAAGGATTTTGCCAAATTAACTCTAAGTTTAAAAGAGGGAGTACGGATATCAACAAATAATTGAATAATTTAATTGATTTAATGATACGACTAAAATTAAACGACAATAAAGTAATTGCCACACATTACAATGCCATCTTTTGGAGTACTGGTAACCAGTATGTAATGGAGTAAACTAATAAAAAGAGTTTACTTACATAGTTATACTTAGTTTTTTTAGCATTAGAAATAGGGTAAACAATCTTGACGAGTCTTTTTATTGAAAAACGTTTTAAAAAACAGTTACTATTACTTTTATGATACCAAAAGCATGTAAATGATCATTATATCCTTGCTAATTGTTACTATTTGCTGTGACTTATTTTTCAATAAAAAGACACATCAAGATCGCTTGCCTTCTTTCTAATACTAAAAAAAAACTATAAGTACCTACTTACTTAATGGTAAAATCAACACACATATCAACACACGTACGAGTATAATTCTATACATCTATCTTATACTATACAAAAGTTGGCTGGGGATACTTAGAATCGAAAAACAGAACACGTTCCAAATTTTTTAGAATTTTTGTCTGTTTATCTGTTTGTCTGTTTATTTGACCACGCATCACGTGAAAACGGCTGAACGGATTTTCATGAAAGCTTTACTAATCTGGCGAGAAAATCCCCGGTCAGGTTATATAGACTTTAAAAATCCTACCCCTAAAAGAGGGGGGGGGGGGCGGTAGCCCGCTACTCTTGATTAAGTTAAGTTTGCACCTGAATCTTATGACGCTACTTAGGAAGGAGGTGCAGACTTATTTTCAAGTATTGTACGACTATCGAGTACCCTGCTACACTAACAGATGGCGCTGATTTAGCCAAATTGACTAAGTTTAAAAGAAGGAGTACGGATATCAAGAAATTTAGGTAATTCATTAAATAATATAACAAATTTAAACGACAATAAATTAATTGACACACATTTCATAGTGCCATCTTATGGGGAACTATGAAACAAACATAGTTACTTAGTGGTAACATCAACACTCATATTCAACACGCGTATAATTAATTAATAGAAAAATGTCATGAATTGTTCCTAATTTATTTATATCCGGAATACGGAAATTCGGCGAAGAACTAAAGTCACTGACATAGCTCGGAAAAATTATATGCAAGTTGAAGTGGCAATTGGCAGGCCACATCGCTCGATGAACAGATATCCATTGGAGAGAAATCCTCGAGGAGCGGCGACCGGAAGACGAAGCGTTGGCAGGCCTCCTCCAAGTGGAATGACGACATTGTGAGACTTGCGGGAAACCGGTGGATGCAAGTGGCGAGTTGTCGTTCATTGTAATGTATAATTTATTTGTATTGTAATATTATTGATTATATGTATGTTAGTCTGTAAGGTATTTATTGTATGGGCCAAGTTGCCCGAAATAAATGGTTTTATTACGAGTATTATTATTGTGGCGTTGTAAGGGGTAGGCCTTTGTCGATCAGTGGACCTCTTCCGGCTGATGATGACGAATTATATCGCATCCATATTCATACGTATTGCCTCTTTTAAGCACTTAATAATTGTCACGAAGGTGAGTACTTAAAAAAAAACATTTTTCTCTTTCTTTTACGGAGTAAATTTCAAACGATTTCGGAATTGGGACTCGCATTTTTAGGCGTTACCATGCCTTCCCGAAAAAAACGAATCTTTTGCGAAAGTCTCGCAGCGCATTAGGACTACCGTTTGTGCCCAAATAAACATTAAAACATTAAAACAAGACTGCGATGGGAGACTCAGTGGCGCTCTAGCCAGGCAGGCCGCTTCGCTTTCGGCTGAAACGGCAAGCCAGCGCGAGGCTGGGTTGCGATGCAATCCAATCTTTGCGATCACTCGATGTAGGAAAATAGTAAGCGAAAAATAAAAATCTTATTTCTTGAGCAATTTAGATGTGAAACGTATTGATCATGATCAGATTTTTCAGTTGATTGTTTAGCTGTAGTTTGAAGCGATTTTTCGAAAATTCCACGAAACGGCCAATGCGGGACATTAACTTCATTCCTATCGAGTATTGTGTAAATATAAAAATCTACGCAGACGAAGTCGCGGGCAAAGCTAGTATTAAAATATTTGGAAATAATTCCGATCCGCATTGCCGATCCTTCAAACAGCGAACCTACTGTGTTAAAATTAAAGTGGTGTTAAATACTTGTAATGTATAGATATCATTTAATAATATTGTAAATATATTTAAAAAATACCTCATTGAGTTTCTTGCCGGATTCTCCTCAACAGAGGTTTTTCCGAACCGGTGGTAGATTTTTTTTGACATTCATAAGTGCTTGTTATAGCCTAAATTGAATAAAGATATTTTGACTTTACCGATGGAAATACTTTATACACTATATCTGTACTACATAATTTACATATTATCTTCACTACTTTGAATCTCGTATGACGTCATATAAATATAGGCCAACAAAATTGACAGATGAAGTAATTGTTCAACTCTAGGCGCTGAATACGATTTTGTCCCGTTCGGTGTTGAGACCCTTGGTCCGTAGGGTCCTAGCGCCCTGAAATTTTACAAATAAATATTGAAGACGTTAGTAGACGTCACAGCGGACCGAAGGGCAAAGACAAAGAATTCGCCTAGCAATTCAGAGAGGGAACGCTGCTAGCATCTTCTCGGAACCTTGCCTGAGGGGTCTGGTTTAAATAACTTGTTTAGGTTTCACGTGACAGGCTTAGCCTAGTGTGGAACCAACGGAAACTACTTGTAATTTGTTTTTGCTTTAATAAACCATTTTTTTTTTTTTTTTTTTTATTTTGATTTGATTATTATTTGTCTTTTTTATGTAGGTATTTTTCGTTTAGGTTAGTTTCATTTTAAGTGATATGTCGTCTTTTCTCTTCAATGTAAGTACAAATAAAAATTACAGTATTCTCTTTACTTTCTGAATGTTCTAAAGTTCACTCAGAAAAAACGTTGATATTAAGGTACGAGCTCTTTTAAAAAATAGTTACGATATCTTGTAATAATAATTAGTACATTACTGTAGAGGCCGGGAAGTAGGGGGTTGCCGGCCAAGCAGATATAGATGCGAGGCGACAACCCCAGGTTCCGGCCGAGGCTTGTATAGTGCTTTTCTCAAACATTACATGAAATAAAATAAAAAAACAAGAAATGAAGCTGGCGGGACGCTAGTCTGGTCGCCCTGTTGTGTACGCGCGTGTCGCGCTGGCTGCTGGCGGTGCTGCTGTGCGTGCTGTGGTGTTGCTGGTCGTGGGCCGCGTGCGTGTCGCAGAGCGCGCGTTGAAACAAAAGACGGTCGCATTGCCGGCCAGCGGCCTGCAAGGTTGTATGAAATCTCTTTGCAGGCCGCTGGAGTGACCGCGCGTACGCAGCTGAGCCACAGCGCCTGCAGCGCGATACTTCTCGGCCTATTATTTGTAATACAACGTCAATATTTCATGTCATGTTTGAGAAAAATAATTAAACGTTTATTTCAGGCTCTAGTCCCATACACATCATGTTAAGTAGTTACAGTCTTATAATAATGTTAGTTGTTATTTGAGATAGATTTACATTATATTTAAATATAGAATGTTATATCTCCGAGAAAGCTATGCTATGATTTATCCAAGATTTGCAATGTGAGGGCTTTAAATAAGGGGTGAACACTTACCAAGAATTTTAAAGCTGGTTATAATTTTGAATCGATCTCAAATGCTGAATTTTAAGTTACTCAACAGTTTTCAAACCACATTTTTTTTTCTTTTTAGTTTTTTATGGTAGTCTGCTTTTTGCTACTTTGCCTACAGAACCCTGAAAATGGCAACAAATCAGACACTGCGCATTACTGATCTTTGCTAGTAATCAGGGTAGGTAAGATCCTTTAATGAGTTTGTGGCCAATTAAGGTAAACTCAATTGACCATTAATTGTGGACTAATCTAGCAAATGAGCTTATTTCCGCAGCGAAAATTAACTAAAATAGACTTTAATAGAGACCTTATAAGATTGAAGTTTTAACAGTAACTTTAGTAGAGATGCGCTAAGCTATTTTTGAAAAATTGCTCCTTAATAGCGGATGCAACATAATCCATATGGATGTCTGTAATTCGCTCGAAGAAAGCGTAATAATATCCTTATTACAGCTATTGAACAGTGCGTGGATAAAGTTGGTTTCTATCTGATTTATTTCTGCGCAGTATGCAAGCTACGTGTTCTTAGAATATCTATAAAGTAATTGAAACATTAATTTTACCACCTTTGTAATTTAACTTAGGTACGCCTTCTTCATACGTTGAGAAGTGTGCGTGCTAAGTTATTATAAAGGTGCCGATATGAGCATACACTTGTGCATTCATTCACAATCGCAAGTATGTAAAAGCTCAGAAAATAAACACCGGGCAACCGTCCGACATCCTCGTGAATAATAAAATTTTTGACGAGTATTTACTAGAGCATTCCCTAATGATTGTGTAAATAAATATTCGTAGCAATGTTTGGCTTTATGCTTGACTCTATTCGTTGTTCAGTTTGAAAAAAATTGAAAACGGTGAATCCTCGATGTTTTGTTACAAATTAATGTACAAATTAATCAAAGACAGAGTCAGGAACGTAGACATGAGAACAAGGACAAAACTCACAGACATTCTTACCCGGATAGACGTCCAAAAATGGAGATGGGCTGGACATTTGCTACGCCACCCCATTAACAAATGGAGCAAGCAAGTCACCCTCTGGCAACCAAGAGACGGTAAAAGAGGTAGGGGTCGTCAAGTCAGGAGATGGGAAGATGACTTGAAACAGACAGCGGGACCATTCTGGCTGAGAGTAGCAATAGCAAGGGACAGGACCCATTGGAAGGAATTGGAGGAGGCCTATGCCAAAAGGCACACCGAACTTAGGGACCTCTTGTAACCCTATGTTTAGGAATGAAAGGCTATTATTATTATTATTGATGCTCAAGTTTATCAACAGCTTAATATGTATAAACGTGATTGTTCTTTTTTCTCGATCGACAAGTAGTGTGCGGTGTTTGTGAGAATAATTAAAATATTCGTCAAATTACGACGTTAACGTTTAAACGCTACCCCACATGATTTTTCTGAACATAGAACATTGATAAATCAATTTTTAGGTAAAACTAAAATACCTACCACTAAGCCAAGATTTTCTTCAAAATTTTTAAAGCACGGCGGAACCGTGCCATATGTTCAAAAAAAATTTTTTTATATAAAGATAGAATATGAAAGTACAGAACAGAACAGAGTAGAATAACATTGATAGCACGTTACGAATCTTTCTGACCGGGATATTTACGCGGACCATTTTATTCATTAAATTTAAGAAAGTTTTTTTTTGGTAAAAATAGAACAATTACAAAGGTTAGCTGGAAGAGATCCTTTTAAGGGATAAGTTCGCCTTGGATCTCTCTCTCTCTCTCTCTCTCTCTCTCTCTATAGCTTTGATGCGACACAAAACAAGAAGCCGTCACAACACACTGCATCAGATATTTGTCGGATTTGTTTCTCTGTGTTTTGTGTGAATTCACAAAGATATTATTTGTTATATTATTATGTTGCAAGAATAATTTAATTATATACAATTACAATAAAATAAGTTATTTAAGTTTGGACTTCTATGTCGCATTGGGTCAAGCCTGTAATGATAGATAGGAAAAGTGTGTGTAATAGTACATTGTGCCTTAAGGGCGGTAAATAAGGAGAAGAAGAATTAGACATACAATATTTTTCATCACATTTGCGAGATTACATTTTTATATATCTAAAAGAAAAAATATAATTGTTTCAAATATTGGCGATACCTTAGGCTGCGCTCTTGGCGTTGGCAGCGCTGCCCTCCCCCTCCCGCAGCACGCGCCTGACGTGCGTGTGCGTGTGGGCCAGTGCGCGCAGCACCATCAGTACGGGACCTTGGGCTTCATGACAAGAAAATTTGTAAGCGCAATGACTCATTTACCGACCACGGGTTTCATGACAAGCACATTAAGGTCGAGGGTTTTCTTTGGGGGGTTGCAACCAAGGTAGCCTGCATGCTACGACACTGTTTACGAGCAAGTGTATAATGAAAAATAATAAGTGAACTTGGTCTTATTTCTGGGGAGATGAGTGTTTTTCGAGTTTTGCCGAGCGTAGAGCTCGGCCGCGCACTTAGGCATTTAATTTATCAATGAGGCAAACTTTGTTTGTGGGATTGTTAGTATATGATTCATAAACATGGATCACTAAAACTACGGAACTAATTTTACTTATCCGATTTTTTCAGGATAACATGCAAGGCATAGTGTAGCTTTCAATTACTGTTTTTTTAAATTATTTTTTAGTTTCATATATTATTCCACATACAAAATAATAACTAAACTAAGTTAATCAATTAAACAAAACAAAAATAACAACAGCATTAGTTTAGCCTATCAGAGACATACGAGTACATTAGGTACTACAGAAATTTCACTAGAAGCAAACCAGATATTCAATAACCGTGTATACAATAAATATCAGAAAATCTGCACGCTTACGTAAACGTTTCAAATTTATGATCGTCTGACGTGATAATACCCCTATAAATAAGACCTAAGATGAGTTATAACGACAGTGTGGTACAATAGAGATTGTTATCTGGAATCTCGATCGGCGCAGGATCACAAATGTGAACCGAAATTGGACGGGGTTACAGTGGCACCGGCGGTACCGTAACTGCGCGTGCGCTAGTTTAAATGAGGCTTTTCATTACAAGCCAAATGTCGCTACATGGTATCAAAGTCAAAGTCAAAATATTCAATTTAGATCGAAAAATCTATTTTTTTACATTAAATGCATTTATTATTGACACATTTAGGCTATAAGCACTTATGAATGTCGGTTGAGAAGAATCCGGCAAGTAACACAATGAGAATATAATATATACTTGTTTAAACAGATTTACAATGTTGCATTTAGCACAACTACATTTTTTAACACAGTAGATTCGCTATTAAGAGATCGCCAAGGTGGATCGGAATTATTTCCAAATATCTAAATAATAATCTAATATCTGTTCATGGTATCTTTGGCGAGAGGTCTTACAGTCGTTACGTTTGATATTACAGTCTTGTAATTATTTGATTGGCTTATCTTTATGTTTCTTCTATACTTCATTTGATCCTGCAGTTGAATTGAAATTCGGGAAATTTATGAATTTCCAAGAGAACTCTCAAAAATAACATCGCTTAGATCTTTTAAACTACTGAACAAATTTTGATGTGAAAACCAAATTAAATATTTTAAATGCGAAAGTGTATTTGTATGTTTGTGTGTTTGTCCGTCTTTCACGCCGTAACAGAGCGACGGATCGATAAAGATAGTTTATAGGCCCCAAAAGTGACATACTACTTTTTATCCCGGAAAAATGCACAGTCCCCGAGGGAACAGCGCGCGATAACCTAGTGCTCGGCAAATACTAGTATTATTATTATTAAGTACATTATTTACTTACATGATTTTGCACGAATACTTAACAGTCCGAAAGTGAAACCTATGCGCAGGCGGCTCGGATTCCCCACCAAAGTATACGGCAGCGGAGCTCCATAAATTTCGCGGATGAGCTACAGCTAACCCGGACAATGGTGATGGTTATCTCGTATCTACACGCTTTAGCGAGGTGCGGTTGTATTTCATGCTGCGTCAAACGAGCATTGAAGGGTTAAGTTCACCTAATACCTTGTAGTGGGCTTAACTATAAAATGCGTGTTAGTAATGATGTTAACTTTATGTGTTTGTTAAACGAACACGACTTTCCTGAGTTTCCTGATAGATAAAACCTACAGCTCTGCAAGGCTAGTGAATAGGCTGTTGCTGAACCAGTGAGATACTCCTTTAGCCTCATCTGCACAGCATTGTGTCAGTTTTATGTAAAAAAAGAACAAGCTTTCGAATTAATTTCGAATTTTTAGTAGAATTCTCCTTTGCAAGACACAGTTTTATTTTATCCACCAAGTCCACTGATAAGAAAGCTGTGCTGAACTATACTGAGTGAGGCTAGGAGAAGTTGGTAAGTAATTCTGTTAAGTTAGTAATTCTGATTATGATATGAAAATGAAATTTACTTATCAGCTTATCGGCGACGTTTTCCTACAATTAAATAATAACTAAAATATTAAATATCACGGGACAATTCACACCAATTGACCTAGTCCCAAAGTAAGCTTAGCAAAGCTTGTGTTATGGGTACTAAGCAACGGATAAATATAATTATATAGATAGATACATACTTAAATACATATTAAACAGCCAAGACCCGAGAACAAACATTCGTATTTTTCATACAAATATCTGCCTCGACACGGGAATCGAACCCGGGACCTCAAGCTTCGTAGTCAGGTTCTCTAACCACTAGGCCTTCTGGTCGTCTGAACAATTACTTAAGTAATTATAATAAGAAACACGGATTATTCACTTACTAATTAGTCGAAGTACGAGTATGTCAAACACGATTCGAATTTCCCTCTCGCTCTCGTATTAAATAGTATAAGTGTCGGAGGGATCGCACGACACGAACTACGAGTTTCGAGTTTCGTAGTAGCCCTGCTGTTCGTTGTTATATCTGTGTCTCACGATAGTTTAATTTAATGAGTCAGATCATTGAAGTAAAAATTAACTGATAATTTTAAATAACTAATGACATACGAGTAATCTCTAGAAAGTGGTGGTCGTTGAAAGTAAGTGTATAGGTTCTCTGCCTTTTCGCAAAAATATTTTTTTTCCATATTTTTCACTTGCCAACTGTTTCATTTCCCAACTCACGATTTTTTCTGAAACTATATTTTTTTCGGAACTTTCATAAAACAAACCTAACGTAGCGTACTGTGTTCTATAAAAGCATAAGACACACATACACACACACACACACACACACACACACACACACACACACACACACACACACACACACACACATACACTAAAAAAAATTTGGTTTCGGAAATAATTGAGAGTTGGGAAACGAAACATTGAGCAAACAATAATTATGCGAAAAGGCAGAACCCGGGGTGTATTATATATATTTCATAGGTACTTAATTTCTTTACTGTACACTGTGTACACCACTTATGTAGCCGTATTGTACAGCTCTGATGGATTAAAAGACCAAGGTAGTAACTAAAACTTCTCACAGTATTAATTTTCGTAAGTCTTAAGTCACTGATTGAGAAAATTAACCATAATTCTCATAAAGTCCCGAAAGTCCGCTAGTGCTGCACCGTTATTGTCGATACGGGGTATCGATTGTCCCGGGCTACGATAATCGGTGTCATCGCGGTTTATTTATCGACTATTATCCGTCGGGGCTGAGACGGAACGGTAGCTTCGGGCGAGAGCGTAGCGTAACGCGACACAGATTTACAATAGGTATCGTACAAGTTTTTTTAAAATTAAGGAGTAATATACATAAGTCTGAGTTTGTACTGTCATCTTTAATTTTATTTTACACATACATCATATAACCAAAGACAAGTGTCAGCATTTTACAGTACTCGTATATAGCGTTCTGCAAATATTCTAATTAAATGTCTAGAGATCAAGTGAAGTTTGGTCTTGAAAAATCTAATGTGAAATACATGAAAATAAAACAAGAAGGAAAAGTACAATTTTAGAGATTATGAAAAAAAAGTTTACGAATAAATATTATCGTTTCGACGTTGGGTAAGACTCAAAAGCATTGGCTGAAATAGCTCCTGCTTTCTGATCATCATTTTGCTCAGACGCGAAGAAATATCTTTCAAGAGTTTGTTTACGTCTGAACTTCATAAGTCCAAGGTTTCTAACCCAAGCAGCGAGTAATGTGAAGATTCATTTATTTTTCTTTCTATTAAGTACATATAAAACTTTGTACAGAATACGAACACTGTTGTCGCTAGGCTGCAACAACGGGTTTCGCGATTGACATGGAAATTGCAAGGAAAAGTGCGTAAGTTGAGAAGTTGCAATTTGTGTCGTCTCCGGAACTCGGCTTCGGACTAAATAAGAGCTATTCGCTAGACCTGTAACTAATATTTTACGAGTTAAACATAGGCCTTGTACTCGTAACATCATGCAATTTCATTTTATTATTGTTTATCATAGAAAATCAATTGAAAAGATGCAAGAGATAAAGCGGGACCTATATTTTCAAAAATTTAATGGCATGTAATCATCATAATTAACTCTTAGGGTTTAATCATTTAGTCGTTCGTGATCTTAGGGTTCGCTTATCTGGATCAGTAATAATAAGTCTTAATATAAGAGAAATATTAGCTGTATCAATGTTGTTGAATAAATAAATAAATAGTTAATTTCAAATTATTCGCATAGCTGCCTATTATGCTTTGACGATGTGATTACTTGTTATGTTTTCAGGCCTAGGCTAGTTCATAAACCTTTTGCGTCTCCTAATTATGCCATATATCATGCGATCGTGACACTAAATCCCGTTAGAGCCTCTATTGAATTTCACAAACACTATCGACATTGCTAAATTCTCATAAACACACGACAAGATCAATATTACTCCATTAAAGTCATCCGACTTACATTAATGACCGCGCTAGTGTTGTAGCTGTCACCGGTACAAGTCCCATGACTTATGGAACTGTAAACAGCCCGCCACATGTCATTGACGCATCGACTAGTGATGCAACACTATCGACAAAAAATATCGATTTAAACACACATTCAATTTAAATAATTTCCTCGTAAATATCAGCAGTAACTCATCGCACTTGAACATAAATCGATCGATTTCACATTAAATTATCATTAATTCTTGAATAATGTACCTAGTATCGTTTATGGAAAATAAGCATTTTAATTACGAATGCGTATTTGCTAAACTATGCTGGAAAAAAGGTTGGATGTGCGTGTAACAACGATATGAGTATAAAATATCACGATGATCGTGTTTGGCATTTAAGTGGTAATTTATCATTTTTGCTCCTCAGTGTTTATGTTTCCATTTTGCTACATTCTAATTATATTACCTAAACATTATAATTACAGACACAGTTTTTATTTTCATTTCTGCAGAACAATATCGATCGTTTCGAACAATCTATATGTCGGCGGCCGATCGTAAATCCGCCAGATCACGAAATTGCTAGGCATGTCATTTTGAACAAACATTTTTTTGGAATACAATATTAGCTAAAATAAAACGTGTGCTTAATAAACGATTGTCGTAATAAAAATTGACAAAGTAAAATTATGCCAAATTATAATTTTACCAAATGAATAAAATGCGAAATGTAAATATGCTAAAGATTCGTTTGCTAAAGAAACTACTGCGATAAGTTTTTGGGACGTGAAATTTGGCGAAAAATATTTTGTCGAAACGGCAGTACACCCGTGTACTAACTACATTTTTTTGTATATATTACTTACATAAGTAATTGATTTATAGTAAAACTGGACTAAAATATAGTATTTTTGGAAACTTATTGTAAACATTGTGCATTATAATGTTCATTAAAAAAAAGAAAAAATGCAGTTAAGTTAGTAATAACTAAAAATTTTACTTCACTTGTCAATGAAATCCAGAAAAATACAGGTTGAACCATTTTTTAATTTATCGACAAGTGGCAACCCTATCGCTAATCAAACCTAACACCATTGTCACGGCATTATCACTTCATTTGGCATACGCCGAGATTTAGGGCCTAACAATAGTCCAGTATTTCACGGTATACGGAACCCGGTACGGCCCAGTTTTGTAAGTGCTATCGTGATAAATTGTAGCAACGATTCTATCTATTTCTATTTAAATGCAGTTGAGGGTATAAATTTAATAGTGAGATTAACCTTTCACATGCAGACAATGGATTGCTGAGGAATTGGCGAATTGTTCTAGATTACGCTATACGGTACTTGACAATCTGTATTCTATATTTTATTATGAAAATATAGGTATAGGGTTATTCGGGAGACGTGAGCGGGACCAAAATCCTCAGTAATTTATAATGGATCGTTCACAATCATAAAATATATACACTTTTAATGGCAGAGTGAAAATAGCTCCTCATCTAATAATACCTACTGCTCATGCTCAAAATGATAATTTCAGGTCAAATACAAACGGTCATTATTTCTTACACCTTAAATTAAATTTGCCAATCTTACCATTTTTTTTTATTAACTTTGTGTTAATTATTTCTATAAAATGTAATTGTGATGAAAAATATTTGTTAATAAATTATTTTATCATGAGACAAGATTCCATTTTAGACGAATTCAAGATGCAATAATAGTAAATCCTGAGAAGATCTAAGATCTCTTTGGTAAAACGAGTATTAATTAAGTCTTAGTTAACAGAAAATTCTACTAACATTCCTGGACACGGGCGATAGTGTTTAACAATTATCTAATCAGCGGCTTGGGTGTAATTTCATTTGTTGGGCATCAACATCGGCGATTGCTTCCGCGCAGGAATGGCGTCGCACGCGCATGTACTCATTATGGGCGAGCCGCGTAAGCCATGAGCGGAAGCGGGTCTGTTTAGCTGTCGTAATTATAGAGAATGGCATTGTAATTAATCAAGTTATGTTTAATTAGTTTTTTATATTATTCTTTGTCATTTCATGATAATATTAATAAGTATTGCAAATAAATAATAATAGGTCATTCCTTTTGCATCTATTTTTTACTCTTTCTTGTTGATGTTTTAACTGTGTGGACTTGTTCTTGTACTATGGAGCCTATTGTGTATATAGGCAAAAAGCTAAAGACTAAGAGCGTTTTCAGATTATCCGATCCGATATCGGATCATAATTCATACGTTTTACTTGCCCCGATATCGTATCGGCGTCCGATACCGATATCGGATCGGATAATCTGAAAACGCTCTAAACTGGGAATAAGCGACCCGCCTATTCGTTTTAAATTGCTAATAAAATAACGGATGGTTACTTATTCAAGCATTTTACTTAAAACGGCTCTTGATTTTGTGTAAAAAAACTCTACTGATAAAATGGATGGTGCAATATAATTAACGAGAAAATACTCAAGTCGCATTGCATTCGCTTTTCACTTGGGTCATACAAGAAAATCACGGTGCACGCACTCCCCACTTTTAAAGACCTCCCACTCATTAACCAGAGGTAAGCCTCCATTTCCCCCCCAGTCAAGGAGGAGGTACTACTTGAATGGGTAATATAATCAGTTAGAGAATTATGTGTTTAGATTGTTAACAGTCTGATAAATTTCATTTATAATCGGAACAGGCGTGTTGGAATCGTATTAAGTAAATTTTATAATGAACTTCTGTGGATTCTCTAGAGATTCTTATTATGGGATCTCCATTTCTAGTTGATTCAATGTCGAGTATGTAATTGTTAAAAGTTGTAACTGCAAGTAAGTTTCTCAAAGAATCGACCGGTTTATTACCAAATTAAACAAATCCTTCGCAGACGACGCGGGCAACAAGTAGTAAAAAATAAAACACTACCTAAGGGCTCTCACACAAAACCGCGATGCGATGCGATGCGGTGATGCGGTGCCGCATCGCAGGAACTAACGATGGGAGCTGCTGCGATACGATTTCGTGCGGTAAACGGAAGGTATGGTCACTGAACCTTGCGCTTACCGCACGAAATCGTATCGCAGCAGCTCCCATCGTTAGTTTCTGCGATGCGGCACCGCATCGCATCGCATCGCGGTTTTGTGTGTGAGCCCTAAATAGCTAGGTAGGTACTAAAAATGTGCATTTTTTTATTTATAAAGTGCCGAAAAGCGCTTCTATAAGTGTAGTGTAAAGATAAGTTAATGACTACTCCGGTCATAAGTACTTCATAGTACGCCTCAATATTAATTTCGATAGCTCACCGCTCAAGATCGCGAGATACATCCAGTCCGAGCTAATTACAGTGGTTATTAAAATCCAGCAGAGTAATTTAGCCTTTATTACTTTAAAATAAAGCCGGTATTCGTGCCTCATCGTTTGGTGAGGGTGTTATTGTTGATAAAATAGGAGAGTACATTTAAAGCTGCGCAGATATTGTAATGATATTAAATAAATCCTACCAATATTACAAAGTGTGTTAGCGTCAGCCAAGCTTTTTTTTAAGGGAGGTTAAAGTAATTTCTTACAAAATTGTAATTGCCAGCAATGCACAGCAAAGTAAATTGACTATTAAGTGTAAATGACAGCCGATAGATACTTTGATTATTACTTGTCTATTTACTTTGCTGGGAATTATAATTTTGTTAGAAAGGTAACATATATTCGTGACAAACGTAAAGAACAATGGATAAAAGAAAAATAAAGAAAAATATACAAATATAGTTTTATGTATGTCACGAAATAGTCCCAAATCAGCAATCTGCCGGTCTTGCGAACGGCGCTGGTCTTCCTTTGGGACCATCTGGACATCATACATTAAAAAAAATACATAATAAAATACAGTGAGACCGAAAAAAAATCTGAATTTACAAAGTATGAATTTTAGTTTATTAATTAAACTAATGTCATGGTTAAGTTACACCCGTGTACCGTGTTGTACCCGTGTGGTGGGGTTGGTATCATTTCGTCTAAAAATCAGCTGGTCTACGTAGCAAATTAGCAATTGGTCTAATTAGCAAGTGGTCCAAGAAGCAACTGGTCTAAGTAGCAACTTGTCTGCAAGTGGTCTAAAATTCTTTGACTCAAAATCGATTTAGCTTCGGTTCGCGGAGCCCCTATTCCGCGTGGCTGAGGCGCTTCGCGCCTTGATGCAACTCTAACCTAACCTAACCTTTGTTTTTTCAAGTTTTCGACAAAAACAGGTTAGGAGTACCAGTTGCTTTTTAGACCACTTGCTACTTAGACCAGCCACTTTTTTAGACAAAATGATACTAACACCCCTTAGAATTACACCTCTCCATTTTGTGTGTGTGTGTGTGTGTGTGTGTGTGTGTGTGTGTGTGTGTGTGGCATTATGCTATTGTTATGTTAATTGTGATGTTTTTATGACGTTAAATAAATGTATTTTCTTTCTTTCTGTCAATAAATAAAACATATACAGTTAACGTCATAAATAAGTGATCTCTTTTGTACCTTGTCATTTTAACGTCATGTTTGACAAGCCATACGAAATTGTGGTCCGACTGAAAGCGACAAGGTACAAAAGTGAACATTTATTTATGACGTTGGCTGTACAAACGCTTAAAATTTAATTGCTCTGAGTCTTAAGGGTTGATATTTATTTAGTAGATTTACCCCTGTTTCACCATTCATTGATTAAATTTGTCTGACGGATAAATGTGATGCCGTCTCTGTTTGTTTTGTTCGAATAGACGGAGACGGCATTACATTTATCCGTCAAATAAAATTAATCAAAGGGTGGTGAAACAGCCCCTAGTAGTTGATACTTTGATGATTTTGAACACTGAGGTATTTCTTTATGCAAAAGTATCTACGTAAAGATAATTATTTATTAAATTCAAAGTCACTGAAGTCGGGAATTTTTAATCAACTTATTCAAGTAAGAAAACGGGACAAACTAGTAGACATAATAAATTAACAATTTCACTTTATCTATGCAAATCATTTGAACACTAATTGCTGATCTAAAATTAGATCTTGATCAGCGATAAATCTAATTTTGACAAACAACATTATTTGTATTCATTAGACACAGCGTGCGTTCGTTACTATTTATGATATGATATGATACACACCAACCACATGCTAGCTTGCAGCAGAAAAAATACAAACAGTTAAAACAGATCCTTACCTTATCTGTACACATTATGCGTTGCCAATAGGGAATATTACTGCAATTTTCTGCCGTCAGACTGCAGCACTAGCATAAAACCGTATATCATATTATTTCAATATTTTTTTGGAAATAAAGATCTATTATTACTATCGATGTAAATATCATGTTATTTTGTCAGTAATAAATATATCATGATTTCTATAGATACTAATAGGTACACTTTGGTCATAATCTGTCATGGCGACAAAATATAAAGAGAACTGACGTTGCCATGGAGGTTTGCGCTAGTGTCGCCCCCTGCGCAGAGCTTTGCCTAATATGCCCTATTGGCCCGCGTCATGACACGACCTCTTTATATGTATGAAGAAATATTTCGCGACCTCCCTACGCGTTGCTTTTTTCATGTATTTAATTTTGGGACAAATATTATTACTTAACATCCATACTAATATTATAAATGCTAAAGTGTGTGTTTTGTATGTTTGTCCGTCTTTCACGTCGAAACGGAGCGTAGAAATAGTTCATGGGCCCGAGAGTGACATAGACTACCTTTTATCCCGGAAAAATGTACAGTTCCCAAGGGAACAGCGCGCGATAACCGAATTCTATACGGGCGAAACCGAGGGCAAAAGCTCGTTTTCTTAATAAATATTTTTAAGCTTATTGTTTTCTTTTCTACTGGAGTAGTTTTTCCCAGCAACTAATGGGCTTCGCGGCTGGGGGGTCGCGACCCACAGGTTGAAAAACACTGCAAAAGTTGGTTGATACTTCGGGTGCCGTCGAAATCCGATAGAAATCCGACTTTTCGTAATGGAAATATATTATGGATTATTATTTTTAATACTATTTATACATACATAGTACCTAGTAAAGTGTTATATTTTCTGTACTATGGAACAGATCCAGGATAGAATTGAAATATGTGTTGCGTAGGCAAGATACAGCACATAATTAATAATAGAGCAAGTAGCTACAGGTCGGTTGGTCTGGTCCCGTTATAAAATATTTAATTACGCGACTCTTAGTGACCACTGGTGTTTCTCTCACACCAGACTTTGCTCATGAATAACCATCGGGCGATAACCGGTCCAATTTCTTTTATATAGAACGACGTACAAACTTTCTGTCCTATTTTAAGTCATTCCCCTTTCTGTCAAAGTAGATACTTTTAAATAGAACGCTAACTGGTCCGTTTTCCTTTATATAGGACGACATGTGCAAATGTTCCGTCCTTTTTTAAGGCATCCCCTTTTCCCTTGAACTAGATACTTGTAAACGGATCGCTGGTGAGGGTGTTTATTATTTTTATTCCCCTTAGTGGCTTGGGCCAATGTCAGTTAAATTTAACACAAATATATTCTTCTTATTCACGTTGTAGGGTGATTGTAGTTTTTGCAACTTGATAGCAAAATTCCAGAAACCACGCAGAGACCACTTGCGCATTAAAAAATGTCAGACACGAGAGCCATATAGAATTTTGTGATCACTGTTAAGGTTAATCGCCGCATAAAAGACTATCAAAATTATACTTCAACAAGCCAAATAAGCAGAAATACCAAAATTAGATATCGTCTACATCCGCCATGTTCGAATGCTACAAATCGAATCTAGTGAGGGTTTTTCTTGTGACAGACTCGGGGCTGGTATCGTGAGGACCGTTCGACAACTTTGACACCTGTGACAAGTTTGTGATTGGTTAAATAACTACTATAACGATTTGCGCTGTCTTTCATCCACCAATATACCTCTCATATTATTATTCCGTTTTCTAGATTTTTACCGTACAACTGCAAAACTCACAAACACTGGCAAAATTGTTCTCCATTGGATAGAGCCATAATTTTAAAATAAAATAAACTATACACTATACATATAATATAACATTAACCATAGCCGGGAAAATTAGCTGCACAAGAGTCATTCCGGCTAAGTGCTAGGATGGCAACATTTATGTAGTTATTTATTTAGTTCCACTGTTGTAACAGGTGTCTTTGAGCAGCCGTGATCACTTACCATCAGCTGATCCACTCGCTCGTTTACCTATTTCTCCTAAAGTACGGACCAGTGCGAGCTGGATTCACGTATTGATGGTTCCGCGCAAATTTAATGTGTAAATGAAAAGTTTTTTTATATAAACTCATTACATTGCTTTGTAATGTTCAATACTTCAGCAATATTTGTGTTGTTTTCTATTAATGCCAAAAACAAACCGAAAATCAATCATATTGTCAATCGTTCAAAGGTTAACTGGAAGAGATCCCTTTAAAGGACAAGTTCACCTTTGTACATCTTATTATCCTGTTTTCTGTTTCATGTCATGTGTTTTATGTACAATATATTATTTTATGCAACTGTATCGTAATAGGGGTCCTTAAAACACGAGTGTGGGTTTATGAAACGAGGCGTAGCCGAGTTTCATAAAGGGTCACATGAGTTGTTTAAGGCTAAATTACGTACAGTTGCATACAATATTTTATCTATATCCATATATTAAATCCTCTATAACTATATAGTTATAGAGGATTTTATTAAATTTTTTGAGCCGGAAATAAAAATCTTCACAGACAGATAGAAATTGAAGCGAACCAACGAGAGTTTCGTTTTATTCTTGCGCTGCTAAATCAAAACTTAAACTTTTTTTCTGCAAGTAAGCCCCCCTAATGGGCCCTATGTCACTTTTTTGTACTTCCAGCACTTTCGGAAAGACCAATTAGCAAGAAGAATGTGCCGCAAGAAACAACAAAGTCACTTTTTCAAAATGAAATACAAAGAAACAATTATACTAAACCTGAGTCAGTATAATACGGGGCTTAGTTTACTGTTACCGGTTGTTTTTATTTACACCTCAGGATGTGAAGTCGTGCCGCATCCGTCCCGGACACTATAAATTCTGTGGAATTAAGTCGTCGGCGCGCGCGCACCGGCCACGTAATTGAACAGTTAATTAATATGGGCAGATTGCTTGTTGACTGGAAGATGCGGAGATAGTAAGGTCGCACGACTGAGTTTATCGGGGTATTAAACTATGAGGCAGATTTGTAGTCTACTTGAAGACTATCTTAGCGGACCATTTAATTGAATGAAATTGAGGTATTTTGATTTTTCTTACGGATACAGAAATATTTTCATTGCGAGAACTCAGTTAACAAGTTGCATGTATAATAACTACAATATGAGCTGTCGTATAGGCAGGCATGCAAAACTTTGACGTACTGAGGTAATAGGTACCTACTCGTATAATGTAGAGCTAGAACATCTTCTATAAAATTAAAATAACAACCACAGCCATGATTTCTTCCGCCTTCCAGGGCGCCATTTTCCCTGTACTCCTCTTCCTGTGTTACTTCCACGTTGAAAAGGCGCTTATTTCGTCACCGATTGAACAAAAACACTTCTATTTAATCCAAGCACTGCATGCAATTTGAATATTCTCACGACTCAATGTTCTAGTGAATAAAGGTCAACAGTAGTCTCACTCTGAGCGACGGCGAGTCTAATTACAAGCTTGAATGCAGCGCGTAACAGACATTTTCAAAACGGTTAAGCTGGGATGGACAGTTGTAATCTATGCAGTAGCTATTATTAACAGAAAAAATATACCTATGTTTGACCATGTTACTAGCTAGAGGAATGTTTCAAAATCCTTCTCGCTCACAGTATCGCAATAAATTGTGTGATTAGTGATTACCTATTCCACTGTAAAAATTATCACTATTTGCTAAAAATTGCTAAGTATATTGTGTGTATAAAAATATTCAAGAAGCTGCCTGATACAATAAAAGACTAATAATAAAACCGTACGATTTGCAGGATTTTATGAAATAACATGCATCTTATAGAATACATGCAGTAGGTTAGTATAATCATTATAATGTTTTACACTTTCGTGATTTTCACTCATAGTTAAATATCATTTAAACGGAACTTATCAGAATATTTATTCGACTCAATAATGTAATGGAATAAATATCAATGAATGTTTGACGTAATTTACTAAATTTGATTCTTTTATGTTCTATTTTTGATTTGATTCTACTTAGATTAATGTGATTTATTTTAGTTTCAGTAATATTATATACTATTATTCTTATTATTATTATTTTGAACAAAATGACATTGATAATTCCTTTAATTACTATTAATTTGCATGTTTTTTATAATTATTATTTTAATTTATTAGGCTTTCACTTATTTTTAACTTTAATTATCTTGTTTGTGATTGTTCTTTGTGCAACCCTTTCCATATATTTGTACGCCATAAACGACAAAAAAGTGGAGAACATGAATGTTTTTTGTCATCTGTATAATACCTACCTACTTTTATCAAATAAATGATTGTAGATTGATCACGATAAACACACGAGTAATAAACGTCGAGGTATATACTCGTGTGTTTAGCGTGATAAGTCCCGTTTATGGTAAGTATTTAACTATGCAGTAGATTAAGTTAGTGTAACAGCAGTTCTGAAGAAAATTGACGACCGGATGGCTAAGTGGTTAAGCACCTGACTACGAAGCTTGAGGTCCTGGGTTCGAATCCCGGCCGGGGCAGATATTTGTGTGAATAACACTAATGTTTGTTCTCGGGTCTTGGATGTTTATATGTATTTAAGTATGTATTTATCTATATAAGTATGTTTATCCGTTGCCTAGTACCCATAGTACAAGCTTTGCTTAGTTTGGGACTAGATCAATTGGTGTCAAGTGTCCCATGATATTTATTTATTTATTTAATACTGTTTCAGAAATAAATTACTTAATGACCTATGAAAACGATACATTATGCCATATGAAATTCGGACAAACGCCAGTGAATCGAATAAAACGTCCTGCTGTATTTGAAGCACTAGCGCGACTCCACGCCCCGCGCTGTGCTCACAAAAAGCGCGATTCTGTTTTTCGTGAACACAAAAAGGTTAGCATGAAACCGTCCGCTCATGGTGTGATTGAAATTTATCTGGTCCACAGTTTCACGGAAGCGGGGTCGACGGCCGTCTGCTGCCCGTCTGCCTCGGGTGACTGTACTTTAGTTGAATAAACACTTAGTCACATAAAATAAATAATTTATAAAGTCAATAAAATTAAATGATTGATTTAGGCCTTAGTCGTTCGTTTGCAGAGTCTATATAGAAGAAGAAAGTAAAACATTTATTTAGCAATAACTTCACTTATATAGGCTAAAAATACAAACATAAAATATGTACATAGATGCTGTTTTGAAAATATGGCCCCGGCTCAACATGGCACTGGTAGAAAACTAGCACTGAGGGCCTACTCCGAAATACCGTCCCTTTCACTCTCGTATTAAGCGTGAGAGGGATGGAACGAAACGAACTTCGATTTTCAAATTTTGTAGTAGCCAAAGAAGAGTAAAATCAAGAAATGCCGGACAGAACAGGCCCTATACTATGAAGAGCAAAATTTTAACTTTATATCTTGCCGTCCCGCTGACGCTAATATTTTTTAATACGAGAGTGAGAGGGAGGGACGGCACGATACGAGATTATCACCAGACGTAGTGTCTCTTAGTAGTCTTTTTTTTTTATTCGACTGGAGGGCAAACGAGCAAGTGGGTCTCCTGATGGTAAGAGATCACCACCGCCCATAAACATCTGCAACACCAGGGGTATTTCAGATGCGTTGCCAACCTAGAGGCCTAAGATGGGATACCTCAAGTGCCAGTAATTTCACCGGCTGTCTTACTCTCCACGCCGAAACACAACAGTGCAAGCACTGCTGCTTCACGGCAGGACTAGCGAGCAAGATGGTGGTAGCAATCCGGGCGGACCTTGCACAAGGTCCTACCACCTGCAAACCTGTCTGTGGACATATTTCTTTGAACTCTACAGCCTTTTACCGCGTCCTGTTTCTTGTGTACTCGTATGTCAAATACTCCTTGAAGTAAATAAATACTTTTTAGTTTCTGTTGCCATTGACACATTCACACACACACTAATATTTTTGATTTAGTCTTAACAGGATGTACGCAGTCTTATCGCAGAAATCCTAGAACCGTAAGCTTATTTATAGAATAATTAAGCTAGCTTGACTTAATTATGAATACAAAAGCCATTGGATTAGCCACGCATCTTAGTCAAGACGGTCGCATCATGCATCAATCTGTCATGTCATGAATTGCTTTGAGCTCTATTACTGTGCCATAAGGGCTAAAATCATTCAGTAAAACATATAAAATCATGTGTCGATTCGGCAAAGACGACATTCCAACATCGTATGCATTGACTCTTATATCTATTGTATTCGCAACCGGCGGCACGGAGATCAATTTATCTGTTCATTGCGCGCTCGAGGCGCTCAACATACAGCAATTCATTTGCAACCCACGCAATGTATCAGAAAGTCGCGTCAACGATCAAGCAAAATCATAGCCGGGCAGATTATCGTTGTACAGGAGGGCTATAAAGGCAGCGGATGGATAAAGTGTGGTGTTAGTAATTATGCTAATTCTTGAGCCTAGTCTCATGCTAATCTTAGCGATTTGACGTGCTGTGCTCCGGCCTAAGATTATGACATTATGACATAACCTGACAGAGCAGCTGGGCGGGCTGCATCGCTTGAAGAACAGATAACCGATACCTTATGATAAAGATAAGTAGGGGGAAAGGTTCTCGAGTGGCGACCACGTACCGAAAGACGAGGCATTGGTATGCAAGTGGCGAGTTGTCGTTCAATGTCATGTTCTAAAGTTCTAACTTGTTCAACAGTGGACGTCTTCTGGCTGATAATTATGGGGTCTCCTGTGCCCCGTTTACTAGCACGGCTAGAGGTCAAATCATTTTCGAAATATTATATCCAATAAGGCCCTTCGCCGGCCGCTGTCGCTGCGTGCTCGCTTCGCTCGCTCGGTTCGCGCGTTGTGGTCGAAATTGTACCTAACACTCCTCCTAGCGTTGCTCGTCGTGATATCTAATTTTTCGTAAGAAATATTGGTCCCTTCCAGTACTGGTTATGTAAGAGGTTATGTACCGGGACAAAGGTGATGGGACAGCCACATAATTTCATTATTAATGTAAATATTATTATTAAATCTATATATTATAATGGATGCCGAACACAAATCACAATGCATTTAAGGCTTAATATTTGAGATGGTTGGCTAAATTTGATTGAAAAAATTTTTTTTCAAGTTATCTACTCTTAACTTTGGTTGACAAAATGTATCCATACATTGATCGTTGTTCAAAGTATACCGCGTCAAGTGTGACTAAGTACACTTTGAATCAAAAATTCTGACTTAATAATTTACTGGCGTTAGTATTATTTAGTCTTTATACTATACTCCCAATATCTACTGAAATATTTCGTATCTATTTTAAAACGCCCTATATGTGGGACAGCGTATTGGATAATTACAGTGCGACATTTATGATTCAATTCTACCTCAATTGCAAAACTCCTCGGCTTAAAATAGCTTTAACAAGAACAAAAAATAACTGGTATTTCAAAACTAGATACAAAGTAAGCGAATAGGAAACAAATTGAAAACCTTTGCAAAAAGAGCAAAAGTACACCGGCTCCCGCAGTGGGCTCGTGGGTCAAACTAATTTATATCTCCGACATTGCACTACTTGTGTTCACTAGTACCTGAGCGTATCAAATCGTTATCATTTACAATATTAATCGGCTATTTTGTACTGAAATGTATGCAATAAATATGGGTTTTGTTGGGTGGATTGAATTAATGGGTGTTTTGAATGCTGGCTGGGC
Organism: Choristoneura fumiferana; assembly: GCF_025370935.1. NCBI lineage: Eukaryota > Metazoa > Arthropoda > Insecta > Lepidoptera > Tortricidae > Choristoneura > Choristoneura fumiferana. Next base: position 4,829,993 of record NC_133477.1, read on the forward strand.
CGCTACTTGATTGCGGGTAGCTGGGCAGTGAATGAAAGTATTTTACCTATATATAGTTTCTTTGAGGAATGTTAACGTTATTTACAAAATGAATTGAAATTCATCAAAGTTTCTTTGTTCGGTAACGAACGGAACCTTGTAACGTCGCTACGCTGTCTGTCACAGAACGTAGACATCTGTATACATGTTATGTATTTATATTGCCGCTACAACCAGAAATAACAAAAACACACTACTTAAAATTAAAAACTAGGGCTGCCTAACGCCCTCACCTCTTACACAAACAATGGTAGGCGCACATCTTTTTTAATCTAATTAGGTTTCCGCACTGTTATTCGTGAGTTCAGTATTCAAGTCTAGGATGATAAGGAATTCATAGAGACTATGAAGTTTAAGTGTGTGCTGCCGGTGGTGACATACGGATCTGAGACGTGGGCGCTAGCGATGGGCCTCATATGGAAGCTCAAAGTCACTCAAAGGACTATGGAGAGGGCTATGCACGGAGTTTCTCTGCGAGGTAGAATCAGAAATGATGATATCCGCAGTAGGACTAAGGTTACCGAAATAGCCCGAAGAATTGCAAAACTGAAGTAGCAGTGGGCGGGATTACTCGCAGGATGGGGACGGTGGGGTCAGAAGGTTCTCGAATGTCGTTCGTGGACCGGGAGACGAGCTGTCGGTAGGCCTCCAACAAGATGAAGCGACGACCTGGTTAAGATTGCGGGATCGCCGTGGATGCGGAAAGCACAAGACCGGTCTAAGTGGAGAGCCTTGGGGGGCTTACTATTTAATATCTTGCATAAATTTAACCTCATAATTTCGTTTCTCATAACAACCCTTAGCAGAATCATCATATCACCGAATTACTTTTGGCATACATTTTTTCTCATACTATCATTTCTCATAATTTTGTATAGTCGAATATTAACATCACATAATATCGATGAGAATAATATTTATATGTCCAAATAGTTCCTACGCAGAAAGACATATCTCATAATATTACTTTGCATATATATAAATATATATATTTCGGGGATCTCACAAACGGCTCCCACGATTTCGATGAAATTTGGTATGTATCAATTGTAGTTCTATATTAAATTAACCTTTATTGGCAACAGTAAGATTCTGGCGCTTCGCCGGCCGCTACCACGGCACGCTCGCTTCGTTCGTTCAGCTCGCGCGCTGTTGTGGTCGCAGTTCTAACCTAACCCAAACTACTATGTAGCTGCTGTTCTGTTCTGGCGCTTTGCCTGCTGCTATTACAGCACGCTTACTTTGCTGGCCTTACTTTAACCTTAACCCATTCTTATGGTAGCTGTTAGTTCCTTTAATTAGTTATGTCATTACGCCATGTTAAAGTCAGCGCTATTTAAAATTTAGTGTAAATACAATAGTCCAAACTAGTATTTTGCTATGCCATCATGCCATATAAAAATCGGCGATATTAATGTTCTGCTATTTAATATTCTGCAAAAGTATATTCGGCGATACGAGTGTTCTGCTATGTAATATTCCGAGAAATTACTATTATTCGAAGTGATAATTATGCAAAGTGATGATTATGCAAAAGTATCATTCGGCAAAAAGAATATGAGATACCTGTATGCGAAGTGTAATTCGGAGAATCGATATTATGCAAGATAAAGGGAACCCCCTTGAGAAGGCCTATGTCCAGCAGTGGATGTCTTTCGGTTGACATGATGATGATGATGATTACAAAGTTTTTCACAATCATCAAAGATAAATATTGACTTCATAAATTAACCAAAGAAATCATTGTCAAATTGACTGTGAAAAGGTATCTTATTACGCGTTTCAGTTTCCTTGGTTGGACAACTAAAGAATGCGCACCGACGTCCATAAATCATCTTTTAGAAACTTCCTTAACCTCAACGGACGCGGCTCCAGTTCTGGTCGTGAGCCGCCCGGCAGTTACGGAGTTACGAGGCGAGAACCGAATGAAATTATTTCGCCTCTATCGCCCATCTTTATTTAGCGAGATCACGCTAGGGTTGGTAGCCAAAATAAATATATACGTAGTGTTTTTTTGTTTCGACGCATTCCGCTTCGCTTGGTAAATGCTGAGAGATTAGATTGTACAACAAGAGCATAAAACGAGCCATTTTACCCGAGGCGTTCATATAGCCACCCGAGCCGTGTACGGCGAGGGTGGATAGACACGTCAAGGGGAAAATGGCTTTAATGCTCGAGTTTCACACCTTTTATTTTTCATGGATTGCTTTATAATTATAAATTTTTAGTTTTATTGATTTATTTGATTGATTTTTTGTTTTACATGAAATAAAAAGTATTAATAAAATATTATGGCTGTTGATACTGATTACCTTGGTCTTAGACGAAGATTTTACTTTATGCATATGAGCATAAAAAGTCATTTTATGTCGCCTAGATCAAGCATAAACACGAATTTTACGAGCATGAGAAGTGAAAAAGTAGATTATGCTGTCTTTTGTGCGACTAGGATAAAAATATTATGAAACATAGGTACTTTTAAGTCGATACTCGTAGCTGACGTCACAGATCCCTCGGATAAATAATAGATTGTAACTAAATATTCAAGGAAAAAATGGTACCAGTATCTTCGGAACCATGTCTTAGGAGGGGTCTTTGTAATAACATGTTTTAGTTTTTATTTTATGGCATCTCATATTAGGATAATTATTTTTGGGGGGCGAAAACCGCCAAATTTAAGTAGGCATGCTGATGATGATGATGAGTTCCTTGCGATAGGCTCCTTAGCAGAAACATGCCAAAATGAAGGGATGATTTTTACAAAAAATAGAATCGAATCAGAAGAGAAAGAGAAGCGGTACCGCAATAATTATTGTACCTGGTAAATCCTGACTATTTCTGTCATACATAGTTCTACAGACCGAGCCGAGTTTTCAAAACTTTGTGATTTTGGAAATTATTAACATAAATTTAAAGTTCTTTTTCCATTAAGTAAATTCGCCAGTTATTCTTATAATTGATTTGCACTTTGTGAAGTACACGAATTAGTAATCACAAAACCGTCAAGTTGCCGTCAATATAACAACGAACGAATTTATTTGGGATTCTCCATCATTTACTTATACGTATAAATTACTCGTTACGAAAATTGAATGTGGATTACTAGTCAAAGAGGCATATTTTACCCATTAAAAATTGCAACAGCTTTTACGATAATAATTTAAGTTTTTTTGCTAACCCTAAAGCAACAATTCAACAGTTTACCCTCCGTTATACGCTGAGCAAAATTCCAGTGAGTTGAAAATAATAAAAAACCAGCGCCCGCGCACAATTTGCCGATCATATTGAGATCTCATCGGCAGAGGTTCTAAATTGAACTAACGGCATCGTAATTTAAAGATTACAAAATGTTTACTTATTGTTTATAAGAGATGATGGAAAATTATAAGAAATAGGTTATTCGACACGAAGTAAATTGACTGACGGCAAGCAAAAAGTCGTCAAGTTATTGGAATGACTCGTCAAAACTAAGAAACTATATTCTGAAGGTTTACTTCGGTACGGTGTTTAGAAAAGTCTTTTATCCAGTCATTGTTCATTGTGGACGTAACGAAGTTCATAATAAAAATTAAAATATCAGGTTTTTTTTTCATTTCATTTTTTTTTCTTTGCTTTAGTAAGCACATCGCCATTAATAAAAATTACGAATATTTATTTTTCAGAACTAATTATTTTATTCAATCTAATCCCAGAATAAAAAAATACTTTTAGATCTAGCGAAGCCATTGTTAAACACAGGGACCTACGGGACGTTAAATAAAACCGCGTATTGTAAATTGAATATCGAATCGATTAAAAAAAAAACTGTAAATTAATCGCCGTCTAATTACAATCAATATAATTTTAAATTGAAAATATAAACTGAAAAAACCAATCTCAATATAATTTTGATTCCAAAACAGATTTTAGTATTATATAGTATTTAGTTTAGGTATAAGTATATTATATTAGTCGTCCGACACCGGTAGTGATCGTAAAGCTTTTGTTTCCTAGGATCAGCGGTGCCGTCATACCGGGTGTGGCCAGCTGAGCAAATAATTAAAACATAGAGCGTACTCGTAAAACTGAACAACATTAGTTCAGCGACTTTTAAAAATAATGGAGTCTTTAGATTTTCCTTTTTTCATGCAAATTAAATACTGCTATCATTGTACGCCATCCTGAACACAACTGACGTCGCCTGTCACGCTACAAACATCAAGCATTTCGCTTTACATTGCTTCTTCGAATAAACTTAAAAATGTTATAAAAATTAAAAAAACTAATTATTTTTAAAAGTCGCTGTACTAATGTTGTTCATTTTGACGAGTATGATCTTTGTTTTAATTATTTGCTCATATTACAGGCCACACCGGTATAGCGGCCGTAACTGGCACCGCTCCTCCTCATCCTCCTCCTAGAGAACGGGGATTAACACCACTCTCTAGTAAAAACGCGCCATTTTGTTTAAATAGACAACGTTCTAGTGACGTCATTCACCGCTTTATTTGACGGCACCGCTGATCCTAGGAAACCAAAGCTTAAGGCGAGTGGCCTGCCGGTCGGGGTGACGGTCGTGATCGTGACGTCGCCGTGTCGTCCTCCCGCGCACCTCGTCCTGTGCGTGTGTTGAGCCAGTTCACAAAATGTCACAATATTATCAATCTTATTAGTTCTGCAATTAATTCTAATATATTTATTTTTATAGTTTAACTGCCTAATTAGTTTCAGGCGTTTCAGCAAGCAGGATATTTTTCAAATTATATATTTTATCATCAATTCCAATACATAGTGCTGGCCATTAAAAGATACCCGATACCAGATTCGTAAGTTACCAGCTCGTTACGGCGAATAGCTTCTTGTCACGAAGATCGGCCGAATTTACGACGCTTACCGCTCTGCGCCGATTGCTGATTATGCTGTAACCAGATACTATGGCAAATTGGAAACGATTTTTTTCAAGAATGTTCTCGAAAAACTGCTTAGCAAATTATTGTGTGAAATTTGCATTTTTTACAGACTTAATTTTTAGTTTAGTTGAATACCGCCAAAAAAATTTTTCATCTTTTGTTTTTATTTAAATTGTAGTTTTTTTTACTTGTTCTTTACGCCTTTGACGCTATACAGGGTGTCTGGCTGATCGTGTGCCAGTGATCAGGGTGGGTAGGTATGGACACTTGCAACTTATTTAGTTGTTTTCCAGAAGTTCACAATTTTGTTTACTTATTTTTTTTCTTAATGTGACAGCACAAAAGTATTTGTATTTTGTTTATGTCTAATGTATGCGTATTCTATTGTTTTTTTCAAATAGTAAATAAATCAATAAAAATGAAAATATCATTAGCTTACTTCTTTCGAATACTGTATGCCCGAAACGGGTAACTGTTGATACTTTTATCCACATGTCAACTCTGTACACTCCTCACAGTTTATGCAATAAATCTCTATTTATATTCTGCACCGTGTCACATTGCGGAAAAAGCGGCACGGTAATTAGACGAATGCACAGGTGAATGAGAATTGCCGACCAACATTATTATATATGTTTAACAAGCCTTCCCTGTTTCCAGATGGCTGCGCCGAGATTGCAGATACCGGTGAGCAATACTTCATGCAAATCTTAATCTCGCAAATAACTAATGTAACCCAGTACTTAATTAATCTTGTGCAACGAAATCAAATTTCACAGAGACGTCTGACAGAGCTATTGGCATTATTTTTGGTACTTAAATCCTTACAGCATGAAATGAAAGAAAATAAATTAAATTAATCAAATTACGGTTGGAAAAAGTCGGGGTAGTCTAATAGTATCACCTATGACCTCTCAACCAGAGGCTCGTGGGTTCAAATGCCGGGCTCGCACTTCTGAGTTTTTCAGAATTCATAATTGCATAACACATTTGAAATTACGAGTTTTACAATGAAGAAGAACATCGTTATAAAACCTGCGCATCCTAGTGAAGTTCAATGGTGAGTGTGAAGTTCCCAGTCGTCACTGGGAGGCACTGATCTGAGAAAAAAAATTGTACCCAGCAGTGGGATGTAGGTATGTAGCTATTTTAATAATTATAAATTCTTGTATACCTAACATAATAATTATTATAGGTAGGTGTTACAAATTCGATCGCTATTGCAGGGTGTAAATTAATATGTAATAACTTATAACAAAAGTAAACTCCAATTACTTTGCTCACCCGCGATCTTATGACAGCTACGTTTATGCAAGAAAAAGTAATATTGTGTTCATGCAGTTCCTCCACCTCCACACTCTAGCACACACAAATCACACAAACTTATCTATCACCACTGACGCGTTTCGAACTCAATCACAGCTCATCTTCAGAGCAACACAGCCGTTCACCATGCTATGCTTGTTTATGATGATGAGATGGGAGTCTAACATCTGGTAGCATGGTGAACGATTGTTTTGCTCTGAAAATGAGCTCTGGTTGAGTCGGTGCAGTGTGGTGGTTAAAGATGGGTTTGTGTGATTTCTGTGTGTTCTTACAGTGTGGAGGCGGAGGAACCGCATGCACACACATTTCTTGCATAAACGTAGGTAGCTATCATAAGGTCACGGGTGAGCAAAGTAATTGTTTCCGTTCATTGATGTGCACCTCCGCAAAGTATCGCCTGATTCAATAAATTATTTATAACAAAAAGTAAAATAACGTAACAGGTTACAAGATAATTACTGTCATATTTGACGGATGCCATTCCCTACATTTTTAATTGCTGTTTTATGCATTGATGGCCTTATTTGAATTAAATATTGTGAATTAATTTGTGATATGCCAGCAATAAAACTGACAGTTTTTGCTGTTTAGTAAATAGTTTGGTGGATTCCAATAACTTATTATAGACAAATATTCCTAGGGCTGTAACAGTAATTCCTGTTAAAGATCGAAAAAACGTTAAGGTAATATCGGTTAATGTCGCAAGTTAATATGTTGTAACTGGCAACTTAAGTTTAAAATACTAAAAAATAATAGGACATTTGTAAAAAATAATTGAAAATTTTGAACATAAACGGATCCGATTATAATCTAATTCGTTCTTGAGTTATTTGTTAGCGGCGTTGAATTTCTTCGACTTTTCCATGGAAACAAAGCCTAGTTAAGCTGTGACAGGTAACATTCGACCCAAAATTTATTGCATCGGCGATCAATTAACATCACGAGCAGATGCAGTGAATAATCCGATCCCATCGTTAAAATTCGGAATACACGACTATTTCCGATAGCTGCCGACGTATTAAACGATATTGTAACCGCCGAGTTCATCCCATCCCTAGTGACACAGTATATATTTTATATATAAGCTAAAGCAGTAGGGAAGCTACGAACACATCGATCGAAACGAACACACTAATAATAATAATGATGATTTATTGTACAACATTAAAGGTACAACTGGATCATGGAAAAGGTCAACATTCTGTCCCCTAAACTAGGTAAGAACCTGTATCTTAGGGGCTAGAGCATTTCTCCGACTTCTAACAGACAAATAAAGAGTGAGGACGGAGTTCCAGTCTAACGAATAGTACAATTTATTTACTTAAAAAACTAAAATAAAACTTAATTTAACACTAATATACACTAGCACATGTATACCAATAATTAACAAAAAAAAAGCGAGTGCAGTACCGCGAGACCCCCTTAGAGGCCGTGTAGAGCGCGCGTCTGTGTGAGTGTGTTCATTTCGATCGATTTGTTCGTAGATTTCCTACTGCTTTAGCTTATATACTATGCCTATGCTTATATGCTTATGTGCTAGTGATCTCGACTACGGCGGCCGGCGTGGGTTTCGGTGTTTAATCGACAACCGTTATTGGCCTTTAAAGTTTAAACGAAATTAACAATAGCTCGGATAGGATTACATTATAATAGACCTGGTTTTGAAATCTAAGCTCTCTTATTTTATTTAATAGCTTCATTGTCACGATTTTATAAACTTGTATTAAACTTCACCTCGTATATTTGTTTGCTTGCTTCAAATCTAGCAAGCTAATTTTGATTTACTTCCAGTAGTCGGATTGTCTTGAAATTTGGTATACGTACACATGTAGGTTGAATGTCAACAGGTACAAATGCATTCAGCAAAAAAATTTGTATTAAGAAGACTTTTTTACCAAAAACATATTTTAAAAATTTTATCTCGCAAAGTTTCCCTTTATGCTAAATGTACTAGACATCATAGAGTAATTTTGCATGCTGTAATGCTCTTGTGCATCAATTGAGTAAAAAAGACGCCAATAGCCAATAATTCATCTCGTTTTTTTTGCAGTTATTTCTTTAATCCGTATTTTATGTTACTAAATTAATAAATCTAAGATTTTCTAATAAGTTACTAACTTTTTGTAAAAATATAAATGCATAAAAAAAGCTTATAAGTGAACGTTTAGTTGTAATCTTGTGGCTAAAAATACTTGTTGGTGAAAATAAATTGTGCTTCCGAGCTGAATAAAGTGGGGAAAATGTCTGGCTAGCTACTACGAAACTCGAAACTCGAAGTTCGTATCGTACCGTCCCTCTCGCTCTCGTATTAAAAAGTATAAGTGTGTCAGAGGGACCGCACCACACGAACTTCGAGTTTCGAGTTTCGTAGTAGCCCTGCTAGTCACGGGTCGCACGACGCGGTCGCTTGCATCCGTCAATACTTCAATTAATTCAAACTAAGCAGTCGCGGTTGTGTGTTGCGGTCGCCGGTCGCGATCGCCAACGTCGGAATACTACCTTTAAAGATGTCCTTCTTATTGCTATTAAGTTGATTGTTTATAAATTACTTCTAGAAGAATAAACAAGTCAAATAAGTGTACAACGTTCATGAAATTTATTTTAATTTCCAACTTAACTAACTGCCTGATGCAATTAAACGCTACGCCAGCTACAGACCCAATTATTTCCGACCACGAACAAATTTAAATGGCGGATCCCCCGTAGCAGATAATTACAAGATTCAATCCACTCCGAACCCAAAGATAGCACTATCTAGTTTGGAATTCACAAATCGTTTAAGAGTTAAGTGGCAAAGGCCGGTATCTCACACAAATGTTTCCTTTAACCTCCCGCGCGCGTAATATTTTTAGAAGCTTTTATTTAACTTGCTGCTTGTGTCAAATAATGCAAATTCATTTTGAACCACTTCCAGTAGTAACTTGTTGTTTTTTAGAGGACAATTTTCCAGTGTCTAGTAGGTTTTGCCGTTGTATGGTAAAAAAAATCTAGAAAACGAAATATAAGAGGTAATGTTCCAGTAGTAAATGTAGTTACATAATTACGAGTACGTAAGGTGGATGACAATGCAAGTACAGTCAGCCAAAAAAAAATTTTTTAACAAGCTAAAATAAGTATTAATAGTTTTGGGCCAACCAGAAGCAATGGCAGAACCGACAATAGTTAATATGTGACCCTTTCCGAAAATGGAGATACCTAAATATAGTTATTAAGAAACATGAAAAATACTTGGAGATATTTATTTTAATTACTTAATTAATTTAAATAGGTACTAGCTGTTGTCTGAGTAGAATTCGCATATCGCTATCTTTGTAATTTTTTGGGATATAAGTATTTTATGTTAATTCAGTTTAATAAACTGTCTTTTTATCCAAATTAATTGCGCCGCTTTTGCCTGATAGAATAACAAACATCCACATCGAAACAAGTTTTAATGCACTTATTTGTGAAAAAAAGCTTAAATATATTACTAAACAAAAATAAAAAGGCATCTAAAGTCATGTTGAAATAAATAATTCGATAATTTCTCAATATCAGAATCTCACGATCATTTAACATGACACATGTGCTTATTTAAAAAAGGATTTTGTTTTTAACGCTTTTAGTGCATTAGCAAAATATTTTTTAAGTTGACAATATTATAATAAACTTTTTTTTTAATCAGCGGCGCCTTTATTTGACCCAAGATATCGGATGCATGACACTGAATGTTGTTTATGGACCCAATCACAACATTTTCATTTAAAATCCACTACGAAAATTGTATGGCAGCCGTAATACGATCTTAATTTGATAACTGGCTGCAAATAACTCCAAAAATCAGATAAACGACATTAAGGCAGCAATATCTCGGATCACTTAATTAGTAGGCATTAAATCTGTCATTTAAGCTATGCTGTATAAGCGTCCCTCAGCTGCGTTAAGCCTTATCTGGGAGCCATTATATCTCTAATAGACCCTGCTTTATGCCTAGAGAGGCTAAATGGCTTAGTTCGATAGACATGGTTTGTTACATGTAGTAGTCAATTACCTGTTACTTTGTCAATATGAAGCTAAGGCCGTGCTAAAGCTGTTTTTGACCCTCCAACCAGGCGCGATCTTAGGTGGAGGTGGAGGGGTAGTCAAGGGCCCCGAATATAGGTAAGAAATTGAAACAATCTAAACTAACTTATGTATATTAATTAACAACTGTTAATCAGGCGTAGTACTGGAAGGAGGGGGGGGGAGGGCAATAGGTGTCAAATGACTTTTAAGGTCACAGCTCATTACAGCCACCCGGCATCGACCAGCACCGCCCCTCGAGCGGTTAGTATTCTTCATATGGATTTGTATGGGTATGCGCTCACTACATCAACTCCGTAGCGTCACCGGATCGCCTCACTCGCTAGGTTGCCACGCACGGACGGCGAGTGGACACTCGATGACAGCCCGCTGTTCGCCTCCATAGTGACTGCTAGGAAATTCGTGGACCACGCGAGGTCCACACGTCAACGCGGCGTCCACCCGTGGACCACCTGTCGACAACGAGTGGACGCCGAAAGTCGAAGCGGTGCTGGTCGGGTGCCGGGTGGCTCTAATGAGCTGTGACCTTTATGTTACACATCCGTATATGGGGCGACGAAGCGTTGGCATACTACATTTTTCCGTAACATAATACTCAGGGGAACAATATTTGACTCATTCTACCTCTACATACAAAATCACCTATTACTGCATACATTTGAGGGCCAGAATTTTTGCCACTCATTATGCAGTAACCATTGAATAAATAACCAAGAAGTTTCTTTACTCATTTGTTCAACAGCTGTGACCATGACCTTTCAATAGCTCAAGGGTCAAGATTTTATCAACATTAGTGCACTTGTCAACACCTTTACGTAGTTCAAAATAAAGATGCATTTTAATGACAACAGTTGTATAAAGAGATGGGCGGTAGAGCAATGTTATACAATACAGGTGTGTGATGTAAATACCTAATTTATATATAAAGGACCTTCATCCCCCAGATGCCGATAAAATATTATTTTTGTTATATCATCGTCATCGTTACAGCCTATTATCGTCCCACTGATGGGCACAGGCCTCCTCTCATAATGAGAGGGCTTAGGCCGTAGTTCCCACACGGGCCCAGTGCGGATCGGGAACTTCACACATACCATTGAACTTCACAGGTGTGTGCAGGTTTCCTCACGATGTTTTCCTTCACCGTAAAGCTCGTAGTAAATTTCAAATGTAATTTCGCACATGAATTTCGAAAAACTCAGAGGTGCGGGCGCCCTGCATTTGAACACGAACCTCTGCTTTAGGCCACCACGGCTTTATTTTTGTTATATACAAAACAAAATTTACAAATCTAAATAAAAAATAAACAAAGTTATTAATCTGCTTAGTTAGGGTCTCCCCAAACCTATCGACGTGGAATTGGCTTTAGCCGGTCAAAAAACTTTTTATGTCCACGCAATAAGAGCGAAAAAGACGTCGATCGGCTCGGCCGACGCAAAACGTCGTATACCGACGGGAAGGCGCCTTTTTCATTCTTATTGCTTAGACTTAAAGCGTTTTTGACCCACTTAGGGCGGTTATAGACTAGCGTTTTTTTCTGCGCGTATACGCTCGTTTTTGGCATACGCGCTTACACGCGCGAACACGCGTGTAGGCGCCTACATCTCGACGAGCTTATTTGCGAAAATCGAAGTTCGTGTACCGTCCCTCTCAGTCTCGTATTAAATAGTATAAGCGTCAGAGGGATGGAATGACACGAACTTCGATTTTCGAATTTCGTATTAGCCCCGCTGTGCGCGCGTATCGTACACGCGCTTTCAAAAACGAGCTTATACGCGCGTTTAAAACGCGGTAAAAAGGTAGATGTTGGGAGACCCTAACTTCACAAAATTGAATGCTGGAAGATTGCTGGAACGCTGGGAAGCCTTCCGTGGTCCGCGAATCTCAAGGCATCTCATTCTGAGCAGTGGGACGTATAATAGGCTGAGACGACGACAAACAACATACGAGATACTATCTACATTCCAACTTTATTACCGCGAACAATCGAGGCTCCGTTTCTTTTTGTAAATGATACTAATGCTACTCGCATTTTAATTAGGTACTACTATCCATAACGAACGAAAGAACTTTAGGCACTTGTCTCACCGCCAGCGAGGAAACGATTGGCTATCGACTATTTTCTCGCTCAAGAAACGAACAAAAGATATAAAATCCTGTGTGAGTAAAAGAGACACATATATTAATAGTTGATCGCTGGCTGTTCACACTGTCGGCGAGAACTCGCTCTTACATCTTTTGTCGCAGCTATAGATACTCGCTCAGCGATGTCAGCTTGGCGACCGCCCCGCACGAGCGAGTCGAGTGGAGCGAGTAATCGCTTACAGCCGAGCGACAAAACTACACTCGCTTCTCGCTGCTCGCCCACTCGTTTCTAGTTACTCGCTCTACTCGCTTCTCGCTCATCGTCGGCGGTGGGACAAGTGCCTTAAGTAGATTATGGCCATCCATTTAACACGAGCGATTTCAACAAATACGCTTTCCAACAATGTATAATTGTCTTATTATGTGCCATAAACTCTCCGGATGTGTCTTTAACGATAACGTTTTTGCTACTTTTTGTTTGGTTCGGGAGCAATAGGTATTTAAAAATGCACCGATAGCGATCTTCACGTTTATCTGGACGTGTGGTAGGCGCGAGCCGCTATATCTACCTAAGGGTTCGATCGACCATAGACTATAATAATAAACACTAATGTGGACCTCTTCTATAAGCACAGGTTATTTTGTGTTTTCATAGATTTTATTATACTCCGTTTAATTTAAGGTTTGAATTAACGGTCAAATTCTAACACACGTTTCTCGATATTTCGAACAGAAATGGAGTAAAAATACCTTACATGTACATTTATTTGCGTTATTTATTATGTTTTTAGTATAGAGGTTCACACAATTTTGAATAGTTCCGTTGTTTCATTTAAAAAAGTGTGCAAATTTTACCGCTAAGTTTCAAATGTTAAAATAAATGGAGTTTAGATTCATGTACTTATTAATGTAATGTAAGCTTTGTTTATGCAAGCTCTGCAATATCCTTTTTTGAACAGTTGACATCGTTACAGACTCAGCTGCGAAAATGAAAAAATATCGGTTTTTAAATGCGCGGTAGAAATACAAAATTTAGAAGCATTCATATGAAATAAGTAAGTATTGATTTACTTCACATTTAAAAAAAACCGGCCAAGAGCGTGTCGGACACGCCCAAGATAGGGCTCCGTAGCCATTACGAAAAAATTAAGTAATATTTTTCTAAGGATTTCTTATTTTATACGAAATCTTCTAAGTTTAGGTATATTTTATACCTTAGGCTGCTATTTACTCTTAAACTACTAATAATTCTCAAGCAAACTTAGCCGTTATAGTTTTCTTTAAAAGTTTGATATACTTAATACCATCCTGAATTTTTTCAAATTTTTCCACTGACCGGTTTAGATTTTAGAGAGGGGAGGGACGCTTAAAGACCTATCCAACGATACCCCACAATATAGGGTAGGATGAGAACAAAAAAAACCCTACTGTACGTCTATGGGAAGTACCCTAAAAAAATTTTTTTTAGTTGTTTATTGTACCAATTTGTCGGCATACTTTACTATATCCGTGCAAAGTTACAGCTTTCTAGCATTGATAGTCTCTGAGCAAAGCCGCGGACGGACAGACCGACATGGCGAAACTATAAGGGTTCCGTTTTTGCCATTTTGGCTCCGGAACCCTAAAAAGGGACAACCACAATTCGCAGTGTTACCAGCGGTGAACACTGTGCTTAGTCCATACGGAATACTATTTTTATACAGAAAGCGCAACCGCCTAGCAGTTAATATTCCCATTAACGGGCAGCAGAAATTCCACTTGAAAGACGGCGTCTTAAGCGCTACCAAAGTGAGTGAAATTACTAAGAATTAGAATTAAAAGCTATTGGTTTAGATGTAGACTACTGCCATGTATGAAAGCCATTATATATGTATATTCTAAGTCTAGGCTATAATTTTATTTATATAAGTAAGAGAGTTGTGATCATCTAGATATTCCAGAGTTCAAAGTCCAGAATGAATACTAGGTTAAGTGTATAATGGTTTAGGTACTTAAATTATTACATATTGATTTATTTCGAGTTGTATTCGTCTTGACGAATTCCACAGTTTGAACGTCTTGTTTGGACAAGAAGCACGTAAAATAGTTTTAATTAGTCAAGTGATATTTATAAATAAATATCAAAATATTATGGGACACTTGACACCTATTCACCTATTCCCAAACTAAGCAAAGCTACTATGGATATGTACTATAGGTAACGTATAAACATCCTTATATAGACACATACTTAAATGCACATAGGCATAATAACACTTTGTTCTATGTTTCAAACGTCAAATTAACCACAGGATTGTAGGAAGAAGCGAAAACTAATGTATTCCTTTCGCACAAACGATATTTAGAGCTCCAATGCCTAGTTATCCCTTAACTCACTCTTGACTCTAATTCTCGAAACTGTAGGCTATTAAGATATCGGAGGTAGGATCTCTAGGGTAATCGCACTAATTTGTGGCATCATAAACAGAGCCTTAGGGTAAGAGCGGCGGTTGCCGTCCAAGCGCTGGGAGGAAGCATTATCTGTCCCTTGTGTTTAAATCATAATGTTATTGGGAAGTAATTTACGACTGGAAGCATTTACTACTGGAATAGGCAACACGCTCTTCCCTTGGCGACTCATTTGTTAAATCACGTCAATTAAATATCAATCGAAAATTGCCTTGTTTACATTAATCCAGTAAAATCGTTCCAGAAGCGTTACATTGCGGGGTCGTGATGTGTCGGTGGCCGATCGTAAAATTCACCAGATCATGAAATTTCTAGGCACATGATGAAATGGCGCCATTTCATGATATGCCTAAAAGTTGGCCAGGCATATCACGATGTGCCAGAGAAACAATACTGCAGATCGATTAGAGCAACGCATTCGTCGATATTCCTAGCTTTATACCGGGCACATCGTGATATGCTGAAAAAAAAGAAAAATTTAGGTACATCGAGCGAAGCGAGGAGTGGTTAGTATGAATTGTAACCACTACGCACGAGCCGAACGAGCGAAGTGAGCGTGCCGCGGCAGCGGCCGGCGAAGTGCCAGAACCGTTATGGCGGCGTTACATGATATGCCTAGGAATTTCATGATCTGCCTAAACTAGCAAAATCATGAAATGGCGACGTTTCATGATATGCCTAAGAATTTCATGATCAGCCTAAACGTTACTACGAAAATTATTGGCCGAGATGGCAAGATGATAATTCAAATCCCCTCTGATGCAACAGAATTATTATTTGTTTTTATAATATCTAAGGTTTACCACAAAACTCATTAATTATGACTGTTTTTTATGCTTTTCCAATTTAAGCGAACTAATTACTATTACGTTTAATTATAACATTAAATTAGGTTATATTTCTTACTAGCGTTTACCTGCGGCTTCGCACTCGTAAATCATTAGATACAGCAGTTGAATTGAAATTCCGGGATTTTATTAAATTCTCGTGGGAATTCCCTAAAATTACATCGTGGTTTTCATTGACGTTAAATTAAAACACCCATGCCAAATTTCATGACTCTAAGCCCCGCGGTTGTTATTTCGAGATTTTATCCCTATCCCGTGGTATTATCGGGATAAAAAGTAGCCTATGTGTTATTGATGTCCAGCTACGAGTATCTACATACCAAATTTCATGACTCTAAGCCCAAAGGTTGTTATTTAGAGATTTCGTCCCTATCCCGTGGTAATACCGGGATAAAAAGTATCCTATGTTTTAATCCAGGTTATAAATTTACTTTTTGCCAAATTTCATCCAAATCCGTCCAGCCGTTTCAGCGTGAAGAGGTAACAAACAAACTCACTCACACACAAACTTTCACATTTATAATATTAGTAGGATAGGATGGTTAACCCATCTTTCTGAGTAGCCATTTTACTTTTAGGATAATGCTTCGCACAATGGGATAAGGGTGATAATAGTTAACGATAAAATAATTGTTATTTCAAACAGTCGGTGGAAAAAACCGTTCAATTACCGGTGTCGTTTTAATTTTAACGTACGTAGCTATTTTTAACAGCTTTTCAATTGATAGCGATCTAATTAACATAAAAAACTTAACACATACATTTTGTTTCCATTTAAATGACTTGTTTATTCACTTATTTTACTATAGAATTGCTTCGTAGTTAAATGTATGCAACTTTTTCACTCACGTACAAATTCAATGCTTCAAATGAATTCCGAAAAGGTCAGAGGTGTGAAGGAGATCGAACCGAGGATCCTCTGCTGGAGAGGTCAAAGAACCAACAACTGGACTAGATGGCGGCACCAGCTGCACCACTAGGTAGCTTTTTGGCAACATTTATTACAAGAGATGTTGCAAAAATTGCCCGCTCTTTGAAACATACCTATAGTAGGTACTATGAGGGGGCTTTCGGGTGCGAGCAATCGATCTTACTTGGTATTCTCTGGGAAAACGCGTATTTTGGAGTTTTGGGATGTTGGATTATAATTGTAATTTACATAGATACGTATGTAGTTTTTTTTTTTTTTTCTTTTTGTAATTTATATA
The DNA here is from genome assembly GCF_025370935.1 of Choristoneura fumiferana. NCBI lineage: Eukaryota > Metazoa > Arthropoda > Insecta > Lepidoptera > Tortricidae > Choristoneura > Choristoneura fumiferana. The sequence continues at coordinate 4,846,898 of NC_133477.1, forward strand.
AGGGTGACATAGGCTACTTTTTATCCCGGAAAATGCACAGTTCCCGAGGGAAGCGCGCGATAACCGAATTCCACGCAGGCGAAGCCGCGGGCAAAAGCTGGTTTTACTTAAAATAAACAGATTTATTATTAACCCACGACGCAAGAAGAGGTGTGTTATTATAGTTTGACGCTAATGTCTGTGGCATAGTAACTCTCGTTTTTGAGATTTTTTCGAAGCTGGTTAGTTTTTTCGTCTTATTTCAAACGCAGTAAGATCGATAATTTTAATCTTGTTAACATAAGCGATGAGCTAGCGGTATCTGTGAGCAACAGTATATCCTAAGTTTGTTCTTTTAATTTATTGATTTTTTTCAAATCCCCGCCACTTCTTCCATGGTTTTTTTATTGACATGAGAACTACGGACTTAATAAACCTGCAAACAAATCTAGGGTGATTGGGCATTTACTCGTATTACGCAAGTGTGCTCCATCTTAATCTACATCTTCCTTTACCATCAGGCGTGATTGTGGACAAACGCAAGCCTATTTCTGTATTTAAAAAAACCGGCCAAGAGCGTGTCGGACACGCCCGAAATAGGGTTCCGTAGCCATTAAGAAAAAATAAGTAATATTTTTCTAAGGATTTCGTATTTTATACAGAAACTTCCATAGTTTAGGTATATTTTATACCTTAGGCTGCTATTTACTCTTAAACTTAACCGCTATAGTTTTCCTTGAAAGTTTGATATAATTACAACCATCCTGACTTTTTTCAAATTTTTCCACCCACCGGTATAGATTTTAGAGGGGGGGACGGGGGGACGCTCGATTTTAATGTCAATTTTCACTTTAAAGTTGAATATTTCGCAAACAAATCGCTGAATCGTCTTAGCAAACCTCTAATGATTTTAAAAGACCTATCCAACGATACCCCACACTATAGGGTTGGATGAGAAAAAAAAATCACCCCCACTTTACTTCTATGGGAGGTACCTAAAATTTTTTTTTTCAGCATTTTTACAGATACATATATGTCGGCAAAATTACAACATATAACCAGCAAATTTTTTTTTATAGGACCTAGACTATTTACTGTCAGGAACAGTATTAAATTGAAAACCGAGAGGATGACTTTTTTTTGCATGAAAAAAACTATAAATTTTCAATTGACCCTTCAAATATGCATAATAAATTAACCGCAACTACGAATGACTGCTGCCTCCAGAAATTAATTTATATTTTCACGTATTGATTTATAATCATGAAAACGCGGCTCCGCTTTAAAAGTCTAACAGATTGAATGTGATAATAAATATTTTCAAAATTATCGAGAACTCCACCACTCGCGTTAGAATTTAAGTTGTTTTGAATTCCAATACAGTAAAGCTCCCATGTAAGTATATTAACGAACCGTCAAAAATATTTATACACCTTTATGCCACTAGTCTGGATTTTTTTTGTAAAACATAAAGGTGGTAAACGTTACGAGGTGAAATGTTTCATCGATATGTTACGCTTTGAGCATGTTCGCTGTGTTCTCAAAATGTGCGTAATGTTGCCGTCAAAACTTGTGCTCCATATTCGCCAGCACTCTCAGTAAAGATGGCTGACTTGTTACAGCGTACTGACTGAACGCGTAACAGTCAAAGGATTCGCCAAAAAACCGACAGCCGGGTGGAGCACTCAAAGACTGAGCAACTAACAGTTGCTCGATGGTTTCCCCGTAAACTAAGTACTGACTGCACAAATGCTCGCTGTGCAACATGTTACATTACACCTCGTAACGTTGGTTAGTACCCACCTTAATGTTTCACTCGATACTTATATAGTATACCCTCGACTTAATACATCGATAACATCACTATCCTGTGGGACTGATAACATCACTATCTTGGGAATAGTATTCCTGTGATCAAACTATTGCATTTTAATATTATTACGATACGATAAATCTCATTATTGCAACACTTGTAATCTGTTGATAGATTGCCGATTTAATATGAATCGAGTCGGCGGTCAAATCGATAATATTTCAGGTTCTATCACAAGTAAGTACTTACTCGTAGATACCGGAAATTTTAAAATGAAAGTTATTGTTTTGTGTTTTATATAACTAGTCTAGCAGTTACGTAATTTTCTTGAAAGTATTCACAATAAGTTCAAGAAACAGTTTATTTGGGGGTATACTCGGATAAACTCTAAACGGGGCTAATCACGCCAAAATTAAAAAAAATAAGCTATATTTGTGTATTTCTTCAACGTGCCCAATAGTAGCGATCAGGGTGATTATTTATAAATATATATTTTAGGCTTAGAATAACTTAGCTTTAGTTCTATTTTCTTCTTTGTTTTTTTTTGTGATGTCGTATTTGTTATTATATTATTTTATTGTATAAATAGTGTGTTAACAAAAAAATACTCTACCTACTGTATTCGTAATTTGGGGCTTGCAAACTGGAAGTCTAGAGTTCAAAACTGGGAAGTCACGGCTTAAGTGTTTTTTTTATTAAATATCTCTTCAACTTGCGTTTTTCTTTTAAAAAAAGTCAAAAATGTCAAAATATCTTTATTCAATTTAGGCTATAACAAGCACTTATGAATGTCAAAAAAAAATCTACCACCGGTTCGGAAAAACCTCTGTTGAGAAGAATCCGGCAAGAAACTCAAGAAACTCAAGCTTCAAAGCTTATTTTCTCAAAAATGACCGTAAAAGTCTACATTATTCCTTACATATCAGAAGGCTAAGTGCATAGTTTATGGTCAGCGAGAAATTAAAAAGTTAAAAAGATTGCAGGCGCGCTAGCTCGACAATATTTTTTATTATTGTCGAGTCTCAAACTTTTTAAAAAGTGAAAACGGCCATGGAAATGTTGGCACAAGTCGTATACAGCCAACTGAATTGGCTATTTTGTTGGAACTCCAGACTTTTTTTATTGGATCTGAATCAGCTTGTGGTGGTTTCAGTGGAACAATACACCTACTGTTTTTTTTAATTAAAAAAGGTGGGAAAGCATGAAAATTTTTATTGGAATAAAATTAAATGTCATAAAATATTTTGTTGACAAAAGGTTTATTCTAATTTAGTTTTTTTTTCCTTCACCATTCTTGAGAAAAGCTTTATATAAGTCTCGGCTGGAATAGCAATTGCTGGCTTCGTATTAGTCAAACGGACTCGCAAGCTCTTTTTTTACTCAGCCAGCAATTGCCTACTTCCAGGCCACGACAATAATCTACTATTAAATACGTATCTTCTAAAAAAAACGATTCTCCGAGCGTTGCTCAGTCGCCTAAATACTAACATGAATGAGATTAGGCCACTGCTGCTACCTAGTTTATAAATTTAATAATCTAGCTCTAGATTAATACCCGAGATTTATGTCCAAGTCGTAAATTAACAAATTCCCTTGATAAACAAAACGTTTGAAGTGAACCGAGATGGCTCGATAGCAGGCAACATAAATCGCTATTAAAATTAGTTGCTGATGTCTATCGCTAGATTGCTAACGATTGAGTTATCTTAGTAAATAATTCATAATAAGTTGTTGCTCATTGATACAGATCTCCTAGAGGAATGGGTGTTATGGACAAGAAGCAAGAAAGATACAGGTGTAGTTACTCTTTAACTCTATTTGATGGCTTTAATAAATAAATGTTGGTACTTTTTTTAATATGCTCGCAGCAAAGCTAGGCTCTATGCTTGGCTCTGTTTGTTCTTTAGTTCGACAAATTTAAAAACGGCGAATGCTCAAGTGTATCAGCACCTTTAGCCAGGCATGTATATCCGCGACGCGATATCTAATGCATCGAAAACAAATCCTCTAGATAAACTAATCCGTATGATGGAGGCCTGACAGCGCAATAAACTCCTGCGCTGCGTGAGTGACCGCCGATTGGATAAACGGCCGCTCTTAATGCTATGCAAATGGATCGCTCCGCACGGCTGTATTCTGGATACACTTGCCATATCACTACACCACTGAATACTGTTACAAATTGCATAATGGTTTTCTATCGGGAAATGGCGGATCTCCATCGGAATACGACGAAACTCGAAGTGTCAATCAATTATTGTACTAAATAAGTGTCATTTTCATGGACAGTCGAACTATTTGATTTCTGACCTACCGTAGAACGCTCTCACAGTAAGCGTCTTAATGAATTCCCTTGTCAAGCAATGCGAGTCACTATTTTTTTTTTGACGAAAATGTACCACGATTCATATTTAGTGTCAAATGTCAAATTAAAAATGTACCTACGGCTGTACAATGTGTACTGAAGCTAATTGAAAGAACACGCTAAATACAAACTTTTCCGATGAAATACGATGGAAAACCATATAAGCCAGTTCTTGTGAAGTGACCACCAATTGGATATGGATATAACATTACAAAATTGTTTTATCACGGTGAAGTCACATCTATCAGCATTTAATCGTATTTAGTAATACAAAAACGCAATATTGTATAAATATGCGGTCGCTTCAATTCACCCTTCCTCATGCGGACGCATCTTCATACAATATTGCGGTTTTGTATTACTAAATGCGATTCGACCCATAGTCTCACTTCCGCTGTGCATTTATATCAATCTACATGCCCTGAATACGCGCGCGGTAATCTTACACAGTTGAACTGCTCGCTCATTTAAGCGTAGAGGGATCGCAGTTTTTAATTATGCGGTCTCAGATTTATAATTCAGTACGCAGGTACATCAGAATGGAGTAAACGAGTTCTTGAGTGGAGACCGCGTCTCGGCAAACGTAATAGGGCGCCCTCCTGCCAGGTGGAGTGGTGATCTGCGAAAGGCTGCTGGTAGAACTAAATGCGTTGAACTGAGGACAGGCTAGCTACTACGAAACTCGAAACTCGAAGTTCGTATCGTACCGTCCCTCTCGCTCTCGTATTAAAATAGTATAAGCGTCAGAGGGACCGCACGACACGAACTTCGAGTTTCGAGTTTCGTAGTAGCCCTGCTGGGCGCAATGACGATCATTAAGGCCTATGTCCAGCAGTGGAATGCTAAAGGCTGATGATGATAATTGCCAGACTGCCATTAATGAGAAAGCATACTAAATTAATTTGTAACTGCGTAAATGTGTTTCTATAAAAAGGTTAAAAGCTAAGTGCGTTAAGTGGAATCCAGTGTCGACGGTGTGTAAACGAGCCGTGACGCACACCCTGCGTTATTCTATCGTAACCAGTAAATAGAAGCATTGGTAATCTGGTTATTTGTTATACAGACTCATTAATGAGGTACAGCGCGATGGATACAAAGGTACTGTACTTAATAGTTAGTAATTATCTTAATGTATTGAATCTAATTACAATTGAATAGAACCACCATAATACCATAATACATACCTAATAAAAAAAACAACATTAACCTATAATTATAAACTAAAAACCACTCCGCGTCGTACCCGGCTCAAAAGTGACCATAACCCCAGCAGCATTTCCCGCGTGTAGGTACCTACTTAATTCGGTTTTATATTTTAATTTATAATATTTATTTATTTATCTTTTAAGGATCACCAGCAGATCATCATACAAAAACTTAAATATCTAGTAGATAACATTCCAGGTAGATGTTTATCTAATTACAAACTAACCACAACTAACTTTTGCATCATTGAGCATGCCTAAATAAAAAAAAAAACTTAAGAAAAGAAATATATAAAAATAAAAAAACAGTAAAATAAATGGATTGAAAACACCAACGATTAACCAAATTCATTCTCAACTTTGCATGATCAGCAACTCGCTTGATCCCGAGAGTTGTAATGTCTCAAAACTCAATTTCACAAAACTCTTGAAAGTAATATCAACAAACTATAATATTTTCACCTTGCTTCTCCGCTAACAACGGTATAAGGTTTTTATTTACATTAAAGACCAGACAAACGCACAATTTGTTTGCTATGAAATCGCACCGCATATTTATTTTTAAAATAATCAAAAGCTAACAGAAATGAATGAAAAAATCGATACAAGACCAAACACAAACGGTTTATAACACATGTCCATTGTAGTCCTTCAAAATGTAATGCAATTTTATGAAATACAGGCGGAGGCATGAAATTGAGTCATAGGTAACAAATGCCACCCCCACTTACGTTGGGGAGGAACCCTAAAAAATATATTTTTTCTATATTTTATTTTACCACTTGGTTGGCATAATTGCTAAATCCATGCAAAATTAAAGCTTTCTAGCACTAATAGTTTTCTTTTCAGTTTTTAATATTTTGTAGTAACATTATAACGTATATTATCCATACTTCCATACTATCCATACTAATATTATAAATGCGAAAGTAACTCTGTCTGTCTGTCTGTCTGTCTGTTACGCTTTCACGCCTAAACCGCTGAACGGATTTTGATGAAATTTGGTACAGAGATAGAATAGACCTTGGGAAAGAACATAGGCTATCTTTTATCGCGAAAAAGAGGCTTTAAGGGGTTGAATAGGGGATGAAAGTTTATATGGTGGAAGTTCGTCGCTGTTGATGATAAAACCATGAAACTTGGAATTTAGGAACTTAATCCATACTATCCATACTCCATACTAATATTATAAATGCGAAAGTAACTCTGTCTGTCTGTCTGTCTGTCTGTCTGTCTGTCTGTCTGTCTGTTACGCTTTCACGCCAAACCGCTGAACCGATTTGGATGAAATTTGGTACAGAGATAGAATAGACCATGGGAAAGAACATAGGCTATGTTTTATCGCGAAAAAGAGGCTTTGAGGGTTGAAATAGGGGATGAAAGTTTATATGGTGGAAGTTCGTCCTGTCGAAGATAAAACCATGAACTGGGCATTTAGGAACTTAATAAAAAATAAGTCGGTATTTGTAAGAGCTTTTTGAAAATTCGACCTGTGGGGGATGAAATAGGGGATGAAAGTTCATATGGAAGGTCGTCATTATCGAAGATAAATCGATGAGTCTTTATTAAACTTGCCATTTCGGCACGTGATTAAGAGATAAATAGACATTTGTTCGCGCGTTTTTTAAAATTCTTCCTGTGTGAGGGTGAAATAGGGGATGAAAGTTTATATGAAGGTCGTCATTGTCGAATATAAATCGATTGTACTTTATGAAACTTTGCATTGGGCACTTATAAAAAATAAAATAGATATTTGTTCAAGCGTTTTTGAAAATTTTACCTGCGAGGGGATGAAATAGGGATGAAAACTTATGGAACGTCGTCATTATCAAAGATAAATCGATGAATCTTTATGTTTAGGTATTCGATAAGAACAAAAAAAAACTGGTTAAATTCGACTCAGACTCGCGCATCAAGGGTTCCGTACGTAGTTATTTATGAATGAATATCCAGTGTTAGGAAAAAAATTGCTAATAGAGCTACCTTTATACAAAATTCCAAGTTTCTAGGACAGCCGGAAGTACCCTAAACCTTTTTCAGTTAAGGCGATTTGTATGGAAACACTTTTTTAATGACTGTAGCTTTTGATTGCGTTAACTTAGAAGTTCGATTTTTTCACAGCTTCCGGACTATTGACCTGAGTTTAGGGTTTAATTTCAACTCTATACATACTCCGCGCGTTTACGGGATATAGGGTCTAAGGCTCCATTTTTTCCTTTTGAGGTACGGAACCCTAAAAAACATTTGTTCCGGCTCTTTTCACATTTCGACATTTTTCATACTTGAAAATATGGGGATGAAAGTTCTTAAGGAATTCCAAACAAATTTACTATAAGTATACTTATCGGAAAAATGTGTAGCTATGCTTAGTAAGAATGACGTCTTAATTATAATCCTACCCTCCTAACTTACAATAAAGGACGTAAGATGTCAAGAGTTCACTATGAAGAATTAGTCCTTTTGTGTTGGCAGGGTAGAATAGGTACACGTCGTATTGCTAAAATATGGCTACCCGCAAAATATTTATGTTTTAGAACGAATGGAAGAACAAAAAAAAATAGTTTAGATATAAAGCATGTATTAAAATAGCTTATTTTCAGTAAACCGTAGAGGTTCTATGTGCTATTATTGGCAGAATAGGTACCCTAAATAACTTAAACACTTTCCAAAGTTACTATTCCACGCGGACGAAGTCGCGGGCAAAAGCTAGTTTACTATATAACAGTCATGAAATGGTTTTTTGAGATCTTTAAGATGAGCTCTTGATTTGATACCCATATTTGTCGTATTGGAAAAAAAATTTTTGTTGGTCCCAAATATTTACATTTCACAGCCGCCATGTTTATTTTTTTTAACGTCACCTATCTAAGAACACTTGGGTTATCGGGAAGATTCTAATGATACCTTAATTGTCTAAATCCGCCCAGCGGTTTGAGAGATATGCGGTAATGAAGAATATTACATACACGATAGGTACGCGCGAAAAGCAGACGGGTAAAAATGTTAATGACACAGTTAAGAGGTAAGGAATTATTTTATAATTTGAGCAATTGGCAGCAAAAAGTCACGTTGGAATCGCTTATGACTGTTTCCAGTTATCGGTGAAATTACCTCAAAACGATACCCAGTAGCAATATGCACTATGCATGATGATCTTTGTTCAAGTACAGTCGCGAACATGACTGGTTACATTCAAAAGAACTTTTGCTATGAATAAAATACCTATAATGTAAGAATGCTTTCTGAAATAGCGGCCATATTTGACACCAATTGACATACCTACTTTGTACACTCGAACCAACTGAATCGTGACCCACTGTGTAACGTTTTCGTAGAAAACGTCATAGTGACATCGCATTGCATGACAAGAGAATTTATTATGACACTTACTGTGACAACGTTCTACGGTGGGTCAGGAATCAAATGGTTCGACTGTACCTATAAGCTATCAAAACACCATCCCCCCTAGTTTTTAGGGCGAATCCGCACTGCAATATTTCACCGCGCGTTATTTATGCTCGCGAACTATATATCCGTATATACCTAATTATTAAATCCGTACCGCATTGCATTCAATTTGCAGATCACATTTTTTTCCGCGCTGATTTATTACCGCCAGTGCGGATACTGGTATAAGATTCAACGTGTTACAGAATTGAAATGGTGAAAATTCGCAGTGCGGACGGGGCCTTATTATGATTACTTCATCGGCTGTAGTTCTTGTTTCCATTAGAGTTAATTACGAACAAAGAAAATTTAGTTTATTTCGTAATTAACTACGAAAACAGAAAATATACTCGATTACTAAAAGGGCTAATAAATTCTTATTTGATAATTAATTACGAAACAGCGAAAAATAATTCCTCCTTCGTAGCCAATTACGAAAGCAAAATTACAAAAACGGACCAAAGGCTAGTTTGTGACAATACCAAGCTCGTTCGTCACTTACTTGTCAACTAAAGGAGCGGCCACACCGCTGCTCAAAATACGGAGATGGCACGGGATCGCAGTGACGTGCCGTAAGCGTCAGGACTTGCTCTCCACCGAAAGTCGTGACGTTTACGGCACGTCACTGCGATTCCGCACCGTCTGCGTATTTTGAGCAGCGGTGTGGTGTGGAGGGCATGCGGTAAAAACGGTGCGCATACGATGCGTCACTGTGATTCCGTACCGTCACCGTTTTTTAAGCAGCGGTGTGGTTGCTCCTCAAATTGATTATTATTTATATTTAGTCCAAAGGTGACTTATAACTATAACTGTTGCGTTGTATAATATTGTTCACTTTCGTGAGTAGATAATTGTCTTCAAAGTTTTTATCTCGGGCAAAGCAATCAAAAATTAATAAAAAATAGTGAATAAATCAAATAATGAATTAATTTGATTAATTGAGTGTGTGTGTATGTTTCAAAGCAACTAGAAATAACATTTTACAGGGTAATTGAAGACTATTTTTTTTTTTAGTTTTTAACAGTGTAGTAGTATATATGTGCCTAATAGTGGCAAATATCTACCTTATCATATTACGAGTAACATAAATATACCGCGCATTCTGCCTGAATTTAAGTATTTCGATAGCTTCAAAATAAATTAAAAACCCTCGATTTTTTCCCTATTTCCGTATCGAAAAGGACACAACAAGATTAGAGGTAGGTATTACTTTGTACCTATATTATATTATTTTGTACAGCATTAGGCAGACGCATAAACTTTTGACAGAATATGTATTTACTAAAGCCGCTATGAACAAAAAAAAGTTGACTATAAATAATAAAAATACTTTTTTTTACAGCCGGATGGCATGAGTGTCCTTAATGTAACGACAATGAAGACCACTATGTAAACGACTGGATGGCCAAGTGGTTAGAGAACCTGACTACGAAAATTGAGGTTCCGTTTTTGATTCCCGGCCGGGGCAGACATTTGTATGAATAATACGAATGCTTGTTTTCTGGTCTTGGACGTTTAATACGCATTTAAGTATGTATTTTTCTACATAAAGTATATTTATCCGTTGCCTAGTATCCATTATACTCGTACAAGCTTTGCTTTAGTATGGGACTATGTGAATTGGTGTCCCGTTTCCAATTATTGGCGATCTAAATAAAAAACATATTTTTTTACATTGTTTTGTTTTAATTAGTGCTATTTTCAAGCACTATTACCAAAAGTACCGTGATAAATGGTAGTAAAGCGGTAAATACCTGTATTTTTGATACCGGTTTCAAATCTTGATTATAACTAAAATTAACTTATAAATAGCTTGAAACGATGAGTGTACCTTACTCATAATTGTTCGTGGCGGTAAGCAACGTTGTAATTTAATCGTTGTTCTTGAAAATTCCTAGCGTTCTCCAAGGGTCTGTTCAAGTCATAAATATTACAAAATTCGAATGAAAACGCTAAAAAACGGAGTACGTATCGATTTCATTACAATTTCCCGCAATTACCCCCAGTCTTGTGATGAATATGAATTATTATCAACTGCATCGGATTATTGTAATTTAAGCATTTAAAATCATTAAACAACATATCATTTCCTTTGCCTTTTTCACCAGAAAAAGGAGCTGTCATAATTTTGAGAACGTCTACATCAGATTTACGTGATCTTTTTTTTAAATAGAGTCTAGACAAAAGTAATGGATCTATTGTGTGGTAGTTTTGGAGTTATGTCCTTTTAGAATAAGCACGTCTTAAAAAAAAAATCGTAGCGAAATTTAAAAAAAATCAGCGTCTTTCTCTGTCCAAACAGAATACAGAAAACTAATCAAATTATAGTCTTAGAAATATGAAATCTTGTCAATTTAGCACATTATGTCATTTTTGATCAATACATGAAATGCCACGTCTTGACATTATAATATTTCAATATAGCGTCCGCAAAAAAAATATAGCGATGGGATTAATAAGGAAAAAATAGGTAGTTTTTGACGACCGGATGGCTAAGTGGTTAGAGCACCTGACTACGAAGCTTGAGGTCCTGGGTTCGAATCCCGGCCGGGGCAGATATTTGTGTGAATAACACGAATGTTTGTTCTCGGGTCTTGGATGTTTAATATGTATTTAAGTATGTATTTATCTATATAAGTATGTTTATCCGTTGCCTAGTATCCATAGTACAAGCTTTGCTTAGTTTGGGACTAGGTCAATTGGTGTCAAGTGTCCCATGATATTTATTTATTTATTTATTAGTTCTACGAGCGTCAACCGCTATCAGTTTGCTGTCGCATAAATTAAAAAATAAGAGACCGTAAGCAAGAAATTTTAATGAATTGTAATTGTACCGAATGCACACCTTATCTATATACCGGGTGTGGCCTGTAATACGAGCAAAAAATTAAAAGATAGATCGTCCTCATCAAACTGAACAACATTCGTTCAGCGACTTTTAAAAATAATGGAATCTTTGAATTTTCGTTTTTTCATACAAATTAAATACTGCTATCAACGTACGCCATCCTAGAATACAACTGACGTCGCCTGTCATGCTACAAACATCAAGCATTTCGCTTTACATTACTTCTTCGAATAAACTTAAAAGTGTAATAAAAATTTAAAAAACCAATTATTTTTAAAAGTCGCTGAACTAATGTTGTCCAGTTTGTGGAGTATGATCTATGTTTTATTTATTTGCTCATATTACAGGCCACACCCGGTATATAAAACAAAATCGTGTTAGTTACACCATTTATAACTCAAGAACGGCTAGACCAATTTTTATGATTTATGTGTTTTTGGATTTGTCTTTGTCAGGAATAGAATAATAAGTATTAAAAACATTGGAATATTGGCGAAAAAATAAAATAAAAGGAAAAATATTTTCCCATACAAAATGTTCATGGTTTTCGCAACTGTCAAACATTTACAGCCTTATTCATAAAAAGTTAGAGCCTCCTTGAAGGCTCCTTGAAGGCCCGATGCTAAAAAACATGATTCATAAACGTCTGTTAGCGCTAATCAGTCGATCAAGGCTCTGCTAAAGTTAGCGGACCGTAGACCCTCCTTTATCTCCCTGCTAAGTCACAAAATGGCCGCCACAAGTTTGAACAGCTGACTTTGACAAGAGCAAAAAACCATACCGAAGATATTTTAGTGAAGGGTGAAGTTACGTAAAGATTAAAAAAAAAACCAAGGAAAAAATATTTTCAGGAATTTGTATTTAAAAATCCTCTAAATTAGCAGCAATAAATTAACAATAAGTATGAAAAAAAAAATAGGATGATTAACACAATTATGGCTTTTGCACAACATAAACATGCGGATCGGAAATGGCGGGAAAACAAACTTCTCGCTTTTTATTTTTTTTCCTGCTAATTTGCTGTCACTGCTGTCAACTTTTTTTTTAAATTATCGATTAGGCCATTTTTTGTCTTTGATTTGTCAAGGTGGCCAACATAAACGAGTCTAATCAGTCTATCAGCGGCTCAACAACTAGCAGACTGCTAGCAAGCGTTTATGAATCATACTTCTTGACAACCGTCTAACAAGCTTAATCAGTCTGCTAAGTAACAGACCGATCAAACCTCAATTAAGGATTTTTTATGAATAAGGCTGTTAATGTTCATCCCGTCGATACGGTAAACTCTCCCCTCAAATTAAAGAACGTATTTCCGCTAGTACCTAGTTTTATAAAATCCTTCAATTCTACCTGACTCATTTCTTTAGTATAAGCGACAGGAGACTGATAGCGGTCAAAACGCTAGTAGAATTAACCATATTTATTGTAATAATATTATGGGTATCAAATGGAAGCTAATAATTTGCCCATTGTAAATATATATATCATCGTCCCAGCCTATATACGTCCCACTGCTGGGCACAGGCCTCCTCTCAGAACAAGAGGGCTTGGGCCATAGTTCCCACGCGGGCCCAGTGCGGATTGGGAACTTCGCACGCACCATTGAATCGCTTCGCAGGTTTGTGCAGGTTTCCTCACGATGTTTTCCTTCACCGCAAAGCTCGTGGTAAATTTCAAATGTAATTCCGCACATGAATTTCGAAAAACTCAGAGGTGCGAGCCGGGGTTCGAACCCACGACCCTCTGCTTGAGAGGCGATAGGTCAAACCACTAGGCCACCACGGCTTCTAATATATATATATATACATATATATAAATATAACATATGTATAGTAGGTTCTTTTAAGTTGCTATTTTCACAGAAATGTCAAAAGTGTGTAATAAATAAAAAAACATTTAAGAAAACTCTGACTGCCTTAAAAAAATTAAAAAGAAAAAAAAGAGTAGTTGTCTAGAACTCTATTAAGTAACTTAAAGTTCAACAGTCGGAACCCATTACGAAAATTTTCGAGCTGGTCACGATTTTGCATGAGTGCCGACTGTTAAACTAAAAGTTACTTAACAGAGTTGTAGTCCACTAGACTTGTTTATTCTTTTTAGTTTTTTTTTAAGTAAGTCGGCTTTTTTCAATTAGTGGAAATTTGTAACGAATTCTTAAAAAAATAGACGCCAAACTAATTAATTAATCACAATTTTTCTGCACCCAAAGGTCATGTCTAACAACAATCGTGTCCAAACATGGAAGTTAGTAATGAACATTTGGTGATGTGACCTATACTACCCCACTGACAATTACTGCGCCAGTAGACAATGAACATGCCGGTGCCGGTGGCGCCACAACGTACAGTGACAAAAAACCTAAGCTCCCGAAGCGAAACCGCATATTTCTTATTGGCGGCGCCAGTATAGATGGCTAACTAATTTACGAGTATCTATCATTTCATTACAGCCTTTGCTTCACAAACGCCGCGGTTTTTTTGCAGCGTTATATAAAACGTTGCGCTAGTTATGTCTACTTCTAAGTCATTAAAACCTGAGATAATTGGATAAAAAGCAAAAACAATGATATCGAAAATACAAACTGAGACATGGATGCACAGAAAAACCAGAAAAAGAGACCAGCGCTGGGAATCGAACCCAGGTCCTCAGCAATCCGTGCTGCGTGCTATAACCCCTACACCACCGCTGGACAGGAATCTAGACACGAATTTTTCCTATGCATACATATCTCAGGTTGCTTATTTCTACTACGCTACTTATGCAGCAGCACTAGCGACATCTATGTTCCATCGAGAGACGTCACACTCTTTCGAACCAACCGCTCACCCAGACAAGAGATGTCGCTACTAAGCAATCAAGTTATGATTGTTTTTTGGAGTCTTTTTGTATTTTTTTTTATTTCAACTCCAACTTTATTACTTTTACGGGTATCCCGTGAAACCATATCGAAAACACAAACTGAGACATGGATGCACAGAAAAACCAGAAAAAGAGACCAGCGCTGGGAATCGAACCCAGGTCCTCAGCAATCCGTGCTGCGTGCTATAACCACTACACCACCGCTGGACAGGAATCTAGACACGAATTTTTCCTATGCATACATATCTCAGGTTGCTTATTTCTACTACGCTACTTATGCAGCAGCACTAGCGACACCTATGTTCCATCGAGAGACGTCACACTCTTTCGAACCAACCGCTCACCCAGACAAGAGATGTCGCTACTAAGCAATCAAGTTATGATTGTTTTTTGGAGTCTTTTTGTATTTTTTTTATTTCAACTCCAAATTTATTACTTTTACGGGTATCCCGTGAAACCATATCGAAAATACAAACTGAGACATGGATGCACAGAAAAACCAGAAAAAGATACCAGCGCTGGGAATCGAACCCAGGTCCTCAGCAATCCGTGCTGCGTGCTATAACCCCTACACCACCGCTGGACAGGAATCTAGACACGAATTTTTCCTATGCATACATATCTCAGGTTGCTTATTTCTACTACGCTACTTATGCAGCAGCCATTTTATGTTACTTGAAATTGTCATACGATACGTACTGTTAGGTGATCCAGAATTTTTTCGTGGTTATTTTCATTTAATGTGACATATAAATGTGATGCTATCTCTGTTTATTCAGACAAAAAAAAAGTGACGGCATCACAGATTTCTGGCATATATTTATCGATGAGTTGCCGAACAGGCCCAAGTCATAAACTTTTGCGATTATTAAATTCTACTTCTTGGATACGTTTTGTTTTCTTAGTTTGTAATAATATGTTTAATGTTTTATTTGGGCAAAACACGGTACAATTTAAAAAAAATAAGAAAATAAGACTTAAATTAAACATTGACCAGCAAATATGCCACTATTTACAGTAGAGCCAGAAAAGAGAGAGTGTAGAGAGTGAGTAATAATAGAGTAAAGTATATGTAAGGCAATTTTTACCAAACCAGGTTTTTTATGTAATATTTGCGAATATCCTTGAGATTTAAAAAATAGAGAGCGTTTAAAAAATAAGTGTAGGTACCTTTTCTTTCAAAATGTATTTAATTTTTTCATACAAAATTTTCTGAGTCATTTTTATGACGCCCATACCGTGTATGAAAAAAACGTCACAAAACTGACATTTTCTTCGGTCTTCTTTTTAAACTATCTGAATTGACTGTGCATTCAGAGTAGGAAAAACCATATTTTTTCCAAAATGAAAAAATGAAAAGGCATACTTTTTATGAAAATGCCCAAATGTCAGATCTAATAGCTATTGCGTGCAAAGCTGCGGGTAAAAGCTACTATGAAATGATAATTTTATGAAGCCCGTGAGCGTTTCATGTGCTACTACTTTACATTAGTTGAACGATGCAATTGTTCGTTCTGTAAATACTTATTATTCTTTAAGACATAATCTTAGCGCAAAACGAGAGAGATACACCTCTTTTTATGATTGTTTTGTTTTGGAGTCTTTTTGTATTTTTTATTTCAACTCCAAATTTGTTACTTTTACGGGTATCCCGTGAAACCATATTGAAAATACAAACTGAGACATGGATGCACAGAAAAACCAGAAAGACCAGCACTGGGAATCGAAGCCAGGTCCTCAGCAATCCGTGCTGCGTGCTACAACCCCTACACCACTGCTGTACAGGAATCTAGACACGAATTTTTCCTATGCACATATATATCTTAGGTTGCTTATTTCTACTATGCTACTTAAGCAGCAGCACTACCGACATCTATGTTTCGTCGACAGACGTCACATTCTTTCGGAATTAACCGCTCACCCATACAAGAGATATCGCTTCTAATCAATCAAATTATACCCCCATCTAGCGGCCAACCAATATCCCAATCAGCAATCTTCGTCTAGTTCCGCAGAAATACCGCTAGATGGCGTTAGCTATTACATTAGGGGGGTTAGTTACTATATTATATTATTACTTACCTCTTTTTTGTTGACTTTAATTGAATGTAAGCTATTATGTATAATGCCGAGCTTTCGTAAAAATTTAAATCGAACCAGTGACTCCTACTGATTCATAAGTGTCCACGGGCGGCGGTATAGCTTACCATCGGTCGACCCGAATGCTTGTTTATTTACCATGCCATAAAAATATGGGGAACAAGAGTTTGGTACGATTCCGCAAAAAGATGGCGCCTTTAACCAATTTAATATTAATATATATTTATTTAATTTAATTAATTTAATGAAGTATTGCTTTTAAATTAGATTATTAATTTGCGATTAGGTTAAGATTTTGCATGCCAAATTGGGGTACAACAAACATGACATGTACCTATGTAATATTTCTTCTGACATGTGTAATATTTGTAACACCTGTGTATGTACCTGCGAAATAAATAATTTCATTTAATTTCATCGATTGTTTAAGAATAGAAGAATTTAGAAACCTAGAATTACAAACGCGGTGTTTAAAACCGCCAGTGTGTTGGATTCCTCTAATTCCATCAATCCATCAAAGCGTAGAAATAACAAAATCATTTTTATTAAACGTGCACATAATGAAACGCAGTATGCCTCCGTTCTCTTGTTTTTTTTTCGATAATGTGCGATCACCAGACCGATGTGAATGATTTCTAAATATGGACAAAAAATTAACTGGAATGTTGGATGTTACCAAAAAGTTACATTATGTATGAATTCCTACGTACATTCAAGTGCGAGTAATTGCTGTATTGTTTTAACAATGCGGCGAGAGCGGTACAATGGCGCCAGCAAAGGCTATTTTCCAGGGTAATATTCATTAAGACCTAATAAGGTATAAACTCGTTAGGAATCATTGCATACTTTCTCGAACTACGATCATTATTGGGCCAATCAACTATTTTACCGACACTTTGTGTCTGGCGTTACCAAAAAATCGTACTTCCAACAAGATGTTTCACGGTTTAATAGCTTAAACATACGTAGGATGGCATGTATTCATGTACACTATCTATTAAATTACAGAAAAACATGTTTACTTACAAAAATCTGCAATTGTTTGAAAAATGTTGCGGAAAGATATAGTGTCGGTAATAAAGTTGATTGGTCCAATTATGACCGTGTTAGTACGGCATGATAACTAGAATATGGCGATGAAGCTATGGGCCAACATTAACACACTTCTCTTATAACTTTTTAGTTCGTGGACGGCCGAGATTTGCCAGGAATTCTTTTACATCTGCTTATACAAGCATACGAAGACCCCTGGAACAAAAATATTGAGCAGTTTGTGTTATCGGTTGCGACGTAATTATAGTTATTTTTATTGAACAGCTGGGAAACGAGCAGGTGGGTCACCTGATGGTAAGTGATCACCGCCGCCCATGGACACCTAAAGCATTATTAGGACTGCGGGTAGGCCTGATTCAATAAACTACGATCCGATGTTTGAGAGGCTTTTAGGTCAAACCACAAGGTTACCACGGCTCTTACCCTAAGCACAGATTTGCAGGTTTAATAAACTTCTCCCGTTTTCATATTTTAATGTTTTTTTTTTTATTCGACTGAATGGCAAACGAGCAAGTGGGTCTCCTGATGGTAAGAGATCACCACCGCCCATAGACACCTGCAACACCAGGGGCATTGCAGATGCGTTGCCAACCTAGAGGCCTAAGATGGGATACCTCAAGTGCCAGTAATTTCACCGGCTGTCTTACTCTCCGCGCCGAAACACAACAGTGCAAGCACTGATGCTTCGCGACAGGATTAGCGAGCAATTTGGTGGTCCTACCATTTGCAAAATGTGATCATAAACTCACCATAAAGTTCAGCCATTCATTTTAATTACAAAATCAGTCGCTTTTTGACGAAGCAGTTTCGCCGCGAGCGAGCATTATCGGTGCATAAAGTTAATGGTAGATATTTGCAAGCAATCTGAAACTCTATCGTTTACGCACCTAGCTGCTAAAGGTGTCCTTTAAGCACGCTGAATGAGCGACAAGCGACAGCAGGTAAGGATAGATAGACAAAACGCTTACTTGATACTGCTAACACACAACAAGATTAGGTAAATTCAGATACTTACAAAGCAATGGCTCAGTGGTCAAAATTGCTCATAGGTGCAAAACACTAATAATATGCCACAACCTAGAGGACAGAAACCAAAAAATCCTTACTGCTCTAATAAAAAGTATAATGTACATACGATAAAAACAAAATAATACATCACACCGAGTTAGTGAAGAGGGAGAAAAACAACCATAACAATAACCAAGCAGCTCTAAAACCAAACTATCACAACAAAAATGAAACCACCCTATGTATACCCTACCCTCAATTTAAAAATAACACTTGAAATCGAGCGTAACCGAGCGAAAGTGAGATAAATAGTAGATTGTTTAACAAGGGACTAAAACATGCCATAATGATATTAGATGTTTAGCCACCCGAGCAGAGCGAGGGTGCCTATAGTTCGAGTGGCATCATGGTTGTTTAGTCTCGCGTTAAACGCCTCTACTTTCCACTTTGAATGCGAGGAAAAAAAAATGTTTTGTTCAAAATTTTGAATTGCAATATTACTTTTTAAAAACGTACGCTCGACTAATGGACAGGCCATCTGTTCAAATTTCAAATAGCAAAAAATAATGTTGCGCGGTTTTTTTTCTTTTTTTTTATTGTTTATGAAGTGACACTTTAAAAGCTTGCATATTTAGCCAACAGTTTCAAAATTGAAAACTATTTTAAAACTAATTGGACTATGCATAATATAATATTCGTAATCATTAACTGTGTTTCACAAAATTAAACTGTGTTATTTTAAATATTTTTGCACAGATGTCATTTTGAGGTTATTCCCACGCCTAAAAATTCTCCATTCACAAGCACCTTGTTGGCTGTTTAGGGGTTTCCAACGTAAATTAAAAAAAAAACTTTAATCCCTAGAGGATAAAAAATAAAGCTCTTTTCCCAGCTCTTGCCCAAGCTTTTAGCTTTTAGCTCTTGTCCCAAATAGTCCCAATATGCAGAGACTAAAGTAACATTTTAAGAGCATGAGAAATGAATAAAAAAATATGGCTCGTATTATGTCACATTTAATCCAGTTAGATAAAATTACATTACAATACAAGTATTCTTTATTTGCACACAACAAAATGAACACAATTTTCACACAGAGACCAAATGCGGAATAGACAACAGGTGGTCTTATAGCTTAGAAGGGGTCTCTTCTAGATAATCATAAAACCGGGGAATCATTTAGATCAAGAAGAATGTGTTATGAAGTCGTTAATTCGCTGTTCGCTGCAGAACATTCTTAGAGTAAACGTCTTCTTTACCTGTTATTATGAGGTATTCCATAAAATGTTCATGGTTTTTCATGTTTTAGTACACAAAGTGATTTTTAAGGTAAGTCCTTTAAATCTACTTGCGTTTAAATTCAATAAAAGTTAGACAGAACTATTTTTTATGGCAATAAGACACACACCTATCGCATTTGCGTGTTTTCATAACGCTGCGCTACGTAAATTCAGACATTCTATCGGTAGGTGGCATCCATAATTATGTCACACCATTTCCCCCAAACCGAAATTCGCTATTATTTCGTTCCTGTGTCACAAACCGCCTGGCCTCCCCCCGCCCCCTCCCCTTAAATATATAACTTAATATTGGATGGTCCTGCAGTTCTGATATTGCGAGGAGTGTTCCTTCATTTACACATCCTCGCACAGCACATCTCTGGTGGAAACAGCTGAGCGGAGCGAGGATGGGTAGGTATACCACGCGCCATATAAATCTGCCTAAAAGTTCATTACTTAATACTCAGTTTTGACGCATTTTTGAGATACATTTTTTATGCGACGTCTTTACGTTACTCCCGGATTGTGTTCGAATCGCTTAACGGTATAGTGCCTATTCAATTATTGGAATTATACCATTATAGTTTTTGTGGTACTAGTCGTGGCAATGAACTTTTAGGCAAAGTTAGGCGACGGTAGGCATAAGTGAAGCGTTTTATTGCTTCATGAAAAACACATTCTTCGCAACAGATCCTCGCAAATTATTGGTAGAAACGCTGCTTAATTTGAAACATCTCGTCCTATACATCTTACTAACGATGAGCGTACAAACCCGCGTTCGCTACCGCTGCCGCTTCCTCTTATAAGTGACTCCACCTTATAAGCTCGGTAAGCAACCGCTTCAGAAATTGATTTAATCAGGCCTCGACGTTGACGTCTAAATTGTACCCCACGAGCTGTACAACTATCTGTCTGTCTATTCTGATGATTTTATAATTGTTAAATTGGCCAAGCCTAGTTGTTACTGACACCAAGTGAACCAATTTTAGGTTTGGTTTGTGGGTGCCATAAAAGACCAGCTGGCTACTTGAATATTATTTGTTTTTGCTAATGTATACCCGCGGCTTTGCACGCGTAAATCATTGGATCTTGCAGTTGAATGGAAATTATGGGAGTAAAAAAATCCCGTGGGATTCCCAAAATTACAACGTGGTTTTTATTGACCTTGCATATACAACAGTGCCAAATCTATACAAATATATACAAATCTATACCCAGCGGATGAGATTTCGAGATTTTATCCTGATCCCGTGGGAATATCGGGATAAAAATAGAAATAATGGAAAATAGTTCTCTGCCTGTAGATTACAGGAAAACTCAAAAAAATGGTCTATACGTCAGCGGCCGACCGTTAAATCCCTAGGAATATCGTGAAATGGAGCCATTTTGTGATATACTTAAAGAGTTGAGGCAGTCATATCTCGATGTGCCCGAAAAACAATACGGCAGATCGATTAGAGCAACGCATTCGTCGATATTCCTAGCTCTATACCGGCACATCGCGATATGCCAAAAAAAGAAAAAAATTGGTTTGCTTTATAAAAACAGTAAAAAATTGAAAACACAAACTGAAATATAGATGCACAGAAAAAACAGAAAAATAAGACCATCACTGGGAATCGAACCCAGGTCCTCGGTAATCCGTACGCGTGCTATACCGCTACACCACTGATGGATAGTAAAAGTAAACATTTGGAATTGTAATAAAAATTATCGAGTGAATGACCCATAGTTAGCCGTAATTTCTGCGTCTTTAGTGACTACTTTACTGATTTTCCCCAGTGCATCAACAAAGCAATTTACCTTACTGCAGAGATTTTTAATATGCTCATTCTTACAACACAATGTATGCGAAGTAACTCCTAAAAATATTTTATGGAGTTGGCAACTTTCAACAAAGTGCAACAATAACAATTTAGGTTTAGTTAGATTACTTTTTAACCCCCGACGCAAAAAGAGGGGTGTTATAAGTTTGACCGCTATGTGCGTCTGTGTGCCTGTGTCTGTCTGTGGCACAGTACCTCTTAAACGGGTAAACCTATTTGAATGTTGTTTTTTTATTTGAAAGCAGGTTTTCTAGCGATGGTTCTTAGGCATGTTTTATCAAAATGTTTTATAGCCGTTTTTGAGATATTGTACTTTAAAGCGATAATGTTGGGGGTATTCCAACGTTTTGTTAGGTTATTTTATTTAACCTAATACACTCTTTTGTTTAGATTTCCATTAATCTTTGCCTCGAAAGTTGTTCTGCTATCACCCTTAGTAGATAGTAGTATGATCTGCGATAAAGAAGCATTTTTGCACAACCACTTTTATAAGGTCATTCAATTTTGTACAAAGGAGAAATAATATGATAAAACTTCACTGACTCCTTCTAAATCTAAGTCAGTTTCACTATTATTTTTTATAAGATTAATTAAAAACAAAAACATTGATATTGACTACTGATCCAGAAACCCCACAAAAAAATCCATCTGCCTTTCCGGGTATGATATTGATCTCTTTAGCGCTATTAAATATTAACGCTTCCACTATAAGTCATGCTGCATAATCACATTTATTAATAGCGTTATAAGACAATTAGGTCCCTGGAGCGGTTGTCATTGTTAGCTGTATAATAGCAGCTGATTTATGCGTAAGCGCATGAAAGCTAGTATAAAGTGCATTTCCTTGATTTGTCGCTTTTGTTGCGTCGTAAATGGCATACCGATACTATTCAGGATTATTATCTAGATATTTATCTTTTCCTTACCTTTCCCTAACACCTATTTTAATTATGTAAAGCTTTCGGGATAACTGGTAGTACCTACGGGTTAAACGAAATTTTGAATGAAGTACGTATATTTAGGCATAGAATGCCTACTTTTCCCTCAAAAATCTATCTTTATTATTCTAACTCTTCTGTCTCATTTAGACACTTAAAACGTTGAATGGCTTGTGAGTATGTTAATTGATCCATGAGATTCAATTCAATTCGTCCAAACTCGCAAGATTAGGTACTCACAGATCGCTCCCAGATCAACTGGTTGGGAGAATTAGGCATTATGTGTGTGCGCTGGAGAGTTAATATAAGTTAGTACGAATGATGCCACGAAAGGTAATAGTCTAGTCCGAATTAGAGAGGTATTTTATATTAAACTAGAGTTTACCTGCAGCCTTGCACGCGTCAACTATTCGTCCTGGTAGTTACAATTGAAATTCCGGGATTTTACAAAATTCCCCTGGGAAATCCCAAAATTTATATCGTGATCTTCACTTCTTGTGTTAAGAACAACTGTACAAAATTTCATGACTCTACACCCAGCGGATGAAATTTCAAAATTGTATCCCTATCCCGTGGGCTAATCGGAATAAAAAGTGGCCTATGTGTTATTTCAGACGTCCAGCATCTACGTACCAAATTTCATGCAAATGCGTCCAGCCCTTTTAGTGTGAAGGAGTAACAAACATACACATACAAACACACACAAACACAAACTTTCGCATTTATAATAAAAGTAGGATTTAGTATGTCAAAAATATATTGCGAGTGAGTGTGCCATTTGTTTATTTCATATGCACTCATGAATTTCACGTCTAAATTTTAATACCTATCGAAAGTATAAAGCCTATAAAATGTATAAACGTTAGGTTGTCAAAGTTTCTCGTGGCATAACAACGGGTTGGCAGGTTTAAATCAATACTAGTTTTTTTATCCATTTCTATAAATTAATCTTATCTCGCTTCAGCGCTATTTCACTGCAAACATGAAGGTTTAGCAACTGCTAAAAAATCTGGTTCGAATTTGCATGCAGTTTGGTGTTTTTTTTTTACTTTGGCCAGGAATTTTTTAGGCAACCTACTTGCGGTAAAAAAAAACATACTAAATTTACTCTAAAATGCTTTTTATCCTTTAAACAGATGAGTGAAGGTCGTTCTCAAACGGATCATATACTATTCGTTGATGTCGCGTGCGATTAACCGAAGTATCGCCCCCCGGCAAATAGGAACAAGTCTTTTGATTAATGTTTAGTAAGCAATGCGCAGCTTAACGACGATTACTGTAAGTATAAATATCCAAGTGTAATAAGTTAAACGATAATTATCGTGTTATTTAGTTGATGTTTAAACTACAGCACCCAACAAAATTTTAACAAATCTTAATTAAGTAAAAGTACAATACAATACAATACAAAGACTCTTTTTTGTACACCAGACATAGTAAGCGATACAGAAAACAGATACACAGAGAAAAAAATTACAAGTCGAGCAATAGGCGGCCTTATCGCTTAAGAGCGATCTCTTCCAGGCAACCTTTTTTACAGAAAGAAGGAAGGAAGGACTGCTGGAAGTACCTGGGCGACCGAGCATAGCTCGGGCTAAAACTCGATAATAAGCGTTTTCCCAGAGATAAGACCAAGCTAGATCGATTTGTCATATCAACAACATCAACATCAGCATTTGCTTTGCAATGGGAAACAAGATTACCTACTTATTTAATAAAAAAAAAGCGGCCATGAGCATGTCGGACACGTTAAAATAGGTTTCCGTACCATCACGAAAAAATTAAGTAATATTTTTCTAAGGATTTCGTATTTTATACGGAATTTCCAAGTTTAGGTATATTTTATAACTTAAGCTGCTATTTACTCTTAAACTACTAATACTCGTAATTCTCAAGCAAACTTAGCCGTTAAGTTTTCCTTGAAAGTTTGATATACTTACTACCATCCTGAATTTTTTCAATTTTTTCCATCCACCAGTTTAGATTTTAGAGGGGGGGTCGCTCGATTTTCATGAAAATTTGCACTTTAAAGTTGAATATTTCGCAAACATATCAAAAAATAAAAAAAAATCGTCTTAGCAAACCCCTAATGGTTTTAAAGGACCTATCCAAAGATACCCCACACTATAGTGTTGGATAAGAAAAAAAAATCACCCCCACTTTACGTCTATGGGAGGTACCTACCGAAAAAAAAATTAGAATTTTTTATTGTACCATTTTGTCGGCATAGTTTACCGTGCAAAGCCGCGGACGGACAGACAGACAGACATGGCGAAACTATAAGGGTTCCGTTTTTGCCATTTTGGCTCCGGAACCCTAAAAAACGATCATTTATGGGATGGGGGATCAGACTGGATAAGTAGCCTCGCTTTGCAGCACTCGTACGTAATGGGCGACCTGTTTTTCTGCAACTCACTGTACGTGTTAGTTTGTATTAAGTAGTATGAATTACACGTCATTGTCAACAAGTGTAATCATGCGCGTAGATTTATGCGCCGCCTGAGTTACTGCGGGCTGTAGTCGCGGTGGGTAATGGGAACGATTTATCTTTTGAGTAATGAATGGGGGCTTTAAAAAAATAGATTAGCACAGAAAAAACTTTATTATTTGGGAATGAAGACATATTTTTTAAATTCAAGCATCTTTAGTTAGTGATTACAATTTGGGATCGATTTTAGGTTGAATTATCTGATATCATACGACAATTAAGTAAGTATACAGGCCTCGGCAGGAATTTTATTTCGTGGATTCTATATCTCTTGAACTCGGCTACGCCTCGTCCTTCAAAACCATAATCATCCACGAAATGACTTTTCCTGCCCTCTGCAGTAATATACCTACTATATCTTTTGACTAAAGAATGGGAACTTTAAAAATATAGATCAGCACAAAAAACCTTACTGTTTGGGAATCGAGTCTCATATTTTTTTAAATTCAAAATTCTCTTGTTAGGGATTTTAATTTGGAACCGATTTCAGGTTGAATACACTGTCGTATGATATCAAATACAGTGTTTGAATTTTTCCCTAATTGTGTCATGAAGACTTCTTGCCAAATTTTATAAAAAGACATACTTAGCCTAATAAGTATATCCATTTATTAATTTTAACTTCCTATCGTACCTACCTACATTCGTTCCTTCCTGACAAACAGAAAGACAACGAAATATTCCTTATGGATAACTTTTTCCTTCAGTGATACAAAACCCTGATCTAAGACGTATAACTTTGTATTAGTTTGAATTGAGAATAATTAGTGGTCGCTCCCGCAGATTTATGCGCGTGCGCCGGTGTGAGTTAGTGGTCGTCGCGGTCATTAAGGGTAGCCGGATACCAATGCTAAGGCTACTAGGTGTCACTTTATCGACAAATTTTCCTTAGAACGCGTGGGATGGCATTATGCAATAAAAACCGGCCAAGAGCGTGTCGGACAAGCCCAAAATAGGGTTCCGTAGCCATTACGAAAAAAATAAGTAATATTTTTCCAAGGATTTCGTAATGTTGGATATTTCGCAAACGAATCACTGAATCGAAAAATTGTCTTAGCAAACCCCTAATGATTTTAAAAGACCTAGCCAACGATACCCCACACGATAGGGCTGGATGAGAAAAAAAATCACCCCCACTTTACGTCTATTCCCATAGGTACCCTAAAAAATTTTTTTTAAAATTTTTAATTGTATTATTTTGTCGGCATAGTTTACTTATATATCCGTTTACTATCATAGATAGTCCCTGAGGAAAGCCGCGGACGGACAGACAGACAGACGTTAGACTCGTTGAGTTTCACCCTTATGCAAGAGTCAACGTGTCGAAGAAATGAATCCCAACACACTTTTATAACCCCTTTTCTATCGTTAGGGATATACGTTACACATACGACGCCTTAGGGCCGGCGCGGAAGTTATGTGGGACTTTTCTCACCCGCAAAGTTCTCCCCAGTGGAAAGGAGAGAGTAGGCCTACCCATTAAAACCTAGCGGTATTCCTTCTCTTGCTAGATGCTCCTTAAAACATGCCTTTTTTAAATGACTTGATCTTATCTAGATAGATCGGTTGTTCACTCACAAAAATCATTACGTAGTTGTAGCGCCGTTTCCGCCATATTCTCGAAATATACAAACATATCTTATGTAAATACAAGAATAAACAAGATTGCTCTCTTAAATGTATTACAATTATTGTCATGCGGCGTATCGGTGTATCACATAGCCAATGCTCCTCGGAATGCGATCGATATGGGAGTATACTTGCGAGTATGCCCATGAGTTTAACACATGGAAGAAATTAGTCCAGACAATTTAATAACGCTATAAATCAAAGGAGCTTAAGAGCATTTGGCAAATTTCTCTAAAAATTGACTGATTGATTCTTTGTATCAGTGTGTCATACAGGGAAATGTGTCAAAATACATAAAATTTAAAAATGATAATGAACAAAACACATATCGTTTATTTGTCATAATATAATTTTCAGTGAAACTATTACAAGATGAACTTTTTTTCGTGTAGGTAATCTACTGATAGAATAAGGTTAGATTAGTTTTATGTTATAAATATACTGTGAAGATTGACCATTTCTGAGAAAATGCATTATATGAATGAAACCGCGGGGATGGTATTATGCAATGGCAATGGCGACGCTCGCGTCCTTGCGAGGATGCGCAAGAGTTCAATGCGCTGACTCTTCACGGTCGGAGGTGTTACGTCATGGTACCTGTGATAAAGATGGGGTACACTGAGCTAAAAAGCTTTTTTCTTAATTTTAAAGGCAAGGCTTTTGTGAATGTAATAAGTACATTTAATTGTATATGCTTCACCGCGCTGATTTTAAGCTTGTATGTACTTAACTATAGTAGATTGTACAACAAGAGCATAAACGGCGAAGGTGGATATAGACACGTCGAGGGGAAAATGACTTTAATGCTCGAGTTTTACACTCTGCTTTTCACTTGGATTGCGAGGAAATGAAATAGCAACAGTGGAAACAATTGTTCACTTTCTATGTACCTTTTATTTTTCATGCATTATTATTTGTTTTTTTTTATTTATTTCGATTGATTTTTAGTTTTATAATAAATTAAAAACTATTAAAAAATTATGAAGATTTTTTTTGTTTGTGGTTGTGGACACCTGATTACATTGGTCTTAGACGAAGATTTTACTTTATGCACTAGAGCATAAAAAGTCATTTTATGTCGCCTAGATCCAGCATAAACACGAACTTTACGAGCATGAGAAGTGAAAAATATTTTCTGTTTAAATCAGCAATATGTTTGCTCAAAGTAAAAAAGTATTTAACGAAATAAATTCATAGAAATCTGTTAAATCCAGTTTGAACTAGACAAAACTGGATTAGAAACGACACTTCCGCCCCGCCCGGTGGGCTGTCACTAGTAAATCTTGGATGTCAAATGAATCACTCACGCGCACGCCTAGTTTCGGCACGCGATCCGAGTTCTAACCAATACGACTGTGACGTAGACATTTCCTTTAAATCGGTTCCCTTCGCATCGTTAAATATTTTTGCGGTAGTAAATCGTTTGGTGGAATAATCATAAATCGTTCACAGTTTTTTCTACATCGGTTAGGTTTATAATATTTTCCTTACTTCTATCTATTGTATAGGCTGCCTGAAAGAGATCGCTCTGAAGCGATAAGGCCGCCTATTGCTTACCTTTTAAAATCTCCATATACCTGTGTTTTCTGTACTGCTTACCACGAGTAGGTATATATTATAAGTGTTCAATAAAGAATCATTGTATATTATTGTATTGTATTGTTTATGTTATAAGATTTTTCCTTAAAAAACTCGATGTTTTTAATAAAATTGATATTACCAGTTCAAAATAGATAAAGCATGAAAGAGAAATAAACAAACAAAGAAACAAACTCACTTTCGCATTTATTATGTTGGTAAGGGTAAGGATTCAACGTTTGCAAGAAAGTCTCCCACGTAGCTTGTAATACTTGTAATGCGTTTGCTTAACTTAGAAACGCTACGAGTACATTACACCGAGTTATAACCACATTACTTGTTATTTAGTGAGACCATCCACCTCCCAGGTTAAAGGTCTCTGAAATCTGAGCGGTCTTAAAATACTAGTGGGCGGGCTTCAATGTTAGGAATCGGATCAAATTCTTTGAAAAAGGGGATAGCCTTAAATAAAAAATGAAAAAAATATTGAAACAAACTGAGAAATTAAATGAACAAAGATGAGAATGAAAATTAGAAGATGAGATGATGAAATATGAAATACATTAATATACTTATACTTTCTTTACAGGACGGCAACAGACCAGTGACTCCTTGGGTTGTTGGTATTCATCGGCGGTGGTGATCATTTTCCATCAATGACCCGCTTGCTTGTTTACCTCTCTCTCATAATTAAAAAAATACAACCTTGTAGCGATTTATTTCACTAACAATTAAATAATGTTAGTGGAGTGGAAAAGTGAATAGGTATTTCATTGATAGACTTCCGCAAAATAATACATAGGTATAGTAAAAAGTACAACAAGTGAAAATACATCGTTAAACCCGAAACTCTTATATCCGCCCAAGCCTCAGACGAGGGTAATACTTAAGTCAAGGGCAAAGTGGGCTTTAAGAACAATTTAAATTAAACAGCACTTTTTCATACCCTTCAAGTCAAGACGCATGTCATTCATTTAGCTTAAAACTTACCCCTTCTTCTTAGCACGTGGCAAAGAAAAAACATTTTTGATGTCACTATCGAGTCCTAATCACCTCAAT
This sequence comes from Choristoneura fumiferana, assembly GCF_025370935.1. Lineage (NCBI taxonomy): Eukaryota > Metazoa > Arthropoda > Insecta > Lepidoptera > Tortricidae > Choristoneura > Choristoneura fumiferana. Next base: position 4,876,370 of record NC_133477.1, read on the forward strand.
CTGACCTCGGAAATAATTTTGAATTCGGTGCCTTTTTACAACTTTCTCGAACTTTATTTCGGGCTGTATCTTTCAGTGACATCCTCCTTTAGTTATCGCATTCTCTTTGGTATGTTGATGACATTATAATAGAAATACAAGATAAACTTTGCTTCTGCCTAATTTATTACTTTAATAACCCTTACACAACTTTATTACAGCCGTCGGCTTACAGTAGGCATTAGTAGATCTAAGACGACTGACACAAATCTGGCATGCAATGTTCGTAATCATGTTACAGACCTTGGAGCTTGAAGTTTATCCTAGAGTTATTGTTAAAGTTGTAATATACAACGTGTTATTTTTTATTTCCGATAACTTTAAGGGAACATTCAACAGATCAAATGAACAGTTACACAAATTAAACGGTTCACGTTACTATTATAAGTATAAGTCAGGAACGGTGCGACTAGTTTCGGTCATTTTCAAAGGTGATTGCATTTACGACGGTGATGCTCCCCGCACAATGCACCACAATGCGTCGTGAACGCACTCATCTTTGAAAAATAT
>NC_133477.1:5195674-5208803 GCF_025370935.1 Choristoneura fumiferana
AATCTTTGACACTAATAAATTTGTAAAAAAAATTAAATTAAATGAATTGAAATTGTTTTGTCGAAAAAGTGTAAAGTAGCCACAGCAAAGTTATTAGCATTTAATATCGAACCTAGGTACGTAGCGGACGACGGCAGCGGGGCCGGACACGCCGCGCGCGCGCGCCGCCCGCGGGCCGCCAGTCTTTAAACTAACGCGTGAGACAGCGGAGGAGCAACGTAGTTTTATTTTGATTCATCAAAATATACAAGGCTTCTCCAGCAAAATAACTGAAATCGGTTTATTCCTAGATGCGTTAAATGTAGGAGTAATGTGTATTACTGAGCACTGGTTAAAACAACATGAACTATTATTGAATATTTGTAATTATAGAATCGCCAGCTCCTTTACTAGAAAATCGGCTATACATGGAGGCTCTATGATTATTGTTAAGGACGATTACAAGAGCAAAGAACTAAAAAATGTAGTTCAGCTGTCCATTGAACGAGTTATTGAAATTTCGTGTGTGTGAATTAGAGAAATCACATCATATTATGTGTATATAGGCCGCCGTCCTCAGACTTTTGTCAGTTCGAACCCGTGATGGAAGATGCTTTGAAACAAGTTTTTGCTAGTAGTAAATCTGTCATCGTATGTGGAGATTTAATGTGAATTTACTAGACTCGGCAAATAGATATTCTGGAAGACTTTTGAATTTATTTAAATCATTTAACTTGTTTCATCTTTTGAGGAACCAACGAGAGTGACGGCTAACACAGCTACATGTTTAGATAATATTTTCTGCAAGTGTGATGCTATGGACAAGGAAATAATAAACTGTTTTAATTCCGATCACAGCGGCCAAAAAGCCTGTTTTACAATACTTAAACAGACAAATGATCGAGTAATAACCTACAGACCCGTTACAGAAGCCCGTGTAGAAAAATTCAAGGAAAATATTATCAACAGCGTTCCTGAGCCTTACATGGAGGGAAGTGATCCTAACGTCCTATATAAGAACCTGTCTACAGTAATTAATCGAGAGTTCGAAAAAGTTTTCACATTAAGAACTAAAATGAGAAACGGTAACAAGGCAAAGTTTAGTGACTGGGCCGGTGGGAATACATAAGAGTAGAACTAGGCTTTACGAACTTTATGAAATGAAAAGTCACAGTCAAGACCCTCCTTTATAGACTACGTTAGAAAATATTCCAAATTATTTAAAAAAGTATGTATTGCTGCCAAGGCTGATTATCTTAGTAATAAAGTTAAATCCGCTGAAAATAAAGTAAAAGCTGTATGGAATGTAATAAATTCAGAAACAGGTAAATCTAAGCCCGTAATTGTCAATTCCAATTAAAAGTGGATGATAGAATATTGACTTCAGATTTAGAAGTGGCGGGTGCTTTTGAAAATTTTTCTCAGATATAGCTGTAAATACGACTCGCGATCTAAAGTCTTCCACTGTGCTGGCTAGTTCTTATCTAAATGAAATTGCGAGGATAAACGTCTGAATTTTGATTTTCAACATACTAACTCTGAAGAAATTATAAAGACTTTTAAATCTTTAAAACTGAAGAATACGGAGGATCTTTTGGGGTATTTCTGTTCGAGTTATGCAATCTGTCATCCATATTGTGGCACCGTACCTAGCCGTCATATTTAATAAGTGCATTGATGATGGTGTGTTTCCGGACTTAATGAAATATAGCAAAGTGATTCCATTGTTTAAAGCTGGGAGCTCATCTGATCCTGGCAACTTTCGTCCGATATCTGTGCTGCCTGTGCTGAGTAAAAGTGTTTGAAAAGATCATGCTTAACCAGCTGCTTCGTCACTTCAATGTAAACAACCTACTACACAGTCAGCAATTCGGTTTCACAAAAGGCCGTTCGACAACAGATGCAGCCGCAAGTCTCATGAAGTACATTTATGATGCATGGGAAAATTCGCAAGATGCAATAGGAATATTTTGCGACCTCTCCAAGGCCTTCGATTGCGTGGAGCATGAGACGCTTATCCGCAAACTTCAACACTATGGACTTTCAGCTAAAGCACTTAACCTGGTTAAGTCTTATCTCAGCCAAAGAATTCAAAAAGTGGACATAAATAGAACGCAGTCAGCTGGCTCAGCGGTGAAGCTTGGAGTTCCACAAGGCTCCATTTTGGGTCCATTTCTCTTTCTAGTATATATAATGACCTGCCCCACTTGCTAGAACAGAAATGTAACATAGTATTGTTTGCAGATGATACTTCTTTGATATTCAAAGTAAACAGGCAACAAGAAGATCCAACCCACATCAATGAGACTTTAGCAGAGGCGCTAAACTGGTTTCACCGCTAACAATTTATTACTAAATGCAGCTAAAACTAAGTGTATAAAATTTTCGTTGCCTAATGTGAGACAGTTTGAAACAACTATTTCCTTAAACGGAGAGAATCTGAAACTTGTGCATGAGACTGTTTTTCTTGGTCTTACGTTGGATCGTAATTTACAATGGAGCCCGCATATTTCTGGTCTTGCTGGTAGATTGAGCTCTGCCGCCTATGCTGTACGAAGAATCAGACAATTTACCAACGTTGAAACTGCCCGGCTAGTTTATTTCAGTTATTTTCACAGCATAATGTCCTATGGTATGCTGATTTTGGGCAAGGCAGCCGACATAGAAACTATCTTCATTCTACAGAGAAGAGGGCAGTCCGGTCTATCTACAACCTTGGCTCCCGAGATTCACTAAGAGAACGCTTCAAGGAGATAAACATCCTCACAGTAGCTTCACAGTATATACATGATGTGAATTGTATACACACAAGAATATCGAGTCCTTTAAAAAAGTGTCAGACGTACATGATATCAATACTCGTAATAAGCACAAGCTTGCCGTTCCAAAATTCCGTTTACGGAAAGTAAGCAAATCTTTTGGGAAACTGTGTGAGATTTTACAATAAAGTTCCTGTAGAAGCATGGAAATTGCCACACAACTCTTTTAAAGAATACATAAAGAGTGCACTTCTGAAGAAAGCTTACTATAAAGTTGAGGAGTACTTATGTGATGATGCGACATGGCCTAAACTGAAAGCCGATGAAAATTAGGATGTTGATGTGTGATGTGATGTATTCGTGTTTGTGTATGTGTGTGTTTTATGTCGGTGTATAAATAAGTGTTGTGAAGTGTGACTTGGCAGTGTCCCGGCGCATTTCGTGTCTAGTTTCTGGTTCTGTTGCCGTTGTCCACGTTGCAGAATTTAATTTAAAAATATTTATTGGTTTGACATTTGGAGACCTTATACATCTCCATTTCTTTATTTTAATAATTATTTTAAGTTTTTGACATTGGAGGCTTTTTACACCTCTGAAGATTGTATATTTGGTTAATTAAATTAGTTTACTTGACATTCAGAGACTATATACATCTCTGAATTATTTAGATTAGGAATTTTATTTATTGTTAACTCAGGGACTTTCTACATCCCCTTGCTATATAGTAATTTTATTATTAACTCAGGGACTTTATACATCCCCTTGCTATATTTAAGGCTGTATATTGTTAAGCTTATGGATTTAAACGTGTATATTTTTAGTTTAATTTTTAGTCACAGGCCCGCGACGTCGAAGCTCCCAAGACGATCCCATAGAGCTATGGGAACGGAAGCAATACCATGCACTCGGTACCGCTCTGCTTTCAGAGCATGACATGAGTTCGTGTGAGCTAACTTTGGGGGCGGCAGACGTGAGCTTGCCTTCGGAATCCAAAAGTTTAATGGTTACTTGACCTGAAATGTAAATTTCAGAATTAAATTATTATTATTATTATTATTTTTTTTTTTTTAATTTATGACGGTGGAAGCATTCTACACTTCCACTGAACGTAGATTATAGTTAGAGTTTAGTTTTGTAACTAAGGGACCCCATACATCCCTGTATTATATATTATTATTTTGTATTTTCTTTTATTTCATTGTATATACTGTAGTTTTTAAGTATTTTATTTGTAATTATTTTATGTTGAAAAAATGACTTTCTGCCAAGTCTTGCGGCGCATTCTTCTTGGCAATGATGGTCTTTCCGAAAGCGCTGGTAGTTTTAAAAAATGACGTGTAAAAGTGCCCATTGCGGCCTATTTACTGAATAAATGATTTTGATTTTTTTTTTTTTTTTTAAACTTTCGTGATTCTCACTCATAGTCAAAATACCACAAACGGTACTTATCACGCTATTATTACACAAGTAATATTTACCTCGACGCGTTTCGGCAACGTTACAGTTGCCGTGGTCACGAGTAGACTGAAGTGTGGGGGTGTCAAGTCTGCCTAGCAGCGCGAGTTCTTCGAACTACCCGCACTTGATGACTAATAGTGCCAGCACTCGTATCACGAACTACCCGCACTTGGTCACTTTTATTAGTCACCCTATCACACCGACACACAACACTAACAACGTCCGATCGTCCCTCCGAACATTCATCCCGACGCCGACACTTCGTTTTTGAATTTTATGCACTACTAATATAAAGATAATAATAGTAATTTAACAATGTATATAAAAATAAGTATTTTCGTTCAAGCTTAAAAGGAGACGCTACGCGCTTCACACTCGCATGGTCAAATAATACTCATCACTAAACTGCTCTGAATAAAAGCAACGATATTTTTTTTACATTTATCTTAGATTATTTTTATCGTTAAATTATTACATTGCTCGGTATTGCCTATAGATATTGCTCGAAACTATGTCCTGACATGATGTCGGAACAGGGGTTGTGGAGGTCAAAAGTTTTTACAAAAGCCTTTGCCCAATAGTGGGACACCATTACAAATTACAAAAATAAACTTTTTCACACCTCTCCTTCAGAAAAGTAACTTTTCCTCCCTGACGAGAGGGAGCAAAGTGCAACTTTTCTGTTCAAGGCTTTTCTATGTGTTTTATTGCAAAAGCCATTTTTTAAAGTTGATAATTGAAAAGCCACGTCATTTTCTATGCTGGTTGTTGTTTAATAATATTTTAGAATTTATTTTTTTCAAGTTTCTCAATGCTCGGTGTGAATAGTAGTATGAGCGACTCGGGGGAAAATTATTTTCATCTTGGGCGTTAACACTTGAATCCCTCATTCCGCTCAGGATTCTACTTTAGAATCCCTCGCTACGCTCAGGATTCTATTGTAGAATCCTTCGCTACATTCTGGATTCAATGTACGCTCTCGACGTAAATACACCATTTTGCTCCCTTGTGACACAAATAACTATTACATTGATATAACTAGTAAAAGAAAAGGAGCTACTTCCCGATGAAAGTCGATGCACTTTATCCTACTAATACTTGTACCTATAGTCTATACGAGTACCTACTATTACAAAGAGGAAAGATTTGTTTGTTTGTTTGCATTGAATATACTACGAAACTACTGGAACGATTAAAAAAAATTTTTCACCGTTGGGAAGCACCACTATCTCCGAGTGACAATAGGCTATATTATATTTTAAAAACAATTATAGATCCGTACTAAAACTTCAATAGTGTAACCCATGTGTAAAAAAAGTCATAAAATATCTTTCATCGCATGCGCTGCGGAAACTATTAAAGATATACTTAGCAAAAAAAATTTCAAAAATATTAAAAAATATATCAATATCTACAAAAAACTATTGTAGTTATGTCACTATACCTTTTTTTATATTTTAAAAGTTGATAGAAATGGCGACTAAAATCAGACCATTTTATTCATACTTTCGTAGTAATCCTTATCTAAATAAATTATTTCATTTTTAAGAAGTTTTCAATACCTGTAGATATTACTTTTGAATTATTTAAATCGAATTCCATTCAAATGATATTACAATTTTAAATATTAATCTAACCAAAAAATGCATTTACGTGCAATGCTTCGCGCGGGTAGGGTGTAGTTTTGGGGGAATGGAGCTGAAAAATGTGTGTGAAGTGCCCTTGATTAGAGACCTTTATTGGGTTCCATGCCCAAAGGTTAAAAACGGGGCTCTATTACTAAGACTCCATTGTCCGTCTGTCTGTCACCAAGCTGGATCATTAACCGTGATAATAAATAATAAAAAACAGAATAAAATAAATATTTAATTGGAGATCCCTACAACAAACGTGTTTTTTTTTGCAATTTTTTGCTCTATAATTATATAATAACCGCAACAGGTAGACGCTTGAAATATTCATAGAATATTTTTGGTTAATTTATCAAGACTACTACTCATAAATTTAAAAGAATCAAGAAATTTTAATTTCATAGTACGATTATTATGATAGAATATTTAGTTGTATATCCAATTTAAAAATAAATAATTCAATTAAAATAAAATAAATATTTAAGGGGACTTCCCTTAATACAACAAACGTGATTTCTTTGTCGTTTTTTACTAATGTCTAATGTTGTATAGATAACGGTACGGAACCCTTCGTGCGCGAGTCCGACTCGCACTTGGCCAGTTTTTTGAAAATTTTGCCCGTGCAAATTACGGGTTACCGGCACGGAGACCTTTGACCCGACTGTCCAAAGGAGGGTTATTTTGAATATTGTAACCGTGCGGAGCCGGGGCGGGGCGCTAGTTTATTATAATCTAACTGACAGTTCACATACAGCAATGACGACGCATTTACTGGATGGGTCTAACTAATATTAATACAGCTATTCTCGAAGATTTATCGGCTGTCTGAATCAGCATTATCCTAATTGATAGATACTTCGCCATGAATATTAATAGGTGACTCACTAATAGAGGGATATCTCAGAGAAAACTTGGCTCACTTTGCTTTTCCAGTGTAAGATTACTACTCTCAGTTGGATTAGCATAGGGGTGTAAAAGTGGTAGCAAATATGAAATTTGAAAGAAAATTAGGATAAGAATTCAATGGGTTCTAAGATTTCAATTTAAAAATATCAATAATTCATTTAATATTGTCATCATCCCCAGCCTATATACGTCCCACTGCTGGGCACAGGCTCCTCTCGGAACAAGAGAGGCTTGGCCATAGTTCCCACGCGGCCCAGTGCGGGGATTGGGAACTTCACACGCACCATTGAATTGCTTCGCAGGTTAGTGCAGGTTTCCTCACGATGTTTTCCTTCGCCGCAAAGCTCGTGGTAAATTTCAAATGTAATTCCGCACATGAATTTCGAAAAACTCAGAGGTGCGAGCCGGGTTTGAACCCACGACCTTCTGTTTGAGAGGCGATAGGTCAACACCACTAGGCCACCACGGCTTTTTTTTTAAATTTATTTTTTATTTAATGTTGTAAATGAGAACATTTGTGAGCATATTAGGATGTTTGTTACTGAATGATGCAATTACCGCTTAATGGATTAAGGTGAAAATTGGCGTACCTGTACTATAAGCAGAATAGAATACTTAATATCCCGGTAACGCATTCTCGTCAGATAACATTTTAGCTTTAAACAAAATGGAATACCGAGGTCATTTACAAAACATTACATAGTAGATCTTTTTGATCTTTACATTTAAAAACATACCAGGAAAAGCGTACTTAGACTATGCACACATTTTTGCAATTAAAAAAGTTTCTCAGAGTAAAGACAAAGTTCTCAAACCGTAAAAAAGCAAACGATCTTCCGGAAAAGTATTTTTCTTGAACAAAAATCTTTTGTTAGAGGGTATTTACCTCCAGCCAATATACACGAGAAATGTTTTTTTTTAACGTGAAGTGGTGCTTCTTTTCATTACTCCTATAATTTGCTATTCTCTGTGAGCCCGAACATGCTCGAAAGTATATGAATGATGAAATACACGGACTGAAAACATTACGAACATTTTTCGTAATCAATTTTTTTTTTTTTACTTTTAATTTATGTTTATCATTATGTTTGTTTTATTGTATAACTTGTGATTATTATTAAACTATTAATGATTCAATCATTCTTATTCTTGATTTTGAAGGCAAGAAAAGATAGTCTAAAATAGGTACGTAAAACGAGAAGCAATGTTATTTTAATAGAGAGAGAGAGAGACAGAGAGAGAGAGCGGGGGAAGAGAGCTAGCTAGCTAACCACCTCTTTGGTACAAAGTATTAACTAGTGTTTTTAATAATCGTCGCTCAGTGCAATTCGAGTGATAATTTTGTAGAAATATTTTGCTTTACACCATAATCTAATTCAAAAATTAACCACACAATTGTTTTGTTGCGGGATATAAACCCTTTCATTTTTGTCATCTCATCATCATCATTATTATTATCTCGACCTATAAATGTGCCACTGGCATAGGTCTCCTCTCAGAACGAGAGGGCTATTGTCTTTTACTATTAGTGTATGTTTGGCACTGTTCGACAAAACCATTTCCCGTTCAAACCTTCTTTTTCTGGGGGCAAGGAAAGCCCTTCCAGTCGTCAAAGCAACCCCGAAACACGTACCGCCGTAATAAAATTAGTCATATATGTATGTAGATGACATTACGGTGACAGCCCTAAAAACCCTTCTTGAAGTTGCCCTTTCTAGTTAAGTAGGCCAAGGGCCAAGGGAATGAAATTAAAAATGTTAGGTTAATAAGTACACATACACATGGTATTACATTTGAAATTTACCACGAGCTTTACGGTGAAGGAAAACATCGTGAGGAAACCTGCACAAACCTGCGAAGCAATTCAATGGTGTGTGTGAAGTTCCCAATCTGCACTGGGCCCGCGTGGGAACTACTACCCAAGCCCATTCTGAGGGGAGGCCTGTGCCCTGCAGTGGGACGTATATAGGCTGGGATGATGATGATGAGGTTAATAAGTATTTCATTAAATATTTTTTTACAAGTTTGTAGTATTTTTTATGTAATGTAGGTATGCATCAAACTATTTAGCACTTAATTCACTAAAAGAAACATGAATAGTTATTGGGTCAGTTGTGTTTTCTTTTGTCAGTATATTTTATCCTGCGCATCGAATATGCGCAAATTTGTGTTTTTCATAGAAATTGGTGAACTAAAACTTTGAACACTTCTTGCACCATTTCTCGTCATACACGAGGGTTGCGTGGTCAAACCATATAAGTCGAAATAATTGACTGTTGAAAAGATCACCATGTCAAACATCTAAATTGAAAATTCTTACAAAATGGATCGTCATGGATATCGGGTTTGGCTACTCAACCAATATGTCTTAGCTACTTTTTGACATTAAGGGATATCGAATTAAAACTGAAATAATTTTGGAACGCTATTTATTTGCCTCCTCACTTCAAAAATCAGGTTCTAGCCGTCTTCTTCTTACACGTGTTAACTCCTATGTACATGTAGTAGAAAGAAAATCGTCATCCAAGAACGAGGAAAAACCAAATTTTACTCCACCTCAACTGAATTGCTGAATAAAATCCGCTATTATGTACCGTAATTAAATTGTTAAAATAATTAGCATGAAATTATACCGTTTGGTACAATAGCCTGTAAAATATGCCACCCCTTAGGCAACAAAAAATTTAATAGAAAAAAAATCACGATATGAAATCCTACAACATTAGTACATGTATCACCATCACCAACCTTTGGTCCAAGCTTCCAAAAATTCCCTCAAGCATATAAAAATTGAGCTAAGTCAGTGCCGCTGTTACCCCATGTAAAAGAAAATATTGCCGCGACTTACTGACATCTGGCAACATTTGGCGCCCCATTTATCAACGTCCGAGTAAGAGGCGAAGTATTATTAGCAACGACAAATGGTTGACGATCGCTTATCTATTGATTTGAGCATCCATCGACTGCGACGTGTTAATACTGTTGGTTTTTTCTTAGTTAGCTCTCCCTGATTCTTTATTTGATCTTCTGTGTTTTTGTTAGAAAAACTAGGAGCAGAACTACCCGCAGATTACTTTACTTAGGGGCTGTTTCACCATCCATTGATTAGCGTTAACCGACGGTTAAATGTGATGCCGTCTCCGTCTATTCGAACAAAACAAATGGAGACGGCATCACATCTAACCGCCAGTTAACACTAATCAATGGATGGTGAAACAGCCCCTTAATGTTTTTTTGATGAAATAAAGTCAACAATGATGGCTGAAGATTTACGTAAATTGATTAAGTATCCAACATACAATTACTTTCTTTTTTCAGCTGGTGACCTTATAGTAAACCGCAGTGAACCATCTACTAAAATGGAATATCTACAACGAAAACAAACAAAACTTAAATTGATTCACGAAACACTTTACTTTAACACGAACTACTAAAGCTTAATCGTGCAAAAAGACAGCAAAATTAACCAAACAGCCATTGAGAGCGAATCACAACAGCCATAATGAATCTACTTACGCTTTCAAAATACAAAGATGGCCGCAAAGCGAAAGGAATATAAAGTCTAATAGTGTTTCTTTTTTACTTAATCGATCCATCAAAAGAAATTGTTATGGAAGTTAATTTTTAACTTTACTCAAAAGTAGGTATATAATGTTCATCCAGTTTTGTGGAGGAGGGGCGAGGTACACTCGTCTGCACTCTTGCCATGAGTAAACGTAGTACTCATACGTATAAATTCACAATAAAACAAGACCATCCCAGCCTATATTCGTCCCACTGCTGGGCACAGGCCTCCTCTCAGAACTAGAGGGCTTGGACCATAGTTCCACGCGGGCCCAGTGCGGATTGGGTACTTCACACGCACCATTGAATTGCTTCGCAGGTTGTGCAGTTTCCTCACGATGTTTACTTCACCGCAAAGCTCGTGGTAAATTTCAAATGTAATTCCGCACATGAATTTCGAAAAACTCAGAGGTGCGAGCGGGGTTTGAACCCACGACCCTCTGCTTGAGAGGCGTTAGGTCAAACCACTAGGCCACCACGGCTTTTTTACACAAATGAACATTTAGCATGTTTTATCACTTTTCAACCGACTACAAAAAATTCTGTCATAGTATGCTCCAATAAATGGGGCCTTTGGTACACTTTTAACTCTTATTAAATATAATGACCCGGATAACTCACGTCTTAAATCGAGTTTAGCTCGACATGTTTCGGGCTAATCCGTAGCCATTCGTCTTCAGAGCAACGCGACTCAGCGGCTGCTGCAACACGCGCACTGCACGCCGCCGCTCTGCTCGCGCGGTTTAAGACGTGAGTTATACGGGTCATTATATTTAATATGAGTGAGTCTCTCGGTAGTTTCATACTTTTAATTCTGTTTAAAAAAATTATAAGTATGAAACGTTTTTGGCTTATGAGCTACAAAAATTTAAAATTTAAATTAGTATGGGTGTTTCTCCATCACGCCCTGATGCTAAGCACAGATGTGGTTGAGATAAGAGTTCTTAGTCCACTGCTGGTTTTATAGACTACATAGGTAGTTACTGTTTTCTTGAAGACCCCACTAGACGCTTAACATCAATTTATCCAAAATCGAATTCAAAATTTTAGCATGCCGCTAAGCTTAATTTTTAGCTCTTTTTCAATGAATGCCTACTACTTTACTGATGTCCTCATCTAACTATAGAGCACCCTACACTATGATTGAAGTCACTCTATCCCCACTGAGTATAGCTGTTTTTATGAACAACCACTCAGTTCAAAATAATGAAATAAAAATGAATACCACCAATTCCATGTAAGTAATATCAAACTAAACAAATCCTCAAAGCGCAATCGTCCAAATTAATGACAAAATTAACCAAACAGCCATCGAAAGCGAAGCGTAACGGCAATAACGAATCCACTCACGCTCTCAAAAAACAAAGATGGTCGCCAAGCGAAGTAACATAAGTTTAATACTGGCGTTTTTGGGAGGCGACATTCCGGACGGGCCGCGGTCCAGATTGACACGCACCAAACAATTGTGCCAGGCTCCTTTAATCTTGGCAATAAATTTCTTTTATCTCCTCACTCCGGGCCTCAAGACGTTTTCTTGCGCCGGGAATTCTTTCGGAAAAGCCTGTATTGCGATTAACTCGAAAGGTCGTAATGAAAAAGCGCTTTTTAAGTTGCCTTCTGCTTTGTACCGGTTTATTGGCGAGGTGCGATTTTTTTTCTCTTGTGGAAAAACGTTTTTGTAAGCAGAGATACTGGCAGAATTTTTCTTGAAAATGTTAAGTTTATTTTATGAAGATTTTGCGTAGTACAATTGGGACATCTTTATCTTTACTCCTACTATACAAATATACATTATATTTTGTATTTATCAGACCTTTTTATTATGAATTATAAATAATTATTCTATACACACAACAATCATAAATAATTATAGTTTATATATGCGTAATTTTCTCAGTTAAATTAATTTTCTTTCTTAAGATGTAAACTTTGTATTTATTTGTTTATGCAAAGCAATTTTTAAAAACTTAACCATTAAAAAAATAGCAATGTGAAACTGCTAAAGCCGCGAGCAACAGCTGGGTATAAACTGAAGTTATATAGGAAGCAATTTGTTTAATCTCCCCAATCTAGAGTTAAGTATAAGCAGCATATGCAACGTAAAAGTGCATTAAAAACAGAAACGACCTATTTTAATACGAACCCAATTTAAACGCCCAATGAAAAAAGTAATGGAATATTGTTATTCCGACGAATGTCGATTTTTATGCATATAAAGTATTTTCCATTTAAATTGGGAACTCGTCAAGGGTTCTGAACAACAGCTTCCCTTTGAAGCGAGAGTTTTAATTAAAATGCTATGTTTTTTTATGAGAGATTTTTTGCAAAATTATAAAATTTTGAGTTATGTCATTTTATGCTCGAAGAAATACAACACTGTCAGTTGCTTTTCTAGCTCGGTTGATCTGTCATGTTGTTCTTGAAAATTTTAGTATACAGGTGACTCCTTGGTCGTGAACAATAATTGTTATTTGTAACGCAGTATTTCAAGGCAAATTCAGTTTATTAGCTCTAAAAGCAAACAATTAAACTTTAATTAACTATCGTTAGTTAATTAAAATTCGTTTTGATACTCGATCGTACGGAACCAACCCTGAGGAAGACAAAATTGTCTCCACCATTTAACCTAGCCCCAAATTAAGGAATGCTCGTTTTAATTACTAGGCAACAAATAAAATACCTATAAATATAATTATAACATTTATAACACATAAATTGGTATAATATTTATGATTCGAGTACAAATATTCTTTATCCATTTTATCCAGATTCGAACTCGGGACCTGTAAGCTTCATAGACAATGTCACTGACCCTAACTTTTACAATAAATA
>NC_133477.1:5208903-5282907 GCF_025370935.1 Choristoneura fumiferana
TCAATATAGTTAAGTTACCGCCTTTTTTACGTTGTTCAATTGGTTTAAAGGAATTAGAGCAAAATGAGTCATGATCGCTTTATAATTCGACTGTTTATACCTCGGTAGCATTCGTGACGTTACCCCAGAACGGTCAGCTTCCGTAGAAACAGAGAGGAACAAAGGGTGTTATACACTGAGAAGAGGCACGCAACTCGAGCATACGGCCACAGTTGCGGGAATTTTGTATTAAATCGAATAATCGATTCCGGTAACTGGCTCGCTAATGAGAGAATTTCAAAATAAATGGTTGTTGTAGGTACATACGTTTCCGTCGAAAGCTGATTCGTTGTTCTATTAATGACTTACATTTGTATATGCCCAAACTGCTGCAACTGCTACAGTTGGAAACTTTTCGAAAACTATCCGTTCGCATATATTTTTGAGGGGTGGTTACACGTTAACACGTTCTTGAAATGTTATTTCATAATAATACAAATATGATGGTGCGCTTGATGAGCTCAGTGACATCCAATACAATGCGAAATAATTACTAAACATTTTTATCGTTTCATCAAAAATATTCATATAATGATTCACGTGCATAGAAAAGATGGTTTATAATAATAGTCGTCGTAAGTATTTTATCAAAATTATTGGCTAATATCACAGAATAGAAAATAGTACAAGTATATATATTTCGCTATCAAGGGCTGATTTTAGTTAACTTTGATCTCATCTCGTGAGCCAAAACTTGAATTGACAAGATTTCATATTTCTAAGACTATAATTTGATTCGTTCTCTGTATTCTGTTTGGAAAGAGAGACGCTGAAAATTTCGCTACGATTATTAATTAATTTATTACAATTTTTTTAAGATGTGCTTAGTCTAAAAGGGTATAACTGCAAAACTACTACACAATGAACCCATTACTTTTGTCTAGCCTCTATTTAAAAAAAAAATCACACAAATCTGACGTACACGTTGTCAAAATTATAACAGCTCCTTTTTTGGTGACAAATTCAGATATATTTTTTTTGTATTTCTTTTAAAGAAATAAATTATAATAAATATTTTCCCATGTTCAGGAGGCTAAACTCTTTCGATTCCTGTAGTAATTTACAGGTGTTAAAAAAATTAAATCTTGTCAAACCCGTAAAATAAATAAAAAATTTGGGCAAAATTAAATTGTTGACAAATGAAAAGTACAAATTCATAAATGTCGTCCAAATTAAACATCAAAAAACGTGTGTTTCCTATGGGTTTATGGGTTTAATAGAACTTGGCAACATTTCAAAATAAGAAAGATAACATGCGCGCTTGAAATGTCTAATGAAGTTCTTTTTCTGTATAATATGTTTTTCATGATAATGTAGCAAAAGGTAACTTGGCATGCATTCAAAAGTAGAGGTCATTGACTGTACAAAAATGAATTCATACAAGGTATTCTCAATTTTTTGTAAAAAAAAAACTTCTGCTGCTTTATAGTAATTATTTATGATTTGGTGAGAGACGCAGTTTACTAATAATTTTATAATCAACCAATGTCTACCAGTACCATGAGTTTACAGTTACCTACTCGATAGCGACGGCGTAAATTATATGTACGGAGAATTGTAGAGCGCCTCTACAAATAATTTACGCCGTCGCTATCGAGTACGGTCACTGTAAACTCATATTAGTGGTACAGTAGCCAAACAGTAGTAGGTGCTTGTGCGTACAAAACTGACAAAACGCTGCTATCTTTGACTCTTGCGCTTACAAACTAATTTCTACTTAATTTCTTGATAAAAATAAGGAAAATCGAATATAAATAGCGTTGTGTGTAACACGTGGATAGACAACAGACACAATGGGATATGCTGATACTATTTATCATTGTTACGTTATCAAGGACCATTATCCCTTCCTAGAATCTGAGCTATACAATTATCGTAATTTCCTTGGAGAAGCGCGTAATTGCAAGTTGGAGGCTCCAAGCCATCCTGTACCAAATGATCTGCGATGACTATAAATTGTGCAATGCAATCGTGTGTGCTTGCTGATATCACACATACGGTTAATATGATTGTTTTATGAATCCTCTTCAATAGATGACTCATAGTACAGTCAACTGAAAATATATCGATTCGGCCAAAGTTGCAAAAAATATCTATACACGACCTTAATGTTATGTCAATAAAGTCGTGTATACATATTTTTGTAACTTCGGCCGTAGATATCGATATTTTTGCAGTTGACTGTTGCTTACATAGCTATATTGTATATCAATCCAATTTATAAAAAGTGTAAACAATCCGATTTCAACAAATTTCTTGTATAAACACCTACTGGATCGAATCAATAACACATTTATCTATAATTCGTGTCTTTTAACTAGATGTCTAATCACTTTTGTCACCGAAATTCACTTGATTTCAATATTCAATTTTCATTTGATAAATCTTCGTCAAAATTATCACGTTATTTCTTGAATAAAACACGTGAATAATCTGTAGTAGCATAGACTAGAAATATATATAATAGAAAATATGACATTATAAAAATCGATTAATGCTCTATTGAATAAGTGATTTTTATTTAGCTACACCCACTGGGTAAAATTGTATTCATTCTATCTGTATTGCATAACATCAGCATGTACCTCGACATACAATTTATGGCTTGATTAAATAAATTAAAATATTCACTTCATTAAAATTAAAATACTGCTTTTATTATTGAATAATCATCTTTGGAATTAAACCAAGTATTGTAAATAATAAAAATAGACAAAATTACTTTTAGCTATTAATTTAATCAATTAATCGATTTACTGAACAGATTCATTATTTATAGTTTCTAGGTTTTCACATCACTAAATGTCTGCGTTCGGGTCCATGACGACTTTGTTTACACTTTCTTTTCTTTGAAATACAATATAGTATAGTGGCTAGTTTACCCAAAGAAAAACCTTTAAAAGACTTATTCTACTGTCGAGATTGTTTGCCATGTAAGACTGTACCGTGTCTTGTCCATCCTTTAAAAAAATACATATACCCGCTAACGTCATAAAATTGACCGAAATGAATGAAAACTAATGTATTATTCGTCGCTTACGATAAACGCTTATCATCCACGACGATAACAAAGGTTCGAAGATTCGCGTAACTGATACTTTTATTATAAAAGTTTTATACGCATTATGTTAGAACTTGAAGAAAACAAATATTCTAACAAAATCGCAATACATATCGCTTAGAATAAACGTAAATCAAGATTTCATATAAATGATTGGAAATAAATAGAAACAGTAATCAACCATGAACTACGCAAACCACTTTGTATACAATTCTCATCAGTATTAACGTTTGCCACCTGCCGGCCGACCCAGATCAGAGCAGGTAACGGATCAAACATTAGGCAGATAATCACCCACTTAGTGCTAATAGTTTATGGAACATTAAAAGGGCTCGTTCATTAAATGTGTCCGCGAGTCCCAAGATAGTGTTTTTTATTGCATCAGGATTTAGTACCTGAGGCCCTAGGCATGGAGTCGATCTCAGTGTCGATTTGTCGTCTCTTTCTATAAAAATAGAGTAAAGGAGGAGGGGATGGATGGATGCGGCAAAGTCATACCAATTTGCAATAGGCTCAAGTTTAACGGTTAAATATTTTCGGAAACTTCTTACAAACACCCACGACACGATAGGCGATTTTTGAGCGTACCCATTGGTGATCGATTATATATTGTCCGTAACCAGTCAACGTGATATCTCTATCGGATGAATTGAATAAGTACACATACTCACTCAACCCACCATTAGATTTTACAGTAGGAACATATATTGATTTTATTTTGTACTAGCTTTTCCCGCGCACTTTGTCTGCGTATATTTCGATACTAGCTTTTGCCCGCGACTTCGTCCGCGTGGAATAGTAATTTGGGAAGTATTTAATTTATTTAGGATACCTATTCTGCCAATAATAGTACATAGAAACTTCTACGGTTCACCGAAAATAACCTATTTTAATTTAATACATTGCTATAAATAAAACTATTTTTTTTCTTCCATCCATCCATCCACCTGATGTTCTTTGGTAAAAACATAAATATTTTTCGGATAGCCACAATTTAGCAATACGACGTGTATTCTACCCTGCCACACAAAAGGACTAATTCTTCATAGTGAACTCTTGACACCTACGTCTTTATAGTAAGTTAGGAGGGTGGATATAATTAAGACGGCATTTTTTACTAAGCATAGCTACACATATTTCCGATAAATATACTTATATGTAGTAATTTGTTTGGAATTCCTTAAGAACTTTTCATCCTCATATTTTCAAGTAAATAGGTTGAAATTTGAAAAGCGCCGGAGCAAATGTTTTTAGGGTTCCGTACCTAAAAAGGAAAAAATGGAACCCTTATAGGATTACTTGCTATCCGTCCGTCCGTCTATCAAACTCTAAGTCAAGGCAATCAAAGATATAGTCATTAAAAAGGTGTTTCCAAACCTATTGCCTTAATAGAAAAAGTTATAAGGTACTTCCGGCTGTCCTAGAAACTTGAATTTTGCATAAAGGTAGCTCATTATTGCACAATAAATAAGAAAAAATCTGAATATCATAATTTTTATGTCTGACTGTCTATGTGATACGCCATCTAAAATGACCCCACATTGCGTACATTTCGCATATGAGCTTAGAAGGCTCTGCTAACACTGCATCATCCCCTCTGCAACATCCCCTCGCAGGTAAAATTTTCAAAAACGCTTGAACAAATATCTATATTTGTTATAAGTAGCCAATGCCAAGTTCCATAAAGAACCATCGATTTATCTTCGACAATGACGATTTTCCATATAAATTTCATCCCCTATTTCACCCCTCACAGGAAGAATTTTTAAAGACGCGCGAACAAATAATTATTTATCTCTTAGCACGTGCCCAAATGGCAAGTTTCATAAAGAACCGTCCAATTATCTTCGACAATGACGATCTTCCATATAAACTTCCATCCCCTATTTCAACCCCTTAAAGCCTCTTTTTCGCCATAAAAGGTAGCCTATGTTCTTTCCCAAGGTCTATTCTATCTCTGTACAAAATTTCATCAAAATCGGTTCAGCGGTTTAGGCGTGAAAGCGTAACGGGACAGACAGACAGACAGAGTTACTTTCGCATTTATAATATTAGTATGGATTTCTTATCAAGTGCCTAAATGCCAAGTTTCATAGTTTTATCTTTGACAGCGACGAACTTCCACCATATAAACTTTCATCCCCTATTTCAACCCCTTAAAGCCTCTTTTTTCGCGATAAAAGGTAGCCTATGTTCTTTCCAAGGTCTATCTATTTCTGTACTAAATTTCATCAAAATCGGTTCAGCGGTTTAGCGTGAAAGCGTAACAGACAGACAGACAGACAGACAGACAGACAGAGTTACTTTCGCATTTATAATATTAGTATGGATCTGGCTCAAAAATAAACAAAAGGCTGAATATTTCAAACGTCCTACCGCGCCTAACGTTCTTGTCCTACCGTGTATATATGGAATTACTTAATTAATAATAAATACCGACGTAAATTTACGACCAAAGAACAGGTATTTCAAGGCGTTTTTGTGTGTTTTAAGTTTTTAAATTATTTCATAGAAATCATAAATAAATTTACATAACTATCAAATATTTACACTTTTCTCGTTAACTACCTATACTTGGGGCAAAAAAGGTGTGGTTACGGAACGCTTAGCCAATAAGTTAGCCGTCTACACTTCGTTTTCGTAATAAAACAATTATATTTAATTACATAATTCCAAAGACATGTTTGCTTTGAAATTTTCGTAGTTTGTGATGTTCTGGGAATTCACGAAAAAAAAACATGGCAGCGTCGTGTCGCTATCAATTTAAATAAACACGAAACTGTTCTTCGTATTTTTAATAATTACAGTTAGATTAGCATTTACATGGAATTTTAAGATTACATCTCTAATTCCCAGTTAACTTTTGCCTTGGTGGTGCGGTTGTAAGTACGCACACATATATCAAGTAAGATATTTGCTAGATGATTTATGCTTGTTTGGTGTAGCCACAATGCTAATGCTACACCTACTTTTTTGGTTTGCTTTGTTAACACAGTACACACAAGCGGTTAAAATCTCCGTTCCTAACCACACCAGAGAATGCTGCCGATATGAAGAAAACTTTATTTTTGCACCGCACCGGTTTAGGCCATTAGACATCAGCCAGGGCGCAAGTTTATCTGATCGAATATATTTATAGGTACATTTACATATTTTAAAAGACCATCTTTAATGCACCCTTTTCGTCGACGGTACTTGACTATGACATGGTCTTTGGAATTTTGTATCAAATTTGGGTAAAAAAAAATTGCAAGTTTTTTTTATGCTTGGTCACCAGTGTAGAAAAAAGAAAAATCTACAAATAATGAAAAATATATGGAACCGACTTCAAAATCAAAAACCTTGAAAATATTTTTCTACTAGTTTGAAGTTGGTGCCTCTGGGCCAGCAGGAGTGGAACTATAGTCGTCTACCTCACCTAAATACTACATATTGGGCTTCAACCACTCCTGCTGGCTCGTGCTGAGGCACCGACTTCAAACTAGTAGAAAAATATTTTCAAGGTTTTTGAAGTCGGTACCATTTTTTTTTCATAGTTTTTAGCCAAAGTGCATCTCACAACGATTCCATTATGCTCAAACACAGCATAGTTATATCATTTTATAACAGAGTACCGGTCTTCTTTATCAGGGTCCAGTTCACCAAATGATACTTTCTGAATGTAAATACTTGACTTGATGTTAAAAATGCCGAAATCGCTATAGGTGTGCTTTACAAATTCGAGGGTTGCCCTCGATTTCTCTATGATCCCATCATCAGATCCTGACTTGGTTTCAATGGGACCACCTCGGAAGTATGTCCTTTAGACCTAAAAAAGAATTTTGAAATTCGGCCCACATTTGGCGGAGTTATCGCGTAACAAACATACAAAAAAAAATACACTCGAATTGAGAACCTCCTCCTTTCTTGGTGTCGGTTAAAAAGTTAAATAAACGGTAGCGTAATGTTGCACTAGGTAAAAGGCTGTAAATAAAATCAACAAAATTTAATGACAAAGAAAAACTAATGTGAGAATTAATTTTTAATTACTTAAAAAAAATGTTTAATTTCGATTTAAGTAGCGATCTCTCCGCTGCAATTAGTAAGTAATAAATAACACTGCCACGTGTGGTAATTGTAACCATACAATACCAAGTAGTTAACGGCTAATTCGCAAGCTCATTAGCGCTCTATAAAACGTTAATTGCCCCCCGACTGACATTAATCTGTTCCTCGAAAACCAAGACCTTTAGAATTACGATTCACCCATTTCCTTTTTTGCGCGGCTCTAATTTATCGACTTTAAACCAGTTAAAGCTCGGCAACACCGTGCCTCGGCAAAGTCGTAGTGACTCGGTTATTGCTGTAATAACTTAGCTCGTCTAGAAGAACGCTTTACTGGCCAATCATAAACAAAACTGGGCGACTGTCAGACGTCAATAATAAATAACTTACTGTGTTCTTTCTCGGAAAGAATTGTGTTTTTTTTGATGGACAACACTCTAATCGTTATCTATAAGTATATTATTAATCACTTATAGCCTCATTTATCTAACAATTACCTATGAGTATCTAAAATTTTATATTATTGAGGCATGCCACATGAATTATAGTGTCTGTGTGTAAACGTAGCTTAGATATTTAGGTACCTACTACAAGGTGGACGAGTTTGCAGAAAATATTGTTTCCGAGTATTCCGTAGCGCAACATGTTTGTGTTTCGCAAGGTTTTATTTCCAAGCGTTTTAATGGTGATCGATGCTTCGTTATCTAATAAAGTGGGAATAAGCACTTTCAAATACCAATGATCAGGGATGGACTCATTTTTGAATTTATAGTAGCTAAAAATATTTGCATTGAAATGCTAATGGGTATTTGAACAGTTTCAATGATTCAATATATACTCGTAAGTCCGAATTAAGTGCTATCCAAGGGTCAAGTACCTAGTATCAAAATGTATAAGACCATCATCCATGGATTAAATATATGGATATCTAGGTACATTTAATCCAACGATCAAATTTTTTAACCTTTGACTGTGCAAGCAGTCCTTAGGGTAGACATTTTCTACGGGACAACAGTGTACTAGTATGTACACTGTACACAGTCGACGCGCTAGAGGGTAGACAGAATTTGGTCTAAACAATATTAATTAACATTGACTCGCATTTTTTTAGATTCTACCAATGCTCATGACGCAAGTAGATACCTACCTCGAAATATCACGATTTCATTTAATGTAATCGCTGTCTACATCCCTTATGTCCATACTATATGTCTGATTAGTCACCACAGGCATAGCCAAAGAGAGAGCTTTGAATCCACCCTCAAAACATTAGGTTCATTTTATTATTTTTACCATATTTTCAGCTGTTTATTTTCTTGAACACAAATATATATTAAGACTTGGCTACGCTCGTGCAGTTTCTGCCCCTAAAAGTTTTGGCTAATTTTGACCAAACGTACAATTTACAAACCTAGATTTGTTTTCATTGGCAACATAAGAGTATCAAAGATTGGTGAAAATTAGCGTTTAGGATAGAGCACAGTTTTCACCGTTTATATGAAAAGGTTCAATAGTTTGCGGCGCATGCTGCGGGAGGTAGAGGGCGACGTTGCCAAGAGCACAGCCTAAAGTATCGCCAATATGTGGAAGAATTATATTTTTTCTTCTACAAATATAAAATTTTACTTGCAAATGTGATGAAAAACATTGTATGTCGCACGGGCGGTGCTAGAATTACAAACATCGACTCATTAAAGCCCTCAGTTTTCGACTTCGGGCTTCTAATAGACTCTCGTTCGTAATTCCTTATTTACCACCCTTAATACACAATGTACTATTAAACTAATCTGACAAAATGGTACAATAAAAAATGAAAAAAAATTTTTTTTTATAGTATATATATCTCCCATAGACGTAGTGGGGGTGATTTTTTTTTCTCATCCAAACTTGTAGTGTGGGATATCGTTGGATAGGTCTTTTAAAACCATTGGGGGGGTTGCTAAAACGATTTTTCGATTCAGTGATTTGTTTGCAAAATATTCAACTTAATTAAAGTGCAAATTTTCATTAAAATCGAGCGTCGAGCACGAGACAGATCGAGCACCGCAGTATCATGCTACTGGAATAATGTAAACAGGGCCTGACGGAGGATCCAGCAATCTTACCTTAGTGGGTGTAGAGGCAGCGGGGCGCAAATGGGCGCGGCCGGCGCCGCCGGCTTGCCGGATGGCAGCCATCAGGTTCGAGCGTGCGTCGCCGGCGGGCGCGGGCGCTGGTTGCTTGCTCTCCCTGCTGGGACAACGGACATCACATATACAAACAGTGCTAACATCCCGCAACACAGATAAGGCAAGCGACACCATAAATTAACTTTTCAATTTTGACATTGTGCAGAGAATTTTCGTTATACCTGCTATTATTTTTAATTATTGTCAAAATATATATGGAATGCAGCTTAAACCAGGTTTAACAAATAAAAAATCAATTTAGCATGTTTTATTGCAAACAAAACCTTCCAAATTTTCTAAATACCTATAACAATTTAAATATTTTCTTTCTTAAGCCAAACCAAGTAAATATTAAGGCGACCTTGCGCTACCCAAACACTTTCGTTTTAGCAACCCTTTTTCATGCCTATGTCTTCAAACCATAAATAACCCAAGCATTTTTATACCTAGGATATTGAGTGGTGAGGAGGGAAGGGTGACCGGGTATGGTTGTCACAGCGGTTGTAATAAACAACTTATCAAACGAATAAGTGTATTCTACTGGTGGCAAAAGATAACAAGAAGCCTCCCTCTAATTTTACGTAACTTATAGTCGATGAAATTATTTGTTCGTTTACTCGTAGTTGTTTGTTACAGACAACCAATCCCTGAGACAACCATACTCGGTCCTACAGGCACCAGCAAAAGTGGATGAGCGATTGAGGTGATCAAAATGTTGTACACACGACAAATCATAATACACATTAAATGAAATGAAATATTAAGAGGGTCCCCATACAAGAATCGTATTGTTTTTATTTGTGTTGTATCTCTACAACAAACGCCAAACTCGAAAAGATGATAGCTTGAGGATATGTTTGCATATCGACAAATAACAAAAACTGACCAAGCGTGAGTCAGTGGTATTAAAAATTTGTAATTTAATTGTCTGTCAGCGACTGTGCTTAATGAACTTAACTTACATGTCAGTCAGTTTTTTTATTGCCCTATTGTAATTATAATATAACCAATAAATTGCAATTATGGGTCGGGTCCCGTTGGCCTTAATTGCATTTAGCCTTGGCGAGCAAAACGGCTCAGTAGTACACTGACCAAGTATGCAAAATGACTTGGTTATATAATGCCATGATTACAAAATTGTCCAAATTTTAGGAAGACTTACTTAGCAAAACGTCTAGGTCGTGAAATGCTCAAGTAGGCAGAATGACTCAATTGTGTAAGGTCTTGATTGTATTAAATAGTTTTACAAGACCAGACCAGACCATTTACCTACTAAAACATTATGACATTAAGTCGTTTTACAGCCAAGTCATTCCGTCTACTATATGCCTTATAGCAATGAGGGCGTTTTACAGACCAAGGCATTTTGCTAACCGGACAAAATACAACTAAGGTGCTCTGCTCGCCAAGGCTAAATGCAAGTAAGGCCAACGGGACCCGCCCCAATATCATAGTTATTGTAACTATAACCAATGTAAAACCAGCCGTCAAATCTTCGGTTAAGAAAATTTGTGCAAGGAAACATTCACTTAGGTAACCTTCGATTTTCTAGCCGGTTCTACATTGGTTATAGTTACAAGTACCTAAGTGCAAATAACACTTTGTACCAAATATCCCCTTCCTCCTCCTCACATATACATAGTTATTTTTGGATTAAAAAAAATATTACAGTAAGTAGGTTTAACAAGACAGCAAATAAATAATATTCGATCAAAGCAATAAATCGAATAGTTACTGCATACTAGTAAGGAACCCTATATCACAGAAATTAACTAATTTATGTGCGTGGCCTGATACGTACTTGGCGAGTATAGTTGTATGTCTTGCAAAGCTCATAATATCCCGCATCATAACTAAAAAAGCCTTATCTTATTACGTCAAGGTGCTGGTAGAAACAAGACAAGATCGCAGTACAAAAATCTTTTGCTTCAACCACGCTGCAGATCGGACATTTATATAAGGAATGCCTATAACATGTGCATAAAAGTGTACAATACCCTGCCTGAAAATATAAAAGTACTACAGGGCACCCAATTCAAGTCCACAATGAATACATGGCTCCTAAATAACTGTTTTTATACGATCAATGAATATTTTAATCATATCTAATGCTGCTTCTAGTTATATTTAATGCCATTTAGATTTAATTTAAATCTGCACTTCCTATGGTTAACTTTAATATTTTATATGAATACCTATGTGACATCTTGATATTATTTGTAATTTATTGATATTATAATTATTGTAATTTCTGACATTGTAATTTAGTATGAAATAATAGCTGAAATGTAGTAACTAATCTATCTGAATATTGTACACCATGAATATGGTAGATTACGGTCATGTACTTAATTATATTTATATTTACCATCTACATCTCTGTACCCGTTTTCATGCAATAAATGAATGAATTATGAATAAAAAAAAACAAAGTCAATTTTGTTGCCGTCGAAACATTAATGGGTCCTTTTACCAGTTTATTGCTTTATTTCGAACAACATTTAATTAGTGATTCCACCTAAAAGAGCTGTAAAATTATATAGACCGTCGGTCCAAGAAATTATTAATTGAATTACTTCGAGGAGCGAATTAGAGACTAATTTAAAAGCAATGTGAGCCGAAGGAGAAACCTATACTATAGAGCTAGTAGAATACTAAGTTCGTGTCTTCGTCCACAGACTCGATTTAATTAACTCAATCAGCTTCAATGAGATAAAATGTTTTGAAAAACTTTTAAGTACTTAAATCTTTTAAGTAAGAAAATGAGTGACGCTCTTTACAGCAAAGTGAATATTCCAGACAAAGCCAAGAAAAAATATTCAACGCGGATAGCAATTCCACAGTAGCAATGACACAAACAAGCACTGTACCCATTTACAGCCACTTCCAGAACTGTCACGCGCAGGGTTAATTAGGTCAAAATGGGCGATAACGAGTAGTCTATTCAAAACACAATGAACCGCCTCTAGCTAAAAACAGGAAACGATACTTCCCAACATTCAACTTCTCAGTACCCGCCGTATTTCAAACAGCGCGTAGCACGAATTGCGCGCGAATAATTGTATGTACCTTACCCAGTCTAAATTATGCATCCCAGTGCGATCGATAAAAGTTACGTGTTGCGTGGGCGATAAGGTGAGCCGATTGCGTAATCAAGGAACGGTCCGTGCGATCAAACAACACATGTAGTACATTACTGAAGCTATGGCTACGCTATGTATAGCTGGGCTTATTTAGTAGGGTGACCTTTAAATATTGATCGGTGGCGAGCTCCAGGCTAGGGCTAGACTGACGGGCGCCCGGGTCTATAAGTTAGGCATATTGCTTATTTATCCACAGGGGAAACGCGTTTGTAACAAATCAATGAGGGTACAGCGAGCGATTCCCTACCCTCAATAACTTGTTATAAACGCGTATCATATCATTAAGTTTCTCAAGAAAGCAAAGTCTCGTTCAATACAATACAATGTGTAGCTTAGTCTGTATTAGTTGAAATTGATCCGAGATATTAATGAATTAATGTTATCGTGAAATATATTAAATCTAGGCTGATGTATACGTAATGTTTGGTATGTTTCGTAATAGGTAGATACTTGGTGCGAATTGACATTCGTGTTTTTTAAACATTCGTATCATTGTTCGTATGTGTTATCTAAGTCTTATTTCTAGAAGATAATAAAATTTGCGTACACGAAGATATTTATATGAACTCTATACTAACGTTTATTTTTATGATTTTCAGGAACGTTTCCCGTGAAGTCATTTTAAGGAAATGTTTACATTTCTTATAAAAAGGAAAACCCGAACCAAATGTTATTTGTGTTAGTGCGTTCTATTTAATGTAAGCATTCGTCATGGATATAAGTAGAATAGAAATGGTTTAACCCTTTTCCAGGCATAGGGCATATAGTGACTACATAAATGTACACAAATATTAGACCTTGCTGAAATGTAAATATGGTACAAAATCAATTGAAGTAGTTAAAAATATTAATCGTTATAAAATTAATCCAGCTTAGATAAACAATATAAAACTATGATTAATTTTTTTGCAGCATATCTAAATTAGCGGGCCCTGGAAAAGGGTTAATATCTAAACACAAAGTTCTGGTTTTTCATATTGAGATTAATTACTCTTTACAAATTATGAGAGATTCTTCCTGTCGTCAACCGTTGACGCAAATTTGTGTCGTGTCAATTGTTTTACAATAGTAAAAGATAATCCAGTGTAGGACTCAAGTATACAACTGTTGTAGATGATAATACTGTATACTTTTATTTCGAATCAAAGTGTTGAATATGACGCGTCATATTCAAAATTCTCAGTAAAACATAGCGTCAGATTTCGACCACTACACCAACCCTTGGTCACTGCGGCGGATTACGTCACTGTTCTGTCTGTTCAACGGTCAAATGTTTGATACAGTTGGCAGCCTAGCTTTGGTAGAACATAAAACAAAAGGAAAGCAAGAAATTTTATTATCTAATTAGAAGTAAGTTTGAACCCGCAAGCCCGTTACTAAACAAGTTTTTGAGAGGAAAAATATGCGTCCGGTGGAGAAATATTTGCTATTTAAATAACGTTACTTCAGCATCACTACTGAGCACGAGATGCAAAGAATAGAACCCACAGACATGTAAAATCAATTAGGTCATTTTAAAGGATCTTCTTTCATTTATCATGTTCATATCCAGCTCAAATCTTTCCCACTGCCGAGTATGGAAATTGATTACATGACAATATTATATTTGGACTCCAAATGTAGGTACCTAATATGTATGTACGTTGTACAAATATCTTTTATTGTACACCATAATTCAGTGCAATAATTTTATACCGACACAAAACCTACGGTGAAGGCTTAAAGCTGCGATTTGATGTCATCAATGTTCCTTTCTAATCGGCCCTATATATTACCCAGGTAGGGCCAACCCGAAAGAGGATATTGTAGCAGCCGTTCTAGTAAATATTTACGTTTTAGCCACTTCAGCGAATGACTTGCAAACAATACACCTATTTCTGCGCCAATATATCACCTAATTATAAGCCCAAAGCGCCCGTTGTTGAATGAAAATTACCGAAATAAATTTCAAGATCAATAGATATAAACATAGTTTGCTTCCGAACGTCGGCGAAGCTCCAAATAGCTATTCGCGGGAAACCCCTATTAAATATTCAACGTATTGACTGAGATGTGCATTCGGATTCGCTTTCCTCTTCAATCGATTGATTGCCTAAAACCGTTTTGAGTAGGTTCCAAAGACCTTGTAAATAGAGACTGGAAACTCGATTCAAAATATCCCACGAATATAATAAATGCGAAAGTCTGTTTGTTAGTTTGTTTGTTTGTTACTTCACCGCTGAACCGATTTAGATGAAATTCGGTATACAGATAGTTTCGAGTCCCGGGGATAAAAACTATCCTATGTCCTTCATAGGATAGTTTTTATCCCGGAAAATTTCATAGTTCCAGCGGGATAGTGAAAAACGAATTCTACGCGGACGGAGTCGCGGGTAACAGGCTAGTCTTAAATAAAAATACTTCAGCGTCATAAAAGAAATACAAGTTCTTGCAAATACTTCCAATGTATTTTGAGGAATGACACGATTGTGTCGTATAAAAATACTCTTATTTAAATTGCCGTTCGCCGTAAGGTTTCCATTTGTCTCACTGAGGAGATGTTGTAAAGTAGATTGCTGAATGAAACAAAACAAACTGAACTTTAGCATTTCTCCGAACTGGGGACGGCCATTATTTCCTTGTTATAAACCTTACGCCTACGTATGGCCATTTACCATTGGGTTTGCAAAGTTACTGATGGTAATAAATGCATAAGATTTACATTTTATGATATACTAGCCTTTACCCGCGGTTCCGCTCATTACCATTTCATGACTATTTGTCTGTTTCCGCCTTTCTCTGTTGAAAACTTGTAAAAATTAAAAAAAAAAAAATTTTTAGTTTTTTCTTTCTTTAAATCATTAATTCTAGAAGTTGGAATTAAAATCAGGGA
Organism: Choristoneura fumiferana; assembly: GCF_025370935.1. NCBI lineage: Eukaryota > Metazoa > Arthropoda > Insecta > Lepidoptera > Tortricidae > Choristoneura > Choristoneura fumiferana. The sequence goes on from NC_133477.1 coordinate 5,224,231, forward strand.
TTTCGCAAAAGTTCGCTAGAAATTCGCTATCTCAATATATTATTAGGCATAAAAAGTATGCAATTATAGTCTTCTCAGGGTCGCAAACTATCTCCATTACTTTATAGTCGTAATAAACCGGACTTGTTGTGTCAGTCCCAAACGATCACCACAAGGACAAATGAAAGGAAAGGGATAGATGATCAGTAATGAATCACCGTGATATTAGCACAGGTATGGGTCTTTTAGCAAGTGTTTACTCGTAAATAGGTTTATGTGTATTTTCAACTAGAGGACTAACATCATGAAGTTCTTCACACCACACAGACTGCCAAGTCCCAAGTCCAAGACGAAAGAGCTGGTGTAACTTTGGAGTCATAAATATATATAAAATAAAAACCCAGTACATAGTAGATAAATGACAAACTTTTAAAACAATTAAAACACTAGAGAATATAAACGCTAATTTTCAAACAATTACATAAGTATAATATAGCATAAGTTAATCTGAACTACGTTCGGCGTACGTATGCCGTATCTAGTTATAACGATTCCATGTATTTCTTGTTTTGCTACTATTGTCGCTCGCTGCATGCAGTGCGAGCGGCACCGGATTATTATTGTCAAAGTACCCTTTTTCTTGTTAATAACTTAATTTATTTGTGCGCTTATAACAAATTTATGTTAATTATTTTATGTTTGTCTCATATAAGTGAATTGTACAATTATTTATGAGATTTAATTATTTTAAACCTTAATTTTCGTGTCACAATGGAAAAAGTTAATGAAAATTATAACTACCTGCTAACGCAGCTTTAACGGTGTGCAACTTTTTGGTCTTCACCCTCATACCAATTCTATGGTGGTGCTGAACTCTTCGTTTTATTATACACGTGTTGTGTAGGTTAACCGCTAGCACTATAGCACTGACTCATTGCTAAAACCCAATTACGCATAAAATTATCCAGATGTTATCATATCATACATACACAAGGACAATCTGGACAATTCTTAATCTGAGCGACGTAAGAGGTAAAATCTTTAATTTTAAGAAATTCTGAAACTACACTTTCAAAAGGTCGTACTATCTCGTCGTCGTGTAAACTTTGGATGGACGCACAAGTTTATCATTTTAGCGTATCTAGATCAGTGTATCGTATCAAGTACTAAGTAGTAGGTAGTAAACAAAGACGCTTGCTCAGATATTTAATATAACTCCGTGGGTACCTATTTGGTATTAATTTTAGCTTGATACCATCACGTGTTCCAGAGAAAAAGTCTAGAAAGTCTGATAAATAACAAAGCGATATGAAAGAGAAAGACTGATAAAATAGTACATTTAGGCGGTAAATACGTAATTACGAACGAGAGTCTATTGGAAGCCCGAAGTCAAAGACTGAGGGCTTTAATGAGTCGATGTTCGTAATTCTAGTACCGCCCGTGCGACATACAATGTTTTTCATCACATTTGCGAGTAAAACTTTATATTTGTAAAAGAAAAAAATATAATTGTTCCAAATATTGGCGATACCTTAGGCTGCGCTCTTGGTAGCGCCGCTCTCCCCCTCCCCCTCCCGCAGCATGCGCCGCAGCGTGCGTGTGCATGTGGTCCTGCAGCAGCGCGCGCAGCAGCCATCAGTACGGGCACGGACTCATTTACCGACCTTGGGCTTCATGGCAAGCAAATTAGTACGCGCAATGACTTATTTACCGACCACGGGTTTCATGACAAGCACATTAAGGTCGAGGGTTTTATTTGGGGGGTTGCAACCAAGGTAGCCTGCATGTTACGACACGTTTACGAGCAAGTGTGATGAAAAAGTATTAGATAGGATTCCTTTTTCTTTTTGCAAGTATTAAGCCCTAAAAAGCCATTCATTAGAATCACATTAGAATCGATACCGTTATCTAGAGAGAGACAATCAGATATAGCAAAAAGTATATTATGAAAATGAAAAGGGGGTACGTCAAAAATGGTGCCAAATTGTCGCATTCATTATAAAAGTACGAAGATGAGAAATAACTGAAGCAAGAATACATGACCAGAAAAGACCATGGCCTGTCAACCTTCAATGTAAATAAATGGATAAAGTAATGTTGGTAATGAATTGAATTGGAGCAATAAATAAAGCAAATTGGCCCCGGTTTTTACTATTAAAAGGGGTGACCACATTTAAAACACCTCTCCAAAAAAGTTTTGGAAAAAAGAAAGATTAGGTACAGTTCATCAATCACGAATTAAATTTTTTGAGATTGATAAGAAAATCTCTTTATTGTACATAGAACATGAAATTAACAGTTAACAAGAGAAACAGATAATAATATAATATATGGTTGTTATATTTGAACTGTATGGTGTGTCGCGTAGTTCTGTATCGGATGCCAACCTGGATCCACGTAATATCAGCGTCGAGCCACCTTTAGTGACCCGGCAAGTGCTGAGTGGACTCCTTTTTCGCATTAGTATTTTACCTTTAATTTATCTTTTTTTTTTCATCTTAGCATGAACATGTCTGTACCTAATTCTTACTTATGCGAAATAAAGATTTATTATTATTATTATTATTATTATTAAAATGAAGTTGACACCTTTAATTTTTTTAACTTAGCGGAATATCTGCAAAAAATGATTTCACTCAACTGCATTTTACATGACGCAGAACCTTGCTCAACTTTATTATTCGGCGCGTAACTTACTCTCACGTCAATAACAAAATTAGTACACGATTCTTCTCAACACAACCGTATCGCATTTACATCGTAGCTACAGACAGGGCACATCCATAAACGTACTGGCAAAACAATACATTGATTTGCATGCATGCGATAATTAGAATATGCGCGTGAACTGCTCACCGATTCTGCAGGGCTACTACGAAACTCGAAACTCGAAGTTCGTGTCGTGCGGTCCCTCTGACACCTATACTATTTAATACGAGAGCGAGAGGGATGGTACGATACGAACTTCGAGTTTCGAGTTTCGTAATAGCCCTGCTGATTTACGATCTATCGCGCAGAGCGGTCGTTTATCGGCGGCGTTGGTCGCAATGATGCGGTACAAGGCACTAGAGGTAAGACATACTAGGCAAAACGCGGACTAAGTCTTGCGAGTACGCGTCCACAAAAAGACTAGATCCAAAGACTAGGTCCACGAGTATCTACGAGTACTTAACTCAATTGACTCATTGCGTAAACAAAATGATTCCCGTAAATGCGTATACACCGTACTAGTTTTAGTAGTTTTACGAATATCGAACGAATTCCACGTCACAGTTCAGTCTTCACACTTAATATTTTTTTAATTTAAAAGTATATTAAATACCGACTAAAAACTTCCCTTTATACTTTATACAGGCTTGGGACTGTCAGCAATTTTTATAAATTTTTCAGTTAAAAAGTGTACATAAATGCTTGTTTTAAAGTTGGCGGAACGTTGTCAGCCGCCGTAGTCCTAAATACTCGCTTGCTAAAAGAATCGCGGGCGGGAACGCGTACTCACGCGTCCAAGCCAAAACCAATTCCAAAAACCTATTCCAGTAAATACGTCTCACCTCTACAAGGCACGACTGACGCGCGACTGGATAGACGTGCGATTGTGCAGATTTATTCTTCAACTGTTTTTAGTAGTTTCATATAAAACAACATTTCATATACTAAATGCAAAACTGGCCCAGAAAAGGAAGTATGCAAACAAAACCACCCCGATGTTTTTTGCCTGTAGTGATGGGATGATAATTTTTGCATGAAAGGCTTTTTGTATGAAAAAAAAAACCCCGCCCTAACCCGATTTTTCTGTTACAAAATGTAAAAAACCAGCAGTCTTTCCTTTGTAGTAACTAATATTTTCTCTATAATACTCCACCTTAAAGCTGTGCTGCATCTTTATGCATATTCTTAAAATTACCCTCGCGGAATCTTGTCAATTGAGTGATAATTGGCAATACCCAAAATTCAAATGAACTAATTAGGTCTAACCTGCGGTTTGATTAGATAGAACGCCATAACTCTTTATATGGCACACTGGTCTTTGTTTGACTCGTAAAAAAACATCAACAACTACTGCAAAGTTAAAAAATAATTGTCATTCGAGGAAATTCACGTCTTTCCTTCAAAAAATTAATCTTCGACGAATAAGGCTGGCAAGGTTAGCGTGTTCGAAATTTCAACCGCTACAATTAAGCTGAAACATCTCTGATCTTATGTTGTTGCCTTGTGTGACGAATGTGCAGCGCCTTATTCGGATTTCATTAGTCTGGAGGAACAATAGTCGCGCCAAACGCGAGCGGCGCTTGTGGCTTGTAATACTTGTTAATATTAAATGAAATAACTCCATAACCGTAGGACGTGGAAAGAATAGCATCGGACCAGGCAGTAGGTACTCAACGAGCTAATCAAGGGCGTATCATATCACAAGTCGTTTCCTTCTTTCCGTCATGACAAGATAAACGTTTTCAAGAAGATAGATTTTAATGATACTTTGGCACTTGGGAATTCGACGAACGAGGAAATAATTACAGGTTAATGCATAATGGTTAGGTTTACGTTACCGAGAAATCATGTTAAGAGGTTCCATGTATTCCTCCTAGAAATTTCGATCAAATAGTTAAGTATTACTACGAATAGAATACGCAAACGCAAATTACATTTTAATTATTTTTGATAGCACCGAATTCAATATTCGGTTTAGTTACGCTTAATACTTCTACATAAATTAAATTAATTTAATTGGTGATTATTGATTAATGTGTCTGAATCATTTTATGTAAATCTGACGAGTAAATAAAAATTGATGAAGATTTCAAGGTTTCTGACATAATATTAAGTTTTTCGTCAGCATAATTAAATCGATCTAAAACAAAAACAATTTTCGTTGGTATCGTGTCCAATTTATATTCTTTGTGTTATTTCATACACAAATTCATTTAAGTGACCAAAAGTCGAAATAATAATATAGAATTTTGTTTACTTCATAAGAAAATTGAGATTGAATCCTGTTCATAAGTTTTAGTCATGTCAAGTAAGACGGACATATAAAACCTTGTTCCAACGTAAATGTGTTATGCGGAACACGCCGCGCATTTTGTTTTCAAAACGGTTGTTTCTAGTTAACCAAATACGGAGAACTGGGAGGTTCATAAACATCTATTCTCGACGTCGCCGACGGCCATTGCTGTAAATTTAAGACTTATTCGCAAATCTAGAAACTACAGAAGGAGCGCCCTTGCTTATTCTTCGCTTTATTTAATAACCAACCAACATATATATTTCTTACCGGATATATTTAGGCCGTGTTTACCTTTAATCGAATTCAATTTAAAATGTTAAAATTAACGTATTTGTACTTTGTTATTGTTGTATAGACAAAACCATTTTTAATGGTAAATTAAAGAAATAATATATTCAATTTAATTGAATGAAAAGTAACGTATTTGTACTGTGTTATTATTATGTTGTATAGACAAAACCATTTTTAGACAAGGAATTATATTTATTTGTATTTTCGTTTCATCAATGAAATTCACGTGGCCCTTATTTTCTTTTGAGCAGTATATAATATTTAATTAAAATAACCGTGAATCATTGAACATGGTTATTCGGTATCAATATAACAAAATAAGCTAAGGATTAAACAGTACTTAATTTAATTAGAATAGTACACTGTACAACATTAACTAAAAACGTCTACGACGAGCATATTGATCGTCACCAAAAGTAGATTTCTAAGTGCAATCTGAGTGTCGGAGCTCAGAATAACAAACTATTCACCAGCTTAAATCAATCCAACCGCTGGGTGAATACCCTTAAATCCATAGGATAGCGCGGACGATTTAAGTCGTAGTTAAGGCGATTTATTTGTCGTTCATCCTGATTAATATTCCACCGGCCGGCGAGCGTCGGGCTGTAAGCCGTAACAGCCGGCCCGTGGAAAACGACGTTTTTCACAGAAACCATTACCGCTGCTCGCTGCAACCCGATGAAAGTTCAGCCAATTACGATTCAAACAATGTAGTCTATGTACAGTCAAGGGCAAAGATATCGACACGGCCAAAGTTACAAAAATATATGTACGGCTTTATGCACTTAACATTAAGGCCGTGTAGGTATACATATTTTTGTAACTGGCCGTGGCCGTGTAAGTCTTTGCCCTTCACTGTACACCGCCCGCCCATGCATATTTGTTTTTTTTTTCATCTTACGTATGCATGTAGCCAAACAAACCTACTTACTGTTAAGTATTCAATATTTAAACATATGTGTTATGTTATTAGTTACCTGAGGACGTTAGTTTACGTGCGTAAAAAATTAACAGTGATTCTAGGGAGGATATTTTTGTACGTATTATATTATTCAAAATACTCAGTATTTGGAATAAAAAAAAATTAAAGCTTCATAATTTATATTTGCTAATATTCGGCCGACATCGCTTGCACTTTTTCGAACCGAGGGCTGGAAAAGGGCTGGGTCTAAAAGATTGTTTTCCTGTGTTATTTACTGGTTATAATAAATATTACCAAAATGACAATCAAGAGATACTAGGGTGTTTCTGTTTCGATACCTCAAAGATCAAAAAGCAATGCTTGGTTAGATAAAATTAGAAAATTAAAAATATGGTCTCTCGACTTTTCTCATTTCAGGCGAGGCAATAATTTTATGGATACAGTTTTATTGCAATTACTTAGTTCACGTACTTACAAATTTGAAGAAATAGTGTAAACATGTATTTATGCGTCCATTACGTTTATTTTAAAAGAATATCTCTCCGGATAAAACACGACAGCCAAATATTTAACCAGTAAAGCCAAGCAGACCTTGTAAAGCGCAAAAAAGAACATGTCGACAATTGCAATGATGAAAGACTCACCTTTTACTCTCTTTTGGAGTCGGTGTCTCCATTGGTGGAGGCGGTGGCGGAGGCGGAGGCGGTGGCGGGGGCAAGTCTTGCGTGCCCAGCCCTGCCGGCGCCGGCGGCACGTCCGGAATATCCGGCGTAACCGCTGACACATCCGGCAGATCCTTCAGGTCCGGCAGATCATGGATCTCCGGCAAATCCGGATATACCACTGGGTCGTGTACTAACTCCTTGGCAGGAGCCACTGGGGACGTCACGGCTGAAGGCGCTATGGAGCCGTCATTAGCGAACGAGAATTGAACATCCCCGGCGACACCCGGCAGATCCGGTAGATCTAGAGGCATCTCGAGCTCCGGTACCTAAAAAAACGCCTCAGCTGTAGACTTATAAGGCTTTAATCCAGAGATAGATATGAAACATTGATAATACTCGTCTGGGCGACGTTTATATTCATAAGGAGACTAGTTTTGCCGGTAACGCTCAAGTGGGAGACGTGCCAGTGACCGCGATTCGAGTTAGCCACTTACCATCCCCATGCCGGGCGCGTACATGTATTCATCGATTTCTCTCTTCAGTACTTCCCTCTTCATAATAGACGTCGGCGCTTCTTCGAGTAGATTCCTGTTTTCAATGTTGGGTACTGCTGGGACGTACGCAGGGGTCTTACTCTTAGTACCGAAATAGGGACTTTCGTCGGTGTTAAAAATCAAAAGTTCACCAACAGTCGATAAAGTGTTCACAGCAGTTTTCAGATCGAAATCTTGCTTAGGTATCGGATTTTTCGGCTTGCCCACTTTGACGTGGAAGAAGTGAAGCCTCTCCTGCAAAAAAAGGAACAGTATAGCAAATGTATAATGCATTCACATACAGTTCAACAGTAAGTTTATAAAATGTAATGTCACCTGTATTTGCTTGTCATTGGCTGTCCCTTGGGATTTCGTCCTCAAGGTAACCTTTGCAGGTACATGTTGATATCCATTCAAGTCGAATATGGATTGGTAATGGTCATGGGTGATCGAGGCCGGGTACTTAGCGCTCGAAAACACTTTGATGGCCGTCTGAATGCCCGTCAGTTTCTCTACTTTGGCTCTGGAAGATTCAACTCGCTGCGAGAGCTTAAGAGCTTTCTCCGTGTTCTGTTCGACCCTCCGGTTCAGTCGCGCGAACACGTCCTCAACTATCCCATTGAGATTGTCAAGGGTATCTGCGATCTGCATAATAGTCTCCTCGGTACTGAGATCACATGGTACCAAATTGATTTTATAAAGACCTTCCATTTTGATGGAAAATCCAAGTAAGGTTATTCTGAAACAATACAATAACATGTATAAAATTTAAGAAATTAATTGTATGATATTTTCGCAAACTACAGTAAGTACTCTATGTTCATACATTTTAGTTATTTATTTTTATGGTGCCCCTGACAAGAATTGAAGGGTAAGTAAAGTATTAAATATTTTGAAGCCTTCATGTATCTATCTACATATGGCAGTGACGCAAAGTAATGTATAATTGATTGAATCCGGCGTTACTTTGCGGAGGTCCATATCAATGAACTAAAAGAATTTCCTTGCTCACCCGCGACCTTACGATAGCTAAGCTTATGCAAAATATGCGTGTTCATGCAGTTGCTCCACCTCCACACTGTAAGAACACACACAAATCACACAAACCCATCTATCACCACCACCACACCACACTGACGCGTTTCGAACTCAACCAGAGCTTATCTTGAGAGTAACACAACTGTACACCATGCTACCAGTTGTTACTAACAAGCAAGGAAATTCTTTTAGTTCAAAATAATGTATGTCAGTGGTTCAGTTATGAAACTGTTTAGATATTTTCAAGGTGTCGAGAGATCCGTCCAGAGGCGTCTTTAGCCCATGTAGCGCCCGTGTGCAATTATTACTTTAGCGGCATCTAGGAAGCGCGCGGTCAAAATGGAATAGATACAAAGTCCGCCCCTAACACCGCTGCGCCCGTGTGCAACGCACACCCTGCACTATAGGTAAAGACGCCACTGGATCCGTCGGGGGTATCTTTTTGTTAATGTATGTATATTTACTCAGACATTAATTAGCATTATGCATAATTATAAGAAATCTATAAAAGTGTTCTTACCGACAAAGTAATCTCCTTTTTAAAACTTCTAAAATAAATTAATAAGGCACGATAATTATCACTAAACAGCACAACTAGATTCATTTAACGGACAATGTTCTACCCTACTACACTTTAATGTTTAATTTTCACAGTTAAGTCACTCAGTCTATTTTTTATATACTAAGCTAAGTCCGTTTCAATTTTGAGGAACGTGGGCGACGGAAGAGTCGACGAGTATCGAATTAAAATTGTCAACATTAGGGTCTGTACTCCAGGAGAACCGACAATAGGCGTCGGGGCTCATGTCGGGGCTGAGGATGGCGGGCGAGTCGGGCGTGCGCGCCAGCATGTGGCTCAGGTGCTTGCTGATGACGGCGTCCCCCGGGCTCACGTACCCGCTCGTCGCCGGCTTCGGCAGCGCCACACTCGGCGCTGCGACGACCGACCCTTTCATATTAGGCAAACTCTCCAAACTCTGAAGCTGTATATAGCTATTTTCCACGCCGGTTTTCGACGGCGGAGGCAAGTTAGGCAAAGTTGGCAAGCTCTCTGGCCCGAACAGCTTCGTCGGCGACGGGCCCAACTTGGGGAAGTTCATCGACCTCGCTTGCGCGTCCTCAGCGCGAACGTATCCCGATGCGGGCAACTGGCTGCTGACCTTAGTCGGCATCAGACCCGTGGTGAATATTGGTGGCGACAAACCCGCCATAACGTAACTCGTGCTGGGCGGCTGCACAGGCGGCTTGGTTTGATGTGGAGGACTCTTGAATGGCACAGGCGCTGGCTGAATGGCGCCAGTATTCGGATTCATAACTGACTGCACATAACCGCTCGTGGGGTTTTTCTTAAATGCTTGGTCGTTTAAGTATGGCGAACTTTCTCGCGAACTTTCTGACTCGGAAATCGAGGTTTCGCTGTCTCTTTGAACCACATTATCATCACCTTGGATTTGTTCTACTTCTAAATGTAATGAAGAATCTGAACCATTATCTGAGAGCGACGACTGCCTATCGATGGGAGCTCGCGAATCATTAGATAAAGCAGTGCTATCAGTGTGATCGCTTGCATCACAGTTATCTATCGAGGTGCTGTTCTGTTTTATACCATTTGAATTAGGGGACACCGAAGTTTTACTACTTGGCAACAGGAGCATCTCATCAGATGATGGTTTTTCATCTTTATTGGTTTGACTCCACCCTCCAAAACCATACTTTGTTAGGTCCTTCTCAGGAACACTTAAGCCGTTAGGAAACACTGGCTTTATGTCTTCCATTTGTTTAATCTTTCTGTAAAGTTTTAATGATCCATAGGCTACACCCACTAATGTAAGGACTGCCATTATTATCAGCGTTAAAGTCAGACTTCCAGTTTCTCCACAAGGCACTGTGTATTTTTCACTCCAATCACTGATATATTCATCTTTCCCACTATCTTCTCTTTCGGGAAGTTTAACATACTCTGGATCACCTAAAACTCCATGGTGGAGATCATAGTCAAAGTTGATGCCTCGCACTTGATATGACAATACAGATCCCTCGCACTGCTTTACTTCAATTGCTAGATCTGTAGTATTATGTATACTCAGTTCCTCATCATCTCTCAGAATCCTCACTTGATAGAGGTCAACAGGCCTTGGTACAAACCACTGAATTATTCCCAATGTGTTATTATAAAGAGGTGTTGAAATCTTGTCTGGTGACCCAATTCGTGTTCTGAAGTGAACTCCATTGTGGGGACTGTTTCTGGAACAGCGCACTTTAGCAATATAGTTACAAGCTTGAACATAAACTGTATAATTAGTGAGATATTGCAAACTGGTAGCTTGGAAATGTGTTTCTTCTACATCTTTCTGTATAGTTCCTTGCAATGATTTCAGTATGATGTTGTAAGTACTTATTTTTCCATTAGTTTGAACAGGAGGTTTCCATGAAATGTTTACAGATGTGTCTGTGATGTAATCAATCCTCACATCTATTGGCTCTGTAGGAGTGTCTTCTAAGGTAGTATCAGAAAGAGTGTCATTTTGTACAGTAATTCCATATGTGGTGTTCAATACAATTCTAAACAGATATGTCCTGTAAGGCAGTAGGTTTTCCACTTTGTAACTCTTTTGGTTAAGGTCAAAAATTTTAATTGTTTCATTCTTATTATTTTCACAGGAAGCAGTGGTGTCTATAATTGGGCAATAAATGATATTGTAGCCTTTCAAAAACCCATCTGGAAATGCACAGTCGATATTCCAGGTCAAGTTAATGAAATTAGTGCCAACTGATTGCCGCCGCAGGGTTACGGGGTAAGCAAAAAGACCTATCTGACCTTGGGCTATGTCACATTTGGCCCAGGTCATACCACTAGATTTTGTCCCATTGTTAGCAGATATCGCAAATTGGTATGCATTTGGTTGAGGTAAGTATATAGAATGCTTACTAACATTCGGCTGCAACGTGGTCATGTTCATATGATCTGTACAAGTATTTGTAGTATTTAGTTCACACCAAAAAAGTGTATAATTGTCAATATTATTTATTTTATTCCAAGATAATTCATAAGTACCATTTATGTGTTTTAGCTTAGTAAACGATTTTAAGGTCAAAGTATCTGTATCAACTTTTGGTGGTATGTATAGAGAGCTGTAATTCTTTGAAGTTCCGACTGCATTCTGGGACCACACAGACACTTGCAAAGAATCTAAGGTTGCATTTATGAGGCTTATGTAGCTTAAACTCTTATTTTCAGGGAACAAGGTCTCAGACTTTTTTCCTTGTAAAACAACAACTTTGTATGTGAAATTAGCTCCAGCTTCCTCATAGTCCCAGAGCTGAGACCAATAAACATTAATAAGCCGGTGGTTGTCATATGGCATTTGGTGGAATGCACCTGCAGCTGTCTCGGGAGGCCTCTGTGGTATCTCACTTGTGGTATTGATTATTTTGAAAGCATAGTCTGACCAGAACTGTTCTTGTTTAGCTTTTTTAGGCCTTATATATATCCTGACCTCATACTCTTTGTGAGCATAAGGCAAATTAGTCAATGCAAACTTGTATGTCCTGTTTTTAGGTGGCAATTCTGAAGCATCAACTTTGTGAAAATAGGATGTGTCATCAATCTCTGCTATTTGATATTCAACTCGGTGTTCTATTCCTCCTCCTAGCAAATCAACCATATTGTTGGGGATTTTCCACTTAAGGACAACACTGTGGGTCCCATTCTGTAAAACTTCCAAATCAGTGGGTTTGTTGGGTTTCACAATAGAAAAATGGTCAATGGTAAAGTTTTCATTAATGCATCCCAACAGATTGCATGATTTCATTTTAAAGAAGTATGTTTCAAGTTGCTGCCGGTAAAGGGGGAATCCTTTGGACGCAGACCATGTACATGAGCTTACAATACCATTATCTTCCTTCACTTGGCAAAAAGGAGCGACTGCTTTTCCATTTACTAAAAATGTTAGATTCTGATTTACAACACTCACTTCAGTTTTTGAACGTATCCATGAGCATTTTAACAGATCAAGATTCTGTGATATACAATTGAAACTAGTTACATATGGTGGAATTGTGTCCACAGCTACTCGGCTCGTACAGGTCTTGTTTGTATGTTTATTTGTACAAACAAATGTATAAGAATGAATATCAAGTTTCTCTAGATATAATCGTATAGTAGTATCATTTACTATAGACGTATTTAGTCGCTTGCCACTACTACGAGAAAACTCCAAGTCTTGAGCAACATATCCATCTTCAGCCATACAAAATAATTCCAATGGATTCCCGTATAATATCGTTTGATCTTCGCTGGGAAACACAGTCAATGAAATATTGTCTCCGAGACATTCCGAAAATATGCACGGCAAACAGAAAACTTTGATAAACATGCACCATATCCAAGAGTTTAAGTGCGGGCCCTTCCGTAAACCACTGGTTTTAGTTCTTCCTTCCATAACGAATGTATTGTTCTTGTCAGACCATAACGATACACAGCACAAAATTGTTTAGGCTATATCGAGCCCAGCGACGTACACATTCCTCTTTTTTTATCGCGCAAGTCGAATAAATGGCGCACTGCCTGCGCTCACGGCGTGATGACACAGACTGAACGTGAACATTCGGTCGGGTAGACGAACAACACAACACTATCGCGCATAACTCTCACTGTTTCCTAATTTTACGTCGGTAAACGGACCTAAACGAACTAGATTTGATTTAATATGAAATTTTACTACACCTATTAGTGAGTACTTACATAAAATAGAAAGAAACACTTTAGATTTATTCTCAGAAACGCCAACTTCACTCCAATCTCGCATGCATGTGTCAAAAAACAAATCAATAGATAAAAATGTTGCCATTAAAATACAAATATCGGTATTTCACTAATATTATGGACGTTTCAAACAAAATTAAATCTTGTCCGTCTCGTAAAGTATTGTGGTTAGATTACCTACACGCTAGCTAAGAAAAAAAATCAATATGATAATCATTACAATCTGTATCAGATAGATTAAAAAGATTTGTTATTTTACATAAATTGTCCAATAGTATCGTGCTCTCTAGCTTAGCTCACCCTCACAAATCATTAAGCTCTTTCTGCATTGGCCATTAACGAAAAAATTTCGCATTTAAAAAAAATGAAATGAAGTAAACTATTCATTTAATGAAGAAAATAAATGAAACCCAAATGAAACTACTTATAGGTAGAGTCATTCACGATGACGCGTGCCGTGGTTCTTTCTTATTACAATGTCATTGTTTGTCCTTCGTGGGTGGCACTAGGTATATTTACTGTCAGTATTTTATAAATTAAACAAACATTTACTGTGAATCAATGTAATGAATATTATTCAGTGATCTGATCTTTTCTGAACGGATTGCACTGAACTTAGCAGCATTTTTTTTCTGAAGACATGTTCAAATAGTAAGACTTCAAACCAATGTTTGGATATATTACCGACATTTTTATTGTACTACATAGTTATTTTGCAGTAAATTCAAACTACCACCATATCGTCTTATACATATTAATAGATTTTCGTTTAAATTAAAAATAAAGTATTACTTAACGATATTTATTTTATGTTTAATTGCTCACAAAGTCACTAACTGCTGCTGCTGCTGGCTTTTGGAACGATACGTCAATATGTCAACTGTCAGTCAGCTGAGAGACGAGACTGCTAACTGCTAACAGGAAGATTTATTTAATTATTGAGCTACCAATTTAATTACTACTAGGAATTTACATATACTACTATGAAATATGTAAAACAATTGCTATTTTATTAATAATGGATAGTCAGCAGCCTTTAGGGTATTCAACAAAATCTGCCTTAGTTCAACTTCGCGATGGAATCCGTAATGTTATTGAAGAACACAAACAGAATAATCCAACTGGGTATGTATTTATGTAATAGATGGTTGATTTTTAGCAATCAATTGAACTGACTGTAGATATACACGAAATTAAGTACATTTATAAATATTAAGATATATTTGAATCATACCCTACTAATGTAAGATTTATGTATGAGTATATTTACTCAAAACATTCGCTTCATACTCTTGTGATAATTGGCTCTATGCCAGATAAATATTAGCATGTCGATTTTTGAAACCATTTTTAACTCTGCCTAAAGACTGAGTTGTATTGAACTTATTGAAACCAGGTTACCACTTTCTGAAAATTTAGGGAGGGCCAAGGTGGTAACAGAAAGGTAGGGAAAATGGATTTTTGGTTGGTTGGCACACTTTCCTAGTACTTTTAGGAATTACATTACTATGACTGAGTTACAAGTTAATTAAGTATTAATACAACAAAAGTTATGAGTCTTAAGACATTAATTTGATAATAACTTAAGAAAAATGTAATCAACTATAAACATTTATTTTTCAGATATGGGCTTGTCAGGAACATCATATCATTTTCTTCCGAAAAAGTGTTGCTGTCCGGGGTAGCATATACTATAACATTTTTGTACATAATCTGCCTCATTTTGACATATTTACTTGGTGATTATGTAAAAGCTGATGGCTATTTGCTGTGGCTGGCTTTCTTTCTCTTTGTGATACTGATAATCAACTTCTTGATAGCACTTAATGAAGAATATTTATTCAGACATGAAATACCACATAGAGTTAAGAAAGTTCTGGGTGAGTGCTTAATTGCTACCTACTCTATTTTAACTGAAATAAATAGAATATGCAAGTTTAAATTAAATTTATATATGTATTCAATTGATTTAGCTAGTTGTAGAATTAATATCACAAATGACTAAGGTATATTTTCTGCTATCAGTTAATATTTATTTTTATCTATCACTAATTATGAATTGATAAGTAAGTAGGTTTATCTTGATTCTAGAAGATAAAATAATTACATAATCTAATTTGGTTTCTATTTAAACAGAAACACTGGATCATGCTATAGATAAATCAATATGGAAGGAAGGACACTACCCACATCTGTGTGCGCCATTTTCACCCTGTGTCATTCTGCAATGGACTTACAGAGACGGTAAACTTAAAGTAACAAACAAACATAACTGTGTGAGAGTTAAACCATCACCTCTTTGTGAGATTTGCCAGAGGGTAGAAGACTTGTCCCATTTGTTGTTGGAATGTGCTTGGAACTCAGACTTGAGGAGAGAAGTTCTTGAGGGTTGAGCCGCATGCACAATGGCCAGGTCAATTGTTGGCTCTCAGAGCCAGCATCTGACAAAGCCATTTGCCTATACCACTTTTTTAATATGTCCCTTGCATAGGGAAAATGAGTGAGCATCCATGAGGCTGGCATGATCACCTGAAGTGTTCAAAGCCTCAACAAAAAGAGGATAAAAAAACATAACTGTACCAAGCTCACATATACCTGTATAAACAATGTAAACCAGCATGTAATTATGAACGCGTGTGTACAAACAATGTGCTGAATTTGCATTAGCACATGCATAATATTGTCGGGGATAGTGCAAATACACATAACTAGAATGAGATAACTCGGATAATTCCATGTATCTGTTAAATTTAGCCAATTTCCAATTTTTACGCCAAATTTGTTGTAATCATGCCTTGTAAAACTTCCCTTAATGCAGATACATAGTATTTGTGAATGGTAGCCAAGCGGATTGGATTTGTTGAGTTTTTTTTAAAGTAGTGACGATCTGCCATTGGTAAACATTGCTCCAAGGTGTTTATTTTTTGTGCAGGTATGTTGGTGAATCTGCCGTGGGCTCTGTTGGTAGAAGGCGACGTGATAGTGCTGCGGCCGGGGCAGGAGGTCCCAGGGCACTGCCGCGGTCTGCAGCCCCATAACTCAGAGCTGTTCTTCGGACAGACTTTCCAGCCTAGTTCGCAAGTCAGTTCAACTACACATATCTAATGTAGCTGAGAATTAGCTTGTGTCCTGATTATGATAAAAAAAACTGGCCAAGTGCGAGTCGGACTCGCGCACGAAGGGTTCCGTACCATTATCTATACAACATTAGATGTTAGAAAAAAAAACATGTTTGTTGTATGGGGGTTTCTTTTATTCTGTTTGTAGTATTTGTTGTTATAGAGGCAACAGAAATACATAATCTGTGAAAATTTCAACTGTCTAGCTATCATGGTTCATGAGATACAGCCTGGTGACAGCCAGACAGACGGACGGATAGTGGAGTCTTAGTAACACGGTCCCGTTTTTACAAGCTTTTACTTAAGCATAAAAAGGAACCAAAGACAAAGCCAAATATCTGATGGTTAGTTTAAGTTGTTCAAAGATGGCGCCTGGAGAATGTATTCTAAAAATTATCTTAACTTTGAGAAAAATACCACTAAATCATGCATGCATAAATAGACTAGAGTCAAATAATAATATGGCTTGATTGATAAAGTCTGTTGCTTGATTTTTTTACGCTTTCGCTGTCATTATGTGTACTAGTACATGTGAAGAAAAAATTAATGCAATACTTTTCAGTACAAAGAAAATTTTAGTACACCTCGCGTCCGCGCGCCGCACCAGAACAGGGCCTATAAGATGTGCGAGACGCCTTACCTCAAGAACCTGAAGCTCGCCCTCGACCAAGCTACCACCCGCCCTGTTACGATGTTCGAGAAACAGAGATATCTGGTGAGACCACGCTTTATCCATACTAATATTATATATGCGCGTTTGTATGTTTGTCCGTCTTTCACGCCGAAACGGAGCGACGGATCGACGTGATTTTTGGCATAGAGATAGTTTATGGGCCAGAGAGTGACAAAGGCTACTTTTTACCCGGAAAAATGCAAAGTTCCCGAGGGAACAGCGCGCGATAACCGAATTCCATGCGGGCGAAGCCGCGGGCAAAAGCTAGTCTCAAAATATACCTTCTTGAGTTTCATGGAGTGAATATTGGAGCGTTTTAACCGGTCGGTTAAACGTCATAACCGTCCCGCGTCTATTAACACAACGGGAGGACAAGTCGCAATAATTTTGAGCCAGATTTAGCATCGGTATTGTCTTTAGGAAGTACTTTACTTAAAAATGTAACCCTGAGCCCTCTTAATAATACTTGCCGAAACGGTAATGACGAAACAAATTGCCACAAAACGCTGAATAATTCTCTCTTACCGGGTTCTTCTTAACTAAGGTTTTTCCGAATAGGTGGTACATTTTTTTTTAAATCACAAGTGAAGCCTAAATTTAATAAAGGTATTTTTAACAAGTTCCGCAGGTTATAGAGATACAAGAATGCATTATCCTGTATGGAAAGGTATATCCAATCGAATCTGATCACATTTGATTATCAGACCGAGGCCGTATTGCCTAACGCTTGCAATCGCGATCAAACTACAGTTTTTGTACCTATGCGAAATCTGTCATTTGATTGCGATCGCGAGCGTCAGAAACGTTAGCCAATACGGCCTCAGGCTAAGGCATTCACAGGAGCTGTGTGTGAGGATCCACCAATAGCATCACTTGTTTCCTAGCCTCTGTGCTGCTTTTCTATAGCGATAGTATATTGTTTCAGTGCACAGTAAAAATAATGGAAGGTATCGCGCTACCGCTAGTAATTTTGCTGGTTGTGGTGGCCAGTTTTGTGCGCCACGTGTACCACCTGCCCGGGGTGACGCATTGGACGGAGATTTACTTCCTACAGACCATTGCCGCGTCGCTGCCGCTGCTGCAGATCATATTCCCTATTGCGTGGGTGGCGCTCAATTGCTACGGCATGGCTAGGTAAGACTCAAGCGTGGAAAGAGGAGAAAGATGAGGATGGTTTCAAGGGCGTCGCCAAGGGGAGGTTGGGGAAGGGGTACTGCCACCCCTTGAGAATCGAAAGAATGTAAAATGTAGCTACTTAACAAGTTTTATTTACTTTACAGTCGAGTTCATAAACTTGTGAGCAAAAATTTGAACAAAAATATCTGAACACGACTCTATTGTTAACGGCGTAGAAGCGTCAAATTTTTAGTGCTTACCATCATTTCTTTCTATTTCAGGTTTAAATTACTATCCGAAACTCGTCAAAAGTATGTACGAACGAAATCGTGTTCGATATCAGAAGACGCGAGTGACCCGCTCATACAGGCGCTGAGCGAGTCTAACCTCAAGCCTGACAGTCTTAAGTCTCTGTGGAAAACGTTCTTCAATATACTGCTTGGTAGAGAGGACATGGTCGTTAGGACGGCCAATATCGTGCACGTACTGGGATCATTGTCGGTGAGTTTTTGTATTGGTGATGGTTCGTAACTTTAATTGAATGTTCAAGGTTGTCTGAAAAATACCCGATGCCAAAGATAGACAGCAATGACAATAAAATAATGGGCTAGCTAAAAATAAATATTTAAAAAAAAAACAGGATGGTAGTAAGTATATCAAACTTACAAGGAAAACTATTACGGCTAAGTTTGCTTGAGAATTATTAGTAGTTTAAGAGTAAATAGCCGCCTAAGGTATAAAATACCTAAACTTGAAAATTCAGTACACAATACGAAATCCATAGAAAAGTATTATTTGATTGTTTCGTAATGGCTACCGGAACCCTATCCTGGGCGTGTACGACACGCTCTTGGCCGGTTTTTTCTTTTAGCAATTAAACAAAAAATGATGAAGAGATGTAGCCAGTTAAAGTTCCGTGCGGCACTTTTAGCATGGCGTGACTTCGCAGGCCCCACTCTCGAATTATGACGCACTTCATCTTTGTTGTTTATTGTTTGATTGACAAAAGAAATAAGTTTCTGTTAAAAAATTAATTTTTAATACAAGTTTTTTTGCTGGCTGGACTTTTTGTTGATCTACTTGTATTGTCATTTAAACTGCATATCCGTACCGAATTTCAAGTCGGTACCATCAGCCAAATATGCGGTCTACCACCCTAAAGTTGATAATCGTTTGCATGTCATAAAACAATAATGCCAATAGACGTGTCTGTCAACTTTAAAGTTCGACTTTAGCGACGTATTCATTTGATAGGATCTTGTTTAAAAATTGACAGACCACTTATTTGGCTGATGGTACTATTAACCATTGAGGAGTTCCCTCCTGCGAAGACGATCCTGGCAGGACCACCAAGACGTTTACTTGTATGTTTTGTTGTTTACTTGTATTGCCGTGCCCTATCAGGGCGTCACATATATACCTAGTTTGTAATTTTCCATCCTAACGCCTGTATGTGACATGCAATATATATATATTTTTAATTTTGATGTCACTACCACTTTACATTATTGTATTGTCACCAAAATTACATAAGTATGTCAAATTTCAAGTCAATTGGGCCGCTGGAAGTGGGTCAAATTTAGCTTCCAAGATTTGAAAGCCAAGATTTAAACAGGGCAAGCTAAAGTAAAGCTTGTAAAAAATAGGTGCCCATTTGCCTAATATTTTCTGATAATCCAGCTGACGGATTAATTACAATATTATTTTTCACCTAGGAAACTACCCAATTTGCGACACGTTCTTTTTTGGGCTTTATTATAAGGTGCGAAAAAATAACTGTAAAAAAATAAATCTAATGGTCTTATTTTTCAGGCACTTTGTTGCGTGGACAAGAAAGGCATTCTATCGTGGCCAAATCCTACGGCGGAGAAGGTGTTCTTCCTGCGGAACTCCGGTCCAGCGTCCGGTGCGTCCAGCAAGACCAGCCTGGTGGGCTCCATGCGGCAGAGCCAGACCAACTTGGACCAGGAAGTGGCCCAGATTGAACCCTCCACCATCGTCGAGGTAACGTCCAGCCGGCGTCCAGTAAGACCAGCCTGGTGGGCTCCATGCGGCAGAGCCAGACCAACTTGGACCAGGAAGCGGCCCAGATTGAACCCTCCACCATCGTCGAGGTAACGTCCAGCCGGCGTCCAGTAAGACCAGCCTGGTGGGCTCCATGCGGCAGAGCCAGACCAACTTGGACCAGGAAGCGGCCCAGATTGAACCCTCCACCATCGTCGAGGAAACGTTCAGCCAGTGGCGCACTAACAGTGGGGTGGAAGGGCCACCATTCCCAGGGGGCCCCATAAGTTCTCTTGATCAAGTCCTGGACAAGGCTAAAGTATGCATACAGATATCTGTCTTGTACCTATCATCATCAGCCGGAAGAGGTCCACTGTTAAACAAAGGCCTCCCCCCTTACAACACCACAATGAATTGAACTCGCAACTTGCATTGCCCACAAGTGGGAGGCCTGTCAAAGCTCGTCTTCCGGTTCGTGGTCACCACTCGAGGCCTGCCCATTGCCACTTTAACTTGAATATTCCAGCTAAATATGTCGGTGACTTTAGGTTCTTCGGCGAGTTTTCGTATTCCAGAAAGAAACTCCGAGCATAGCTCTCTCAATAGCTCGTTGCATGACTCTGAGCGTCTCCAAGAGGCCAACAGACACGGACCACGTCAAAGCCACAAGTCATCACTGGCAACACACACTCGTCGACGACTTTATAACTTTTCTCAAAAATGTCCGTAAAAGTTGACATTATTCTTTACATATCAGAAGGTGAAGTGCATAGTTTATGGTCAGCGAAAAATTAAAAAGTTAAAAAGATTGCAGGCGCGCTAGCTCGACAATAATGAATTAGCGCGCCTGCAACCAGTCACATTTTTTTGTAAAGATAAAAAGGCCACGGAAATGTTGGCAGAAGTCTAATGGCCGGTATCAGATATTTTGTTGGAACTCCGGACTTTTTGTATTGGGTCTGAAATAGCTTGTGGTGTTTTCGGTGGAAAAATACACCTGCAGTTTATTTTCAATGAAAAAAGGCGGGAAAGCATAAGAAAAATATTGGAATAAAATTAAATTTTATAATATATTTTGAGAAAAAGTTTATTCTATTTCAGAATTATTCACCATTTTTGAGAAAAGCTTTATATTAGTTTAGGCTGGAATAGCAATTGCTGGCTTCGTATTAGTTAAACGGACTCGCAAGCTCGTCCGTTTAATACTCATACTCAGTCAGCAATTGCCTACTTCCAAGCCACGACAATAATCTACTATTATATCACAGAATTTCCAGGATTGTTCCGTGAATTGCAGGTCCTGGACCTAACGCACGACCAGAACGCGCCGTTCTGCGTGGAGTTCGACGACCAGCGCTGGCGGCAGCACCTGGCGCGCCTCAAGCCGCTGGGGCTCGCCGCCGTGCTCAACACGTGCGCGCCCGCGCCCCGACACACGTACGCGCACTTCTGCGCGCACCTCACCTGCGAGGCGCAGTACAGGTACGGCCACTGCGGGCACTACGGGCACTGGGCAGGGCCGGTGTGCGAGTGCGACCACTTCAACACTAACTGGTCTCGCATGTGCCTCGCTAACCCGAAGCTTTCCTGCGAGACAGAGCCATACGAGTACCATGAGCTGCTGCTGCTGACCACGTAAGTGTCACTCCATGTCAAGCTGCAGAAAAGACGCCAGCGGACAGTTCCTTCTGCTTCTTCTTTCTTCTAGCATTTCTTCTGTTCATTATGTGTGCTAGCAGATGACCACATCGGCGAGCGTCTTAGGGCGTCCGCAGCGTTAATCGGTTGCACGGAGCGGGGCCCGCGCGGCGTGCTGTTTCATTTCACCTAATAGGGCTGGTCACCTGCCTTACGCAGCGCTGCTCTGTTTGCGGTTTCTGATTTATTCCTTGCTAGCTGTTGCCCGCGACTCTATCTGCGAATAATTCGTTTATCGCCATTCCGCGAGAAATATATCCTTCCCAGGGTCTCATACTTTCTGCAAACCAAATTTCATCTAAATCGTTTCATTTGTTGGACTTAAAGAGGTAACATACAGACAGAGTTACTTTCGCATTTTAATATTATACAACTCACTAATGTGAGAATTCTAAGAAGGTGACTTAATTTTTCCAGCGAAGACTTAGTGCCGGTGACGAACCGGCGCTGTCTCTGCGAACTCGCGAAGCAGATCGGCTTCACTGAGGCAGTGGAGGAGTCCTACACCGTACAGGACTGTCTTGCCATCTTCCGCCATTTGGTGAGTGTAGCCTTATTTAAAAAAAAAAACCTTTATTCTGTACCTGCTTTTGCCTACTACTTCATCTGCTAAGAATTAGATTATTGCTATCCCACGGAGCCATATGATGTTCCGGGATAAAACTATCCTATCTCCTTCTCAGGGTCTCAAACTTCTTCCATACCAAAATTTTCTAAGTCGATTCAGTCGGGAAGTGGAAATTGCCAAACAAACAGATAAATACAAAGTTACTTTCGCATTTATAATATTAGTACGGAAAAATGCCTCAGAGTGCTCTTTATATAAGTGACATGTTATGTATATGAGTGAGAACAGGTGGAACGATTGCTTCACTCAATTAAAATGATCTATACTCTATTTATTAAACCAAGATACTAAAATGAAGTTTCATGTGTTTCCTGTTTTTTTCATCGCTATTTAGTGATGTGCCACAACTGGTAATCACCGAAAAGTTTCGGTAAGTACCTATGTTATAGGTACGTATAAAATATTAAGATATGAACGGATCTGTGAAAAATGGGTCTAATGAAAATGCCACCGTTTAGGAAATATTTCGACTTTTTGTAGATGTTGATGTTTAAATTTCATTTGATTCTAAGCAAGTTCTGCCTAAATGCTCAATGCTTATGGAAAGTAGAATATTGAATGCTTTAATTTTATTTTTGTTTCCATAAAATATTATGTTTTGCTGATTTTTTGCAATAATGTCGAAAACCGAAATCAGAGAGCAGCACTATTCGTATTATGCTGGTCACATTATTTTTACATTTGACATTTCATACTGTCAATTTAGTATCTTGGTTTAATAAATAGAGTATAGTTAGTGGTATTTTCATTATTCAGACTGAATCCGTTGGGCTTCATTAGCAAAGCGTAGTACCGGCGATCTAAAGTGACCGTGTTCCAAATTCGATATCTGACACGTAACAAGACGATTTTTTTTCAGCAAGCGGATACCATAAGGCGTGAGACGCGCTTCGTGCGCTCTCTGCACCTGAGCACTCGCGTCAAAGTGCCGCTGCCGCATATGCTAGCTGTTGTGGTTAAGGACCAGGCTAACCAACTGCAGATGCTCACTCAGGTAGTCGTAACAACATATAATATTCTGATTCAAGGAATAAAAGACGTGTTTACTTTCTTATAGAAATTAAGAAAAAAAAGAAGACCTTTATTCACCCTCACAAAGACACAAATACAAAAAAAAAAGTACAATTGCACAAAAGCAAAAATTAGTAACATCAAAATGGTACGTACACAATTTTGTGTCTTTTGTATTATAGCAGAGAAGAAACGCATTTATTTTGTTTTACACGGCATTATTGGTGTCCAGTTCCAATTTAGGTTCAGAAAAATAAAAAAAAGTTACTAACAACCATGCTGCGGCCACATCATGCCTCCTGCTATTTTAAAAGCGTTTTCTGCAGCCAACGTCCTGAAATGGAACTGAAGGGGATAATCTGAACGGGAACGTTAGATAATTTAAAAAAATCATCAATCTTCTAGTTTTCATTAATATTTTGAACTAGCCGTTACCTGCGACCTGCGACTCCATTCGCGTAGAATGCGGTTTTCACTATCAAGCGGGAACTATGCAATTTTTCGGGATAAAAACTATCCTATATCCTTCACGCGAACTATTTTCAATCTAAATCGGTTCAGCGGTTTAGACGTGATGAAGTAACAAACAAACGATCAGACTTACAAACTTTCGCATCAGGAGACCCACTTGATCGTTTGCATCCAGCCGAATAAAAAAAAAATGTTTGAAAAGTTTAAAATGAATTATTTTATTACAATTCAATTCAATTAAAAATAATATATAAAGTAAAAAAAAAAAAAACATACGAGATGATGTTATGAGGTAATTTTAAAATCTATTGATTTTTAGATATTGTTTTTTATTGTGGGCGTGTGTTGTTGTCCAGGGCACGGCCGACATAATCCTGGACTCGTGCGTGGACTACTGGAACGGGCGGGACCTCACGCCGATCTCGCCCGCTGACCGCAAAAAAATCATCGACTTCTACCAGAGGAACTCACTGACGGCTTACTGCACTGCCTTTGCTTACAAGTAACTACTACTACAGTAGTAATTAAGTGACAGACTAATATCGTGAGGTCCGTTTGACAATTGTGACATCGGTTCTATAACTAAATTAGCCAATCACAAGCAAGACTGTAACGTCAAACGGGCCTCTCGATACTAACGCCATCTAGCGATATTTGCCTGGCAAAAATCGAAAAGTAAAAGGAGAAATAAAAGCATTTATTTTCCAGGCCGTTGACCCGCGGCATAGCGCCGTCTCTGTCACAAATGTACTTGGAGCTGCCGGCCGACAGCCGCCGTTTGTACGCTCCGCACAGCCAGCAGTGGGCGGATGCGCCTGCGCTGCACTTCCACTCTACCGGTCAGTGTTGACCTTTTGAACGCCACGGTCGGCCACAGACGTCAATAAAAAAATCGGAAAATCGCTCCATAGGCGCCACGTAATGCCGACATGGCGCCTATGGCACGATTTTCAGCTGTCGCGTTTTGCCGACCGTGGCGCTCAAAAGGTAACAGACCTATTATGCTCGTACTTTTCTACTCTACCGTTTTTCATTTTGCATGTAATTTTTAACAGTATTAAAATTGTGAAATAAAATTGTTGCAGATTCATATCGAAAATACAAACTGAAACATAGATGCACAGAAAAAGAGACCAGACCAGATTGGAATCAACCAATCTTAATTTGATTGCTTAATAGCGACATCTCTTGTCCGGGTGAGCGGTTAGTTCCAATGGAGTGCTGAAAGTTTCTCGATGAGGGCTAAAGCATAGATGTCGCTAGTGTCGCTGCTTAAGTGACTAAATAAGAATATGTGGTGCATAGGAGAAATTTGTGTCTGTACTCCTGCCCAGTGGTGGTGCAGCGGTATAGCAGGCAGCACGGAATGCCTGGGTTCGATTCCCAGCGCTGGTCTCTTTTTCTGGTTTTTCTGTGCATCTATGTTGCAGTTTGTATTTTCGATATGAATTTTATGGGATGACCGTAAAAGTAACAAGGAGTTGAAATAAAACATACAAAAAGACTCCAAAAACCAATCTTAATTTGTTGCAGATTCGTTGTTGTTTAACGAAGTGACAGATGATGACGTAAACGATGCGGAAGGATATTTTGACATGCAATGCAATCAGGTGGGCTCATTGTTCTCTGTTCGAAAACCATTTTCAAGGGCTAAATTACTCTTAGCGGACCGGACGACCATTATTTATCAAGCAAGCAAGATATTATAAATGTGAAAGCTTGTGTGTGTTTGTTACTCCTTCACGCTAAAACGGCTGGGTGAATTTAAATTAAATTTGGTACGTCGATAGCTGTATGTCTGGAATAACACATAGTCTATTTTTTAATCCGATATTCCCACGGGATTGAAATAAAATCTTAAACTTTTAACCGCGTTGCTGTTTCAATGACGTTACATTTTAAAACAAACATCTCAAATTTCATGACTCTAAGCCTAGCGTTTGTTGTTTCGAGATTTTATCCCTATCCCGTGGGAATATCGGAATAAAAGTAGCCTATATCTTATTCCAGATGTCCAGCTATCTACATACCAAATTTTCAGTATTATCAAAGTTTCAGCGTGAAGGAGTAACAAACATATTCACTCACTCACAAACTTTCGGATTTATAATATTAGTAGGAATAGGATTAAAATGACGCTATATTATAAATATCGACAGGTATTCATAGGCATGGTGACGATGCAATATCAAGCTCAAAGCGACATGGTAGAGCTGATCGAGCGTTTGGAACGCGCGTGCATCCGGTTCGTGCACTTCAGCAAGGAGAACGAGCTGCGGTCGCGAGTATTCAGCGAGAAAATGGGGCTAGAGTCTGGATGGAACTGCCACATATCGCTTATTAGTGGCGAGGAACCGAGGTAAACTAATTTTGCTGTTAGAGCCTTTGTTTTAATATAAATAGGAAGACCATACACTGTTCTACGAGACCATAAACCGTATAGAAATAAACGTATGCCTTTGTTATTGGCTAATAACCAACCAGAGGCCTTATTGTCTATCGCACTTGGAATCACAATAGTTTTCACCACTTCTTTCTGTTACACGGCATAAGACGAGGGCAGAAAGAGATGGTGAATGCGATCGCGAACGTCAGTGTGTAATAATACGGCCTTAGATTTTTTTGGGAAAATTTTTGGGTGTCTGGCACATTCCATTTTATATGCTAGACATAATTTACAGAACTTTCTATTAATTTACTTGTTAATTGTTGGTTTCCTTGAACAGGGTGTTGGTAGATCAAATATGGAGACTAAAAACAGATTTTAGAAAGTAAAGAATCAAGATGGGTTAAAAAATATTTTTTGCCTTCCGGTTCAAAAACAATCGTTTTTTTTTTGCGAATGTTTGCATACTCGTATGGATGTTTGGATGGTGTTACGGCAATAACGCAGTAAACTATAACTGGAATGTATGTACGTATGTTCCGTTTGTAATGATGGCGCATCGGATCAGGTCAACCAGGTGTAATTTCATTGGAAATTAACGAAACGCTACGCTTGGAAAGTTATTAATTGGAGCTTATCACATTTGTGGTCTAACAAGCATCAGCTTACAGCGAATAGTTAAAAAATAACCGTCACTTTAAAGCCTCATGCAACACACAGACACAAAATTAGTCGTTACCCCTTCTTTGAGTTGAATTTACTAGCATTACTTAATAAATGTGTTATTTTTCAGTGTGTAATTTAATCGATGTTGTACTTTATTGTTTTTATTTGGCTTTTAAGAAAGTACATTTCTCTTATTTACGGTTACTTATACATGGTATTCTAATATTTTTAGGGTTCCGGAGCCAAATTGGCAAAAATGGAACCCTTATAGTTTCGTCAAGTCCGTCTGTCTGTCTGTCCGTTCGTCCGTATGTCACAGGTATTTTACTCGAAAACTACAAGATGTATTCAATGAAATTTGGAGTACAGATGTCTTGTCAAAGCCGCTACTTAGTTTTGTAATAAATATTTATAGGGGGGGCACTCCATACACGAAACAGAAATTGAAAAAAAAAAAAATTTTAACTCGCATCATCGTGTGGCACATAGTTCGACACTTCTTTTGAAAAATTAAGTGAAGATTTCCGAAAATAATCGCTCCCAAAGTAGCAAAAATTGTGCCCCCCCCCCTCTATCTTGTAAACCGTTTGTCTAAAAAGTATGAAAAGGTAACGCTTAATAAATACTTTCAACGAAAATTGGTTTCAATATGATCGGATATACCGTTTTTGAGTTATTGACGAAAAACTGCGCTTCTCAACAAAAGGACGTAAGTGCCATGAAGATACGCTCTTTTTCTGGTAATAGATTTTAAAACTGTAAGTGTTTTATTTGTGTTATAAACGAACATAATATTACTTGTTTTTTTTTTTCGTAATGGCTATGGAACCCTATCTTGGGCGTGTCCGACACGATCTTAGCCAGTTTTTTGTTTCATTAAAAGCCAAATCAAAATAATATTATTCTTCTGCAGGTGCATAAAATCTGAATTTCTCGGCAATTTGTTACTTGCTAACTTCCCGACGCTGATTTGAAAGTATAGCCATAGTTCGTGACTCCATACTGAACGGTCGTATAGTAAGTTTACATATACAGACATAGCGTGATTTTGGGACCAATATTTTAAAAGCACTGTAAATCAAGTTTCAGTCCACAAAGCCGAAGAGTTTTTAGAAGTCAGATTTTTTTGATCATAGTTCCTAAGTAAAGTTCTAATTCCTAAGACAAAACTCATGTTTCTTTTATAATTCAATTCAATTTTTATAATGCAAACTGTCATAACCTAAAACAATATGCGGATTTCTAATAATGTATTCTCGTTGTTTCAAGAATTGAGGTACAGTCGAGTTCATAAACTTGTGAGCAAAAATTTGAACAAAAATATCTGAACACGCTTCTACGCCGTTAACAATAGAGTCGTGTTCAGACATTTTTGGTCAAAATTTTGCTCACAAGTTTATGAACTCGACTGTTCAAGCTTTGGCACTCCTATCACTAATGTCCACCCTGTATTTCGTCGTCAAAGTTCTATGCGAATGTATGCCTTACACGCATTACGATGTTGTGTCTTATATTATTGTCACAGAAATAAGAAATGAAATTCATAAAAACGAAATACAGTACCTATATATTCATCCGTACACGCATTCATCCTACTTATATTATAAATGCGAAAATTTGTGAGTGAGTGAGTGAGTATGTTTGTTACTTGTTCACGCTGAAACGGATAGACGGATTTGGATGAAATTTGGTATGTAGATAGCTGGACATCTGGAATAAAACATAGGCTACTTTTTATTTCGATATTCTTACGGTATAGGGATAAAATCTCCAAACAACAACCGCTGGGTTTAGAATCATGAAATTTGAGATGATTGCTTTTAGTGTAACGTCAATGAAAACCACGATTTAATTTTCGGGAATTCCCAAATGAATTTTTCAAAAATCCCAAAATTTCAATTCAGCTGTTGGATCTAATGATTTACGCGTGCGAAGCGGCGGGTAAACACTAGTACTGAAATAAACAAACAATTTTTGAAATAGTGGTGCGCGTTCGGCAACAAGTTTGTAAAATCACGAATAAAGTTTTTACTCGTCAAACTCCCAGATTCCAACAAAAGTATTGGTCCAAAAATCACGGCGTATTCCGATGATAACTTGAACGGAACTCGGCCCCGGCGTGTTCGCAGCAAGGCCGCGTCGCCGCTGTCCTCGCAGACGCTCCCGCAAACGAAGGGCGCGCCACTGAATAGGGCCGTGGATACTTGTGACGCGGTCAGGCTCGGCTTTTACAATAGGTTTGTTACTGGTGTCGGGAATTGACTGTCAGTATTGTTTTGTGAACGTAAGGTTACAGCTTTTGGATCCCTAAACGGGCCCGCATACACACCGCACGGAAATGCGTCTGACTGACTGATGAACTACGCACAGCCTAAACTGCTGGCGCTGCGGATGTGTAGCTTAAGTAGGTATCATATAGGTGTGCTTAAAAGTGCTTTTTGGGAACAGGCCGATTTTTTTATTCTTCCACGGGGACGAATAACCTATTGTAACAGACACTTGCATTAATATCTGCCACAGCGGAGGTTGACAAAGTTTTTTTAATGCGGCATTTTGGTAAAGTGATGTTTCTGAAAACTGCACAAAGTAGCTGTTAATAGCTTTTAAATGAGGCTTGCTAGACGGGTTACTATGTATTGCTATAGTGTAGAATTTAAAGAAAGACAGTCTCCGTGTATCCATAACATCTTTTGTTACAGCTCGACAAAATATTTTACCACTTTGGATTTAGTATCTATCACCCTCTTCAGAAACACTATTTTAAAGACATCAGAAACATCGTTCTACTACTATAGTCGTATAAAACAGTCAATTCTCGACATCCGTTTTCTCTATCTCTTTTCAACACTAGCACAAAGCACGAATCGCAGCGATTTTCGACTGTCTCAGGCTTTTAACGTCTATGAACGTGACGGAAGCTCTTGTGTATGCCGTGACTTGAAGTCACTGCTGTTTGTGCTATTGTATAGATTTTAGTTCCGTATGACCCTATTTTTTATTATTAAAACAAATTTTCCGTATTAAAGTATGATTTTTTATATTTTTTAGTTTTTTTTTTAGATTTTTAACATATCTACAGGTGTCTCTGACCATGCGGCTTTAAATTCAATGTTCGATTCTACTCGCTTAACTAAGCTTCTTTTGTTTTGTAATATTTTCAAATAACTTGAATTTAGGTCATTTATTGACTCCCAAAGTTCAATCGTTAAATCAGTGTAAGTATTGGACATGGCAGTGCTATCGCTGTCTCTTGATACGTGGTCGTTTTAATTTTTAACATTTATGTGATATCAATATAGTATTGTATTGCATACATTTAAAATGTATGAAAAAAATAAAATTAAGCGCCGCAAATACTCAACTTTAACAAACTATCATGAGTTTGCGGCGCTTGCTTTCGAGACAATGGGTCCATGGTCGGAAGACACAAAAAAAAATATCAAGGACTTATCTACTCGTCTGGTTTTGGCCTCAGGTGACCCCAGGGCTGGCACTTACCTCTCGCAAAGATTAGGAATAACAGTTCAGAGAGGTAATGCTGCCAGTGTCTTGGGGTCAATGCCTGGGGCAGAAAATTTGGATGACGTTTTTATTTTGTAACATAGTTTAGTTTATAAATAGTTTTAGTCTTGGATGTTAGATAGTATTTATTGTACACAATATTGTAGGATAGGAATTCATGAATTTGTTATATTGAATAAATTATATTCCGTGCATTGATATGCAAAAAAAAAAAATAAGATTGGCCATATTTTCAAAAAGTTGCAGAATAAAAGTAGCTCATTTTTACGAGTGTAATCGAACCTTGCATTTAAAGCCCCATGTTCAGAGACACCGTGTATAGTAGTTATCAGACTAAATTATATTTATATAAAATAAAATATACTGATAAGCAAATCAACCCTCTCTAATACCGTTGAGAATAAGGTTGTGTTTACATATTTTGGGGACCCTTGCGAATCCAACATATCTGAAGGCGACCGTTTATTAAAACATACCATGTTTGTTTGTATAGAAAACTGTTGAAACTTTTTCTTAGGCTAGCTTACTTATTTGATTTGTTGAGTTTTGTAGTACTTACCTAGGTAATTCCACATAGAATGCCCAAGCTTTATCTATCATAACCTTAGATTGAGATATACTACAGTAGATTGGGAATACAAGAGAAAGCGTGATTGAAAGGTTGAGTTTTGAGCTTATAAGGACCAAGTGTCACTCATAAACGAAAGGCTTAGGGCATTAGTCTTGAAAATAATCTGAAAAAGTCTACTTGAAGCCCAATCTAATGCTGGTATAATGTTAAATCTAAGATGACCATTTGCATGGCATGACAAACATATCTGACCTATAAACAGAATACCCCTGTAATTGTATTTTAGTTATATAGGTACTTTATTACAACGACAACCTCATTCATTTATTTACCAATTGTAGAACTTTGTAGTGCCTTGTTTTGACATGACTAACAACAGCGACACAACACGAATACTAATATCGTTTGCAACTATTATATTTCATTATATTATACTTCACTGCACATCGTGTTGCTTTTATTCATATGTAACTAATAAATAACACTTGCAAAACATTATTTATGTCTATGTAATGAATTGAATACATGCAATTTATTTGTATATAGACATTTTTCTAAATAAGCTATTACTATATTATTATAAATATGTTATGAATTCCTACCTACTTGAAAGGGACTACTCTTTTAAGTACCTACAGATAAGTCTAATGTGGTAAGTGAGACAGAAATACCCCGAAAGTACATCAGTGTTTTTGTTTCCAAGTCGTCTTAAGACGTGACACCCTATTCAAAATAAATCATAACTTTACTTCCATAAATAGGTACTTATACTCTTTGTAAAACACTGATATAAGTACACTTATTTTCTGTGAACAAAAACATACATATTGTTCAAGGACGTGATTTGATTTAGATTTAGTCAATTACTGTTTACAAAGCAAACTTATTCTATTCATGTTTAATTTATTGAATCGGTCCTAACTTTGCGGAGGTCCATTGATATGGACCTCCGTATCTAGTTCTCCGTATCTTGGATCTAGTTCATTGATACGAACTAAAACAAGTACATTGCTCGCCCGCAAGTACGGCAGTGATCCTTCATTTCCCACGCCACATCTATGGCAGCTAACCTTCAATTATTTCTTTAGCAAAAATATGACGGCATCGAAGGCTCTGTCAATGTCTGCGCCTGGCGCCATTAACCTGGACCATACGACTGTTAAGTTCGACAGCGAAATCAAGAAAGCACGGCATTCTATCACCACGCATACGGGCCTAAAGGTATGTATTTACAAAGCTTCTGATTTTATTACATCCTGTTTTTTCCTGTAACCTTCTTCGGAGTTTTATTTATCATCGTACAGTCATATGCAAAGATATCGACACGGCCAAAGTTGCAAAAATATGTATACCTACGCGAATTATGCATTTAACATTTAGGTCGTGTATACATATTTATGCAACTTTGGCCGTGTCTATATCTTTGCACTTGACTGTACAATCAATTAGCTATTCGCTCATGTGATTCAGACAGCTGAATTGAATTTTTAGAATTTGTGTGATTTCGACATTCATAATATGCACATGTTCTGCAATGTATCAGAATAAATAGTAACTAAAAGTAACATGTGTTATTCAAGAGATCCAGCCACCTGCATACCAAATTTTATCCAAATCCGTCCAGCCGTTATAACGTGTTGCGATATATATTTATTGGTTAACAACAAACCAAGTTGTGGAAGATTTTTTAAATATCTCAAAAATACAATTACGTAAAAAAATATTAGGTAAAGAGATCCGACATGAAAGTCTCTGCATCGGAAAAAGCATTTTTTTGTAAAAGGTGACGAGCAGTTGACATTAAACTATTGTATCTTAGATCTTTTGAAGTAAAAAGCGTGAAAAAAAAATTTATAACAAAAAATAGAACCGACTACAAAAAACCATGAAAATAATTTTCTACCAGTCTGAAGTCGGTGCCTCAGCACGAGCCAGGAGAAGTGATTGAAGCCCAATATACTCGTATAGTTGAAGGTAAGGTAGACGATTATAGATCCACTCCTGCTGGCTCGTGCTGAGGCACCGACTTCAGACTGGTAGAAAAATATTTTCATGGTTTTTTGTAGTGGGTTCTATTTTTTGTTTTAAAATGTTTCCAGTTACAAAAGTGGATCTCGTTAAGGTATTTAAGAGAAACTTTTTATTCCGTGAGTATTTACCTACTTCTTGTTTTATTCCGGCAGTTGCAACGCGGCAGCATCGCGACGTCAAACCCGTCTGCCGACTCGCTCCTGGACGACGAAGACCCAGACTCGCCGGCGGACGCGTGCCGCTCGCTGTCCTGCCTCACAGACTCCACGGACCATTCCGCGCCCGTTAACTTTGACATGAGCAACCGGGTAACAATATGTAGACCCTAGCGCCACCTAGTTGTCGAACGTTAAAATACACGCGTATGGTAAAAAATCATCAGTAACATTTTTGTCGAGCGTACTGCATTGCGGTTGCCCGATGTCGCAGCGCCAAGTTGGGAAAAAGCTGCACGCGCCTTACATTAAGTACATTACATTCTGTGTGATCGATATTAGTGACCAGTAAAAGTGAATTCATAGTTTTAAAACAAATCATACTCGATTCGTAAATCGAACCCGTTTGTATTCCTTACTACAAAAGCTTTATTTCTTTTGTTTTTTTTTTTAATTTGATTGGGTTCGATTCCCGAACTGAGAAGATATATATTTTTTATCGCTACTGACTCCTCGCTGTCATAAATGAGCCAACTGGACCCAATTGCATAATAAAATAAAGTAAAAGCTATTAATAAATTTGAATTCATACAAAATCACTAATACTATTTGATCGTACTTTGTGATACCATCAGCCAAATATGTGGTCTACCACCCTAAAGTTGATTATCGTTTGCATCTCATAAAACAATAATGCCAAAAGACGTGTCTGTCAACTTGAAAGTTCGACCTTAGCGATATATTCATTTGATAGGAACTTGTTTAAAAATCGATAGACCACTTATTTGGCTGATGGTACAATCGGGCCCTGGTGTGAATTCTCGTGAATTCTGGCAGTAGATATCACCGATCAGCATTTCATGACTTGTTTTCACAAAAAAAATCTTATAGTGACCATAAAAAACTGACACAGTTTGTGTGCGTTTAAACAGTTAATTCAATTTTAGAATTATTTTTATAATATTAGTTGATATTATATTGTTTTAGGCGAAACTACCCCGCGGCATAGACAACATCCGGCCGCACATAGAGCAAGTGGACAACGTGCCGCTGCTCGTGTCTCTGTTCACGGACTGCTCGCCGCGCTCCGTGCACATGATGATAGAGATCATGCAGGTACGACGTACGAGTACTTACAAACCACCGCTATCTTCCAGCCTGTAGGACCTGGCCACATGACCACGGCGCCGGATTGCGGCACGTGGCCGTGGCGTGTCTGCACGAATTTAAGCGTAAAGGTACACCGTATCATGCCATGATACTCAGTTCAAATAATGTATTGAAGAATTTGAATTTGAATGTAAAAAAATTGCAGTGCTCTGACAGGGTATAATGTACCTACTGGCATGTTTACTTTAAGATCTACAATAATTGTACTAATGAACGTGATGCAATAAATGAATATGAATATGAATATATGACCGTAACAGGAACGTGTTAGGTAGACGGAGTGTCAAACGAAATGTCGAATGCATACGTGACACGCCAAGGCGACGGTTGGTTACCAAACGTGTTAGTAGGCAGGCATAGTCTCATACTTATCAAATCAAATCATTTATTTCTATACAAAGAATATATTTTTCTCAAACATGACATGAAATATTGACGTTGTGTTACAAGTAATAGGCCGGGAAGTATCGCGCTGCAGGCGCTGCGGCTCGCCTGCCGGCGCGCGGTCACCCTAGCGGCCTGCAAAGAGATTTAATACAAATTTCCCGCCCTCGGCCGGCAATGCGACCGTCTTTTGTTTCAACGCTCGTTGCGTCACGACGGCAGCCGCCGCGCCAGCAGCCACACAACACTGCGACGAGACTAGCGTCCCGCCAGCTTCATTTCTTGTTTTTATTTTTATTTTATTTCATGTAATTTTTGAGAAAAGCACTCTACAAGCCTAGGCCGGAACGCGAGGTTGCCAGCCTCGCATCCCTATCCGGCCTCGATACGCTCGGCCGTCTATAATATCTGCTTGGCCGGCAACCCCTACTTCCGGCCACTACAGTAATGTACTATTTCACTTCTCATGCTCGTAAAGTTCGTATTTATACTAGATCTAGGCGACATAAATTTACTTTTTATTCTCTAGTGCATAAAATAAAATCTTCGTCTAAGACCAAGGCAATCAGGTGTAAACATCCACAAACAAAAAGTTTGTACATATTTTTTTAATAATATTTAATTTATATTAAACTAAAAATCAACCAAATCAATCGAAATAGATCAATAAAATTAAAAAATATAATTATATATTAATGCATAAACAATAAAAGGTACATAGTAAGTGAAATTTTTTTTCCGCTGTTGCTATTTCATTTCCTCGCCATCGATGTGAAAAGTAGAGTGTAGAACTCGAGCATTAAACTCATTTTCCCCTCGACGTGTCTATCCACCCTCGCCGTATCGGCTCGGGTGGCTATATGAACGTTTCGGGTAAAATGGCTCGTTTTATGCTCTCGTTGAACAATCTACTATTTGCCTGACACCTTGCTATTACGGTCATGGTATGATATGGTGTAATGTGACCACAAATAGGTCGGGAGCGGGTCAGATCGGGAGTGCGGCGACCTATTTACATGGCTGTATCTGGAGCTTGTGCGGCGCCATGACAAAATTGACGAATATCAGCTGCTCGAACTAATATTGATGGGCAAAATACAGGGAAAACGGCACCCCGAAGGCTGAAGAAATCATGGCTCCGAAATATAAGGGAGTGGACCGGGATTAGCAGTTTTTTTTTTACCTGCTTTCAAATAAAAAAAACACATTCAAATCGGTTCACCAGAGCTACGGTGCCACAGACAGACACACATAGCGGTCAAACTTATAACACCCCTCTTATTGCGTAGGGGTTTAAAAAAGAATTTAAGAATATAGATGTCCCCCCCCATGGACCCCGCGCACGACACCCACCGCGCCCGCGTCGTGTGTGATGTTATTCAAATATCTACAGCCACGTAAATAGGCCCGCCGCACTTCCGACCCGACCCGCCGCAGTCCTTTGTGTCTTTTACGCTATACGCTTTCAATTTAAAGCTAGAAACACACTGACGCCGGAGGCGGAGCGGTGCGGCGCGGCGCGGAGGCGGTGCTAACGTGAAAGAGGGCACACAAAATATCGCGCCACGCTTATTTCCCGCGCGGTATTCTGTGTGCGATCTTGCATGTTTGCTCGAACATTACAACCGGTACCGTCTCCGCGCCGCCCCGCCACCGCTCTCTAGTGTGTTTCAAGCTTTAATGCTTGGTTTTCAGGATTACGGTGAGGTGGTCTGCGTGATGGGTTCCGCAGCTAACTGTCTCAACATGGAGATTTTCATGAAGGCCGATGCAAGGTAAATTACACGATAGTATTTAGATTCATCATCAAATTGAAATACGTTTATTTGTCGAACATAGGCAGGGTGCGTCCTCTACAAATCCCAAAAATAATCCCTGACTTTCCCTGACCACATTTCTAAGTTTCCCTCGCCAATCATGTACATGTCAAGCAGGTTATAATGACACTTATATGTTTTTTTTTACTGCCCGAGATACTAAGCTAGGCCCGATGATGGGAATTCACAGCAACAGAACGTGCTCACTTTTTCGTTGACTGTTTTTATGGTGCCACTCTTTATACGTCGCCCAGAACTGGAACGACTGGTATCAAAATATCGAGCTAAGTTTTGGGA
The DNA here is from genome assembly GCF_025370935.1 of Choristoneura fumiferana. Lineage (NCBI taxonomy): Eukaryota > Metazoa > Arthropoda > Insecta > Lepidoptera > Tortricidae > Choristoneura > Choristoneura fumiferana. The sequence goes on from NC_133477.1 coordinate 5,261,148, forward strand.
AATCACGAGTGTTTTCCCTGACTTTTTGGATTTTTAGCAAATTTCCCTGATTTTTCCTGACTTTTCTCTGACTTTCCCTGACTTTCCAGAAAGTGGACACCCTGATAGGTGAAAACAGGTGGATATAAATGCCAGGTAATTTTCAGTAATAATACGTTGCGCCATAAGACAATAGCCACAGTATCACATGCGGCATGCTTCTTAGTTCTTACGAATAGGTAGTTAACAATTCATAAATTTCAAAATACCTACATATCTTCATCTTACAACTTCTATGTAACCATCTTTTATGACGTCCAAAAACATTTGACTTTGACTTAAACCGACAAGTTACTGCACACACAGTTACGTCGTTTATTTATTTCTGCTTTTATATGTGATCCATCCTATATTTATAGCATAGCCGTGGAGCCCCTTTACCCTGTGCTGTGCCAAAAAATGCCGCCCTACCAGGTGCCAGAAGACTGCATTGGACCCATAGACCTGGCGAGGACGTTAAATTCAGTACCTTGCTCCTTGTCGGTGAGAACTATGCTTGGATACATAATCTCACTTTAGGAAACATTACAACTAATATTATTTAAAGCTACGTTAGCTCTTGCCCAAAAAAATACAAAATTTGCTTATATCAATTTGAGAAAATTCTGATCTGCCAGCAGACGCCATGTCCTTTTCTATTCTATAATTATTATAATACTTTTAGTAGGATAGGAATGTACTATCAGCCAAATAAGTGGTCTAAGTATCCAATTTTAAACAAGTTCCTATCAAATGAATATGTCGCTAAAGTCGAACTTTCTCGTTGACAGACACGTCTATTGGCATTATTGTTTTATGGCATGCAAACGATTATCAACTTTAGGGTGGTAGACCACATATTTTTCTGATGGTACCTACTGAGTTACAATTGAGCAATTAAATGACAACTAGTCGTTACGGGATCTAGAGATTTCTGTAATTTATTTGGATCACATTGAATGCAAAGTTATTCTTTGCGAATGCTTGAAAATGTGTTTTATATTTTACATGCTGCTCTTAAAGTTACTAAACAAATGGCAGAACCAACCGTTCAACAAGTACTGCAGTCAAAAGGTGGGTACATACTCGTACATTTGATACTTTACAATTGGTATTGATGTGTATTTTATCTTTTCATATGTTATCTGATCTCTGATACACTTTGACCCATAGCAGAATCGAGAAAACAATACCTAATAGACAAAAATAACCAGTAATCTCTATTGTGGCCTAAACAAAAGTGCTTTAAAATTAATCCAGAATCTTCAATTAACGTAATGTTTAAAATCTGTATATTATTATATGTATCGGGAAAAGGGCCATTAAGTAGCCATAACATTGCTTAGCAAAGCATCCAGACGAAATCTTATAGGGTAAATATAATAGTTGTTGTTATATATGTAGGTAGGTAGATATCAAATGCATGTGGAGAGGATGGAGGGTAGCTATGAAATAAAGGGTTACTTCAGCAGCCGTACAGAGTGTTTCATTTCGTTCTTCTAGAACACCACATGGGTGTCAGGTGTAATTAGTTCATTAATTTCGAGATTACGACGAGTGCAGTTTCAGTGTATGAGTGTAAACAATGTCGGAAAACGAAGAGAGTGGTGATTACAAGGCAAAGTACACCGCCATGTCGCAGCCAACCGCCATGAGCGCGATAGGCAACCTCGCTAATAACTGGCGCGATTGGAAAAAAACGTTCGACTAGTATTTAATAGCGTCGGGGCGAGAAAAATCAGCTGATCGCGAGAAATGTGCGTTATTACTTCATGTCATAGGAAAAGTAGGAAGCGATTTGTTTGAAGAATTTGACATTAGCGCAAAAGAAAAGATAAATACGACGTGTTATGCAAAATGTTCAATGACCGCTGTGATCCGCAAATAAACACAAATTTTGAAAGACACTTATTTTTCGAGTCGTACAAACGGAGGACAAATTTGACAAGTACTTAGCGTCATTACGGGTAAAAAGCAAATCCTGTGATTTTGGCGATTTGAAAGAAAGCCTAATCTTGACTCAGATGATTCGAGGGATCAAGGACGGACAACTTAGAGAGAGAATGTTAAGAAAGAAGGATTTAAAATTGGATGAGGCAGCCTCATGGTGCCGCGCTGCGGAAATAGCGAGCGAGCAAGCTGACGCGGTCCGGAACGGCGCGAACCCGGGCTGCGCGGCCGCGGGAGCGCCCGCGGGCCGGGCCTAGCGCCGACATCGAGCAGGTGCGCGCGAGACCCTCGGCGCGCGCGCCCTACCGCGGCTCCCCGGCGCCGCGCGCGCCGGCGCGGGCGCGCTCAGCACTCGCAGCGGGCGCGCAGCGGCCTCAGCGCGAGAATGGCGTGTCCAGCGACCGGTTAAGTGTTCGAATGAGGGCTATCGTTTTTTTGTCTCACTAGATGGCGCACTGTTGCGTGAGGTTTTTAAGTGGCTTTCAGAGTCTGTTATTACGGGCATTAAAACAAAATTAAGATTAAAATTATATTTAAAACACCTTAAAACCGTACCATAAAATATCCAGCAACCACAGTGTTGCTTAGTCCCGTTTTGTTCGGAAAAAAGAGAGCACAAAAGTTTCCGAAAGACAAAACTGTCTCAAAACACAGACATTAATTGCCCGTAACGCATAATTGCCATAATTAATTTCAGGTTATGCAAAATATTCACAAAAAAAATCTTATTATAAATAAACCCGCGTAGCTCACCCAAAAACTATGAGATTTGACATTTCGGAGACCTCACGCTACACTAGCGCCTCTAGCGGCGAATTCATTCGCGATAGCCCTCATTGTGACTATGTGCACATGAAAAACAATTGCCCGGCCTTCAACACTAAGTGTTTTCGCTGCGATAGGTTTGGACACTTTATGAGATGTTGTAAAAGTAACTATGTTCGTGAAGTGTGTTATTCGTCGGACGAGATGAGTGAACTTGAAGAGTTGACAATACAAGGGGTGGAAATAAATGCACTAGAAAACAAAGGATGGTTCGAGACTGTGAAGGTAAACGGCGTTCCGGTGTCGTTCAAGCTGGATAGCGGTGCCGGCCGACGCCTGTGTAATGTCGTACGACAGTTTTGTTGCGGCAGGGTTTGATAAAACCATGTTGAACAACACCGGAACGGTGTTGCGCGAGGTCAGTAGAAACATTTTACCCGTAATGGGTTATTTTATTGCTAAAATTGTGCACAGCAAATATAATAAAAAATGTTCATGTAAAATATTTGTTTTAAACGTACAAGGTAACAACCTTTTATCACGAGATGTGTGTATTGAATTAAATTTAATTATGAGATTGAATGAGATTTCGAATGAAATAAATTGTAACCACTAGATAAATACAAAACAGTATTTGAAGGAATAGGCCGACTACCTGGCGTACACAGGTTGACTGTGGACGAGACAGTGCCCCCCGTAGTCAGAAGTTCTAGAAAAATTCCTATCAAACTGAGACCGCGACTACGGGAGGAACTAGATCGTCTTCAGGAGCTCAATATTATTGAAAAAGTGGACGAACCTACCGACTGGGTATCGAGTATAGTCTTGGTTGAAAAACCGGACGGTAAATTACGGTTATGCATAGATCCACTTCACTTAAACAAAGCCATCAAACGTAGTCACTTTCAGCTTCCTACCTTGGATGAAATTACTGGGAACCTTTCAGGAGCCAAATATTTTTCACATTTAGATGCTAGCAAGGGATTTTATATGATTGCTCTCGATGAAGCCAGTTCCAAGCTTTGTACGTTTGCAACTCCATTCGGGAGATTTAAGTTTTTAAGGTTACCGTTCGGTGTATGTTCCGCCTCAGAAGTTTTTCACAATGCGATGATTAAGATTTTTGCAAGGGAAGGAGTGGAGTGTTTCGTCGACGATTTGCTCGTGTACGGCAGGACGAAGGAGGAGCACGACGCCAGGCTGGAGGCGGTGCTACAGCGCGCGCTTGAGTTCGGAGTACGGTTCAACAAGGACAAATGCGTGTTGGGTGTTACACATGTCAAATATTTGGGTCATATTTTGGATGCCACGGGTATACGCCCTGATCCCGATAGGGTGCAAGTAATAAAAGATTTGCCCCCGCCGAGTTGCAGGAAAGAGTTGGAAAGGTTTCTCGGCATGACGAATTACGTGTCCAGGTTCATAAAGAACTACGCTGGGCAGTAGAACCCTTGAGGGGGTTGCTAAAACGTAACGTAAATTTTGAATGGAATGAATCGCACACAAAAGTTTATGAAAATATAAAAAAACGTGTATTGGATGCGCCCACTCTTCGGTACTACGATCCCAACGAGCCAGTGGTAGTTTCGGTGGACGCGAGCGCGCGCGGGCTGGGCGCCTGTCTGCTGCAGCACGGCCGCCCAGTGGCCTTCGCCGCGCGCGTGCTCACACCCGCCGAAACGCGATGGGCGCAAATCGAAAAGGAATTACTGGCAATTGTTTTCGGTTGCATCAAATTTCACCAATTTATATATGGCCACAGGAATGTCTTGGTTGAGAGTGATCATAAGCCACTTGAAGCAATATTCAAAAAACCACTTGATGACACTCCGATACGGCTCCAGCGTATGTTATTAAAACTTCAAAAATACTCACTTAATATAAAATATGTACCAGGGCGATATATGTTCGTTGCCGACACGCTGTCGCGCGCTCCGGCCGGTAACGGCAGTGGGTGCGACAAGGACATGAGCGATGAACTTGATGTTCATGTGAGTGCACTATATAATAACGTAAATTTTAGTGCAGATAAATTGAAATTGATTAAAGAAGAAATCGATAAAGATCCAGGGCTCAGTGCAGTCAGAAATTATTGTCGGTCGGGCTGGCCGCACACTAAAAGTATATTACGAGGAGAAGTAAAACCGTTTTGGGCCACAAGAGATGAACTTCATGTTATCAACGACATAATATTTCGAGTAAACCGTGTGGTGATACCATGCAGTCTCAGAAAAGAAATGCTACGAAGAATCCATGAAGGACACTTGGGCATCGAGAAGTGCAAATATAGGGCGCGAGATGTAATGTGGTGGCCAGGAATGTCGGGGCAAGTGGAATCGCTGGTAGCAGCGTGCCGCACCTGCGCCGAGCGCCGCAACGCGCAGCCGCGACAGCCACTGCTGCCGCACGCCCAGCCGGCCAGACCCTGGGAAATGCTGGGAACAGATCTGTTTCAGTTTAAAAATAAACACTACCTTTTAGTAGTGGACTACTACTCAAAATATCCAGAAGTAATATCCTTGACCGACATCCGCAGCGGAACTATAATTTCACAAATGAAAGGCATATTTGCTCGTCACGGAATACCTAAAAAAGTTATTTCAGACGGAGGTTTACAATTTACCTCGGCAGAGTTTGCATCATTCGCTAGTAAGTGGGAATTTGAACACGTTACCAGTTCACCTTACTACCCCTGTTCTAATGGCCTCGCAGAGAGGAGCGTGCAGACCATTAAAAAACTAATGAAAAAGGCTGCAAGTGACGGCTCCGATCCCTACTTGGCACTTTTAAACTTCCGTAACACCCCCGTCACTGGAGAGACGTACTCGCCGGCTCAGCTGCTTATGGGACGCAGGCTAAACACAAGATTACCCGTAAGCGACAAACTGCTTTCGCCGAAGGTACCCGTGCGGTTAGCAGTACAGAAGTTGAGGGTCATAAAAAGTCAAAAAGCTAAACAATACTATGATACTCGAACTCGACCGCTTCGACCTCTTGAAAAGAGTGAACAGGTGCACATCCGAGAACCAAACCCCACCCGTGAAGCACGATGGGTGCCAGCGCACATCGAAGGTGCAGCATCGCAGCCTAGATCATACTGGGTAACTACGCCAGACGGTGCCCGCTATCGCAGAAAGACAACACATCATTGCCACTCCACGTTATAACAAATACTTACACAAATACTGCACACCACGAAACACCTAAATCAGGCACCTCTCATTCCACTCAGTCAAAATCTCTAACTCAACATAAAAACCAAACAACTAATAAATATTACGATGACTTTGGGGAAAATGATGACGTCATAAACAACACACCAATAACACAAAACACAACACCAACACAGACAGCACAACCAAATGTTACGTCACACGCTCCGGTAGGCAGGTTCGTCCACCAGATCGATGGGGATACTAAAATCAAAATCATAAACATATCTAGGTAGGTACTTCTAAAACGTTAAGTCCAAAGCATGTTACTTATTTAATTATGTGTATTTTTTCATCTTACAAGAGGCAAAATATGTTACCTACCTCTATTATATTATGTGTCCAATAAAGAGCCATTGCATTGTATATTATAGTTAATATGATAATAGTTACTCCTTAAACTTTCTCACAGTAAAGTTTATCTGATGTAATTGATTAATTAAGGAATACAATTATTTACTTAATTTTCATAAAATTAATGTATGTACCGCATGAGGGTTATCAAGTGCCCCAAGTACAGACTTGTCTTAACTATTCTTTGTTATTAGTTATAATTGTTTATTATTTGTTTGCTTACCTATTAAGATAGGGCATATATCAAATGCATGTGGAGAGGATGGAGGGTAGCTATGAAATAAAGGGTTGTACTTCAGCAGCCGTACAGAGTGTTTCATTTCGTTCTTCTAGAACACCACAGTTTGTGTTGGTTGTGGTAGTCATGAGTTTGTGTTGCGCGGCACAGATGGCGCGCGACGCGGACGTCTCTTTGTTCACGCTGATCACCATGTCGCGGCACTTCACGGCCAGTCTGTGGAACTCCACGCAGTTCTGGATGTGCGGCGTCTGCTTCATCGCCGTGCTGCAGGCGAGTGCACCCTCTAGTGCAACGTGCAACCAGTCGATTCCCTGACATCAATACCCCCTGTTCACACTCAAACTCACAACATTTATTGACATTAAGAAACACACTACATCACAACAACAGCGAAAACACAGTAAAAACACAAATAGGTAGGTGGTGTTCTATGCAGTTAGTCTTGAAAACCGGCCAAGAGCGTGTCGGACACGCCCGAAATAGGGTTCCGTAGCCATAACAAAAAAAATAAGTAATATTTTTCTAAGGATTTCGTATTTTATACGGAATCTTCAAAGTTTAGGTATATTTTATACCTTAGGCTGCTATTTACTCTTAAACTACTATTAATTCTCAAGAAAACTTAGCCGTTATAGTTTTCCTTGTAAGTTTGATAAACTTACTACGATCCAAAATTTTTTAAATTTTTCCGTCCACCCACGTCCACCGGTTTAGATTTTAGAGGGGGGGGACGCTCAATTTTAATGAAAATTTGCACTTTAAAGTTGAATATTTCGCAAACAAATCACTGAATCGAAAAATCATCTTAGCAAACCCCTAATGGTTTTAAAGAAGACCTATCCAACGATACCCCACACTATAGGGTTGGGTGGGAAAAAAAATCACCACCACTTTACGTCTGTGGGAGGTACACTATATTTTTTATTGCACCATTTTGTCGGCATAGTTTACATATATATCCGTGCAAAATTACAGCTTTCTAGCATTGATAGTCCCTGAGCATAGCCGCGGACGGACAGATAGACAGACAGACATGGCGAAACTATAAGGGTTCCGTTTCTGCCATTTTGGCTCCGGAACCCTAAAAATGGATGCGTTAGGGAACCACTCATAGTCACGAGTAATATTTACCTCGACGTTTCAACCACATTGCAGTGGCCGTAGTCACGAGTAGACTGAAGTGTGGGGTGTCAAGTCTGCCTAGCAGCGCGAGCGGTGGATTTTCCAAATAAAATGAACAATTGTAGGAATCACTAAGTTTAAACTTCTCCAAGGCTGCCTTTCAGTTAACACTAAGGTGCTTGTCATGTCCAGGTGGGGTCCCTGTACGCTTTCCTGCCGATGGTCCTGAGCCCTGGTGGCGCGGCGCTGGCGAGCGGCAGCGCGGCGCTGCTGGGTGCGGCGCTGGCCTTCGCGCCCGTGGACGCGGGCGTCATGCAGCGCGCCGGCCCGCGCCCCCAGCTGACCCGTCCCGCGCAGGTGCGTGTGTACTGCCAGCGCTGGCCTTCGCGCCCGTGGTACTGAACAATATTCCAGTTAACAATTTTCTCGCTATCCGCAGATGATCCTCTTCGTATTCTGGTGCTACGCGTGCAAGTTCCTTCCCTCCGTGATCGCGATACTAGTCCTCTACGGGTTTACACTGCGCGCTTTCTGCGAGCAGATCGCCGCCGCGACCAACGCGACCGCGTGTTGGATCGTGTATCCTATCAACGTGGGCAACTACTCGGCGGCGCACGACTTGTCGCAGAAGAGCTGGCACGGCTGGGGCGACGATTTCTACGACTGGTTCTACTTGGCGCAGCATATCACGCTAGCGCTCATTACTTTGCATTTAAGTAAGTGTCAGGACAAATATTTTTATAACCATTGTAAACTTAACAAAGTTGCAAACCTCCGATATTGTCATTTCAATGTTCAATATCTCGAAAACGGCTGAATCCATTTTTGCCAAACATTCCTATGAACCACCGCAAGGAAAGTCACTTTCACGTAAAAAGCCGTATAGAAATCGGTCCATCCGTTTGAGAGCTACGATGCCACAGACAGACAGACATCGGCGTCAAACTTATAACACCCCTCTTTTTTTGCGTCGTGGGTTAAAAATTGAATTTTCATACCTCTCCTTCAGAAAAGTAACGGTCGTGGCCGGGCAGTGAAGTATCTTATAATTGACACTCTTGTTGTACCAACTGAATAGTCAGTGACACAGTGTGGCTAAAAAAATCAATGAATTATGTGCGCCGCCATGTAGGTGTTATTTTTTTGTTTCAGTTGTGATATCATTATCATTTGTACATCGACAATCTTCCATATGGCAGAAGTGCTTCTGGAGTAACAAAGTGTGGTCGGCCGCGGTTCTAGTGATGTAAGTTCACAAATATAATATTTAGTTGTATACGTATCAACGAATCGCGCCCATTCGGGGTCTTTGGCGCGGGGAATTCTAGATTATACAGTGGTGGCCACGTAATTAAGAACGATTTGAAGTTCCAGATTATTTTTAACTAAATCATGTCATGTGTAGTCGTGGGTCCTTCTTAGAAGTAACTAGTTACGTTATGAAATAGCCACATGAATAGAGCAAACGGGATTTAGAATAAAGAATAAAATTACTGTCATTTTTACTCAAATTTTGTTTTTATTCTCTTTAGTAACAAATTCAAATAGTAATGAAGCTGGACAAATAATTAAGAACGATTTATTGAACGGTTCGAAAGTTTTTTTATTTGAAACTTAGATTAACTTAAATCACACTAACGTGAAGTTTGTACAGAAAAAAAAAGCAATGTTATACATTTTCACTAAAATTAATAGTTAGTAGCATGTCCACGGCTTTTTATTACTGCCTTACACCGGCGAGGCATTGAATCTATCAATTTTTGACATTTCGCAAGAGAGATAGAGTTCCATTCTTCTAAGAATACGTCATACAGTTCTCTTAAATTGCCACACTGTCGATTTGAAACTTTTTTCTTGACTTCGCACCAAAGATGCTCTATTGCTCTAAGATCGGGGCTGTTGGGCTGGCCAATCTAAGACAGAAACTGATTGCGATGTGAGGAATTCCTTAACTGTACGTGCAGTATGCTTGGGACCATTGTCGTGCTGGAATGTCCAAATAACCGGAAGCACGCCTTCAGCATATGTAACATTGTTTCTTCCAGTATGTTTTTGTATTGAAATTGATCCATGTTTCCTTCTATCAGCCTAACAGGTCCAACACCATGTCCAGAAAAACATCCCCAAATTTTTACATTTCCCCGCCATGCTTTAAGTTACTTTTGTGTACTTTGGTCGGATGCTTTATTTGGAGGCCGTTTTACATATGTTTGCCATCAGAACATACCCTATTTATTTTTGTCTCGTCAGAAAAAAGAACGTTTTTCCACTGTCTGACTGTCCAGTTTTCATATCTTCTTGCAAATGCAAGCCGGGCTTGCCTATGACACCGTTTCAACATAGGCACCTTCCTTGCTATCCTTCGTGCAACTTTTCTTCCACCATACGCATTCGAATACTGCGTGCCGAGATTGCTGAAGGGTTGTTTTCGCCAAATATTTCTTTTCTCAACTCATTAGACCCTTTAAAAGAATTTTGTTTGCCAAACGAACGATATTTCGATCATCTCGACGAGATGACTTTCTTTGTCTAGGTACACGCGGAACATTTGAAGTAGTTTGATACGTAGCAAAATGCTTTATGGCGTGGAAAACCATAGTTTTTGAACATTGCAGATGATCGGCTATGTGTTTATACGACCAATTCTTGTCGCGAAGTTTTAGTATTACTTTTCTTGTAGATTTATCACAACTTTTATTTTTCCTCGTTGTTTTTATATGAAGCAATCGCCTTTAAGACTTTTACGGCACTAAATGGCGCCAAAATTATTCAAATAATAACCTAAAACCACAAAGCGGCGGTCCGTTCTCTATTTAAATTGAATAAAAAATCAACTATTCAGCGTTCTTAATTATATGACCAGCCAGTAAGTAGTAATACTAGGTTTAGATGTAATATATAAAGTTTATCTATTTATTTTTTAGCCAATTATATGTATAAATGAATTTACCGCTAGTAAGGAAAAGTTTTACGATACCGAGAGAAGTACAAAAATATACATACAGTTAGTAACACTTGTCAGTTTGAAAAAATCTTCTCTATAAAAAATCGTTCTTAATTATATGACCACAACTGTAACTATCCAATTCATTTAATACAAACATGACTATTTCCTCAAAGTTGTCCATTTTTCAATTTTTCAATTTTGTTGTCTACTTATTTAAAATATATTTATACCTATATAAACCTTGTGGTAAGTTAAGTGATAAAAAGTCAGATTATCTTTGTTGTTGGATCCAATAGAAAGTTTTGATGTAGTTACAAAATTAATTTTTTCCTTACAAGATTTCGTGAAGTTTTCCTGACGTCAAGAAATTTTGGATGTTTTATGTAGTTTATGTTTTATAATCTCGTCCTTAGGGTTAATCTTTTCTTGACAAAACTGATTTCTTGTCAATTTCATGACGGGCCAGCTTTTTGAGAAATACTCACATGTCACTAATACAATAATTCATAGATACGTCGGCAGCATTCGGAAGTAGTCGTGTGTTCCGAATTTTTACGATGGGAACGGTTTATTCACTTCATCTGTACCCCCAATACATCCTTGTATTTTTTTTTATTATTATTTTTAACTTATTAGCTTTCGTAATTAATTGTAATTATATATTTTGTTTTAAAAAATGTTTTTCTGCCAAGTTTAGTTTCTTGCGGCGCATTCTTCTTGGCTTGGCAATGGTCTTTCCGAAAATGCGGGTAGTATAAAAAGTGGTATGTAAGGCTGCGGCTTCTCTGAGGCGGAAACGAGCGGTGCGGAGAGGAGACGTGTAGGGATTCAACCAATCATATTAGTTGAATTCACATCTCGTCCCCGCCTCATTATCATCAGACGTGTAGGGATTGGTGGATCCCGCAGCCTAAAAGAGCCATTTGCGGCCTAGGGGTCATTCAAGTATTACGTAAGCACGGAAGGGGGGTGGGGTTCGCGGGGGAGGGCTTATTTTTGATGACATGGGGGCCGGGGTGGGGGGGGGGGGGGTTTTGGTTAGATGGTGCTTACGTCAGCCAATATTTAATTTACTAATTTCTGCAAAATGTAGGACAAGGGGGAAGGGGGGGGGTGTTAAAAATGACTAAAATTCGGCTGACACCTACTTGAACACCCTAACATGTTAATTTCGAACAGCATCGTGTCGCAGACGGCCATAAGCGTGTGGATGGTGCGCGCGCGGTACGGGCCGTGCACGGCGTGGGCGCTGTGCGCGCGGCGGCCGGCGCTGCCCGCGTGGCTGCGGCGGCTACGCCGGCTCGCTCGCAGCCGTCTTCGCGCTCAACGAACTCATCAAGTGGCAGGAGATTAAGTCAGTTACAAAAACTTCTTACTGCTTCCTTAGGGCCACACACATCAACATACACACACATACGTTTTTTTAAATTATGTACGCACAGGCCACCATGCGGAATTCCGAATCGGAAAACTACTGTTTGTATTTGGTAGGTCCATAGATTTGTATAGATTACTAGGTTCGGAATTCCAAATTCCGATACGGAATTCCAAATGCTTGCGGCCGCCCTTAGGGCTACGCTAGTTGACGCGGGTGCCCGGAGCGGACCCACGCCTGCGGATGCGGGTAAAATCCGTCGCACGACGCGTGCAATGAGGGCTATCGCGTATGAATTCACCACTAGAGGCGCTAGTGTAGCGTGAGTCTCCGAATGTCAAATCTCATAGTTTTTGGTGAGCAACGCGGGTTTATTTATAATTAGAATAATTTTGTGAATATTTTGCAATACCTGAAATTAATTATGGCAAATATGTGTTCCGGGGCAATTAATGTCTGTGTTTTGAGACAGTTTTGTCTTTCGGAAACCTTTGTCCTCCCTTTTTTCCGAACAAAACGGGGACTATGCAACACTGTGGCATGCTCGATATTTTTATGGTACGGCTTTAAGATGTATTAAATATGTTTTTAATCTAAACTTTGTTTTCACGCCGTAATAACAGACTTTGAAAGCCATACTTAAAAACCTCACCATCCACCATCATCCATCTAGTGAGACAAAAAACGATAGCCCTCATTAGCGCTGCTCATACTATATTTTAACAGGCGTCTACCCGCTCCGTGCAAACTGCGTCAGCTACTCTGCCTAGAGAGCCTTAGGGTTGTTCCAATAGATTGTAAATTAACTAAAACAATTACTTCACTCATCCGCGGCCTTGTGATAAGTACGTTTACGTTTATGCAAGAAATATGTATTGTATTGTATTGTAAAACTCCTTATTGTACATAAAACACATGAAAATAACATAACACAGGATAATAAGATGTACAAAGGCGAACTTATCCCTTAAAGGGATCTCTTCCAGTGTGTGTGTTCCAGTATATGTGTTCATACTGTTCCTCCACCTCCACACGGGTAGCATGGTGAACGGTTCTGATGCTCTAATATTGCACCATGCATGTGGTAGTACATTTTGTACCCGTTATCGCAATAAATATAATTATGATTAAAGATGAGCTCTAATTGAGTTCGAAACGCGTCAGGTAGTGTAGTGGTGGTGATAGATGGGTTTGTGTCTTTGTCTGTTCTTACAGTGTGGAGGTGGAGGAACTGCATGAACACACATTTCTTGCATATACGAAGCTATCATAAGGTCGCGGGTACGCAAAGTTATTGTTTTAGTTCATTCACAAGGACCTCCGCAAAGTAACGCCTGTTTCAACAAATTATCCAATAGATTGTCTTGCAACATTAGGCCACTCCACTTAAGCCGCGGGGCAGGCAGAGCGGCACGGCACGGCACCGAGGTTTGGGGAAAGAAATGTGAAAGTATCGTCTTTGAATCAAGGCCTTCTTTATTTAACGTTGTACCCTTGCGAAGCCCACTGCTAAACATTAATTTCTCCCGAAATGTACCACTACCGTTTACTTTATTAAGCTCATCATAAAATGGAATGCCTTTACACGTTAGCTGTACGTGCCTGTCTTAATGTTATTATTTTTGCAGGGCCGACGAGCGGAACCAAAGGCGCGCCCGCCTGGACTTCGGGACGAAACTAGGCATGAATTCGCCATTCTAGTCAATTACGCTTTGCATTTTAACTTTTTTGTGAGCTTTTATCGGTTTCCAACCGACCGAACAGTCTCGCTAGGTCGACTTTTGTTTAATGGACGAGACCCGGACGAGGCTACTAGGTCGAAGGAGCCACCCTCTGACGTGGCCGCCGGCGGGCCGCTCGGATCACCATTTAACTACACTGAGGAGCAAAATTTGTGCTAGGACTACACATCCAAAGTACACTAATTAATTTTCCTATTTATTTTTGCTCTTCAGTATAGTTTTAAGTTAAGGAGGAGTGACATTGTACTTACGTATTTATATTGATATTAGACTATTTTGTACTTACTGTTTTTCAGTACTCAGTTTTTGATAAAAACAGTATATTAGAATAAATATTTAAAAATAAAATATTGTTTTATTCAATGAAACAACGCAGTGGAAACAAATACATCGTTTATTTAAACTAAATAATTTGTGATGTACATTATACACAGCAGTCATCTTAACACACCAATCTGTTTTGTTCAGGCCACTATCTGAGGTCATTGTTAACTCCGTTTAACACTACACTAACAATTACATGATTAATACAAATCAACACTAGTTACAGTTATAGTTACACATACATCATTTGTTAATAACAATTTTTAATTGCATTCTCCAATATCGACCTACACTATTGTTAATTGCTAAACACTTGTACTTATAGGTAAGTAAATGAACAAGTCGCCAGTACTAGGAGTCATCTGGTAAATCTAGTATTTGAGTGACAAAGGAACAGACATCAGTCTCCTTTTGACTGTGCTCTTGGCAGAATGGGTGAGCTAAAAGTGTGTCATAGTTGGGCCTCTGTTTGAAGTCTTTCTGTAAGCATTGTGTGATCATGTCCTCAAAGTCTGGTGAGAATTGTCCACTGGGAAGCCTAGGTGGATCATCTTTGACCACTTGTTTTAACTGCTCAAATGGTGTTCCCCATGTATTGTATGGAAACTTACCAGTAGACAGCTCTATCATAGATATACCTAAAGACCAAACATCACTGCGGATGTCATACTGGCCAGGGTTGCCCATTGGGTCAATCCTCTCGGGAGCCATGTAGGGCTTGCAGCCGGCATCAATTGTCTTTGCCACGGAGTCAACAAGATATCCAGAAATACCAAAATCACACATTTTTACCTCACCTTCTCTGTTGATCAGGATATTTGATGGTTTCACATCTCTGTGAATGACTTTCAGCTTGGAATGGAGGTAGTGCAGTGCACTCACAACTGAGAATGCAATTTTGCCGAGGATGTTTTCAGGTATGGTCTGGTTGTTTTTGTACACTTTGGTGTAGAATTTGTCAAGGCTCATGTCCATAACCTCCATACAGATCCACACATCACCCTCCCTGAACATGGCTCCATAGAAGTGTACCGTGTAGGGACACGCACTGGCTCTCATTGACACGTCAAGATCCATCAGAAGACGCTTCAGTTCTTGTGATTGTGTGTTCAAAGAAGCCGTAATTCTCTGAAAAAATTATATTACCATGAGATGACACTTCCAACATATTATTATAAACCCAGTTAGGGTAGGGCGCGGTGGGGCGACCGCCCAGGGCGCCGGACTTAAAGGGGCGCCTGAAGCCTATACCTTCTAGAAAATTCCCAAAGTTGGGGGCACCGTGGGAATCTCGCCCAGGGCGCTGGAAGTGCTAAAACCGGCACTGTATAAACCCATCACTCACTGGATACACAAACTTTTTGCAATGGGGCAGGATTTGGGTACCCTTACTTAGCAGTCAAAAAAGTTGAATTGCAATTCTAATTCTGCTTAAGCATAAACTAAATAGTTTAATTTGAGTTCAAGTAAAAAATCTCTGCTTTTTTTTTAATCTAGTATATTACAATACAATACAAAGACTCTTTATTGTACACCAGACATAGTAAGCGATACAGAAAACAGATACACAAAAAATATTACAAGGTGAGCAATAGGCAATAGGTATATTAACGAGGCTTTAGTACACCAAATGTGACTATGTCAGCCTCATGGGGAGCCTCACTTATATACACCACACTACAGATATTACGCTCTCCCTTGCACTCAAACCACGTCTCTGGATGCAAAGGCCAGTCTAATGAATCTGTAAATCAGCATTGCTTCTTCTGAAAGCGGTTAACTTTTGATTACATTTACACCTCCAATGAACAAGCCCATACCACCCAAATACCTGTCTCTGATGTCCTAATTCTGATCACATTCCAAAAGAAAATTAATAAGGTCTTCAGTCTTATTACAACCTATAAACAAGGTGATTGTACAACTCTCATCAATTTCAAATCAACTCGCATCAAATGCTTGAACTTAAAGGATGTATAATGAATTCTGAATCACAATGAAGAAAGTTCACTAATTTTGAATTTTGGCTTTCTGTATTCTCTGTTTACACCTTTCCTTTCTGGCAAAGGGTAGTGGATAAGACAGGGCTTCCCAAACTTATTTGTGCTGTGATGCCCTTGGGATACAGCCATTTTTTTTATGACGCCCCTCAGCCCAGCCCCCAAAAAAGGTCTGCCGGTTTTATTTCAGGCATTGCAACCAAGTTAGCCTGCTTGTTATGCCACTATTTATGTGCAATAGTGATAATTAAAATTAGCTAGAAATATACAATGTGTTAGAAATAGATAAGAAATAGCGTAAGTATTCAATTCAATTCAATTCTTAGAAGTATAGCTCCATCGATACTATCGATGATTCCGCCAATGTCGAGGTTGGAAAAGACACTATCGGTTAGCCGTTGTACGGTAGCTTCGGCGTGCGGTACTCGGATGAGAATCTAGAATAAGACAACACAAACATAAATTTTGTTAAACTACCTACAAAAATAGTTTGTTAATTTTTATAAATTTACATAATACAGTTATAAGAGGAGTGTGCGCTATCGCAAGGAGGAAATTTAAATTGATAGGGCGAGGGATATCAGGAGGGAGGAGGTCATATAGGGGGGTAACAATTTTGGAGCAATGGAAGAACATGTGTTCGAGGGTGCCCTCGTCCATGCCGCATTCACATATGGAGTGGTCTCGAACCCGTATTTTGGCGAGGAAGACTGGTGTGCATACATGTCCGAGACGAAGGCGAATGATAGTGGATGTGATATTTTTGGGAATCGATTTTGTTTTAAAGAACCACGGCTTTGTGGGCAGATCAGGTTGGAGTTTCCCGTAATGTTTACCAACACAAATTCGAGTAGTTTGCCAGCAGGAGTTCCATGTATCACGCATTTGTGGTAATGCGAGAGCTCTTACGTCGCGTGGGAAGCACTTCTTATACTTATCACAGCCTAATTCGATGGCCTCTTTAGCACACATATCCGCAGTCTCGTTGCCTTTTATGCCACAGTGACCAGGGATCCAGGCCAGTACTATATCTAGGCTTTCGAGGTGAGATTTGTGTAGGATTTCTTTAATTAGTAAAGTAATGCAGAAGTTGTCTTTAGCATGGAATGGTCGCTTGACAATGTCCTGCAAGCAGCTTAAGGAGTCTGTGAGTATGAGCGATTTTGAGATTTTATGTGAGTGGGCAAAAAGAATGGCTTCAAGCAAGGCCACTGCTTCACCAGAAAATACAGAATTGCCAGGAGGAAGCTTAAAATTTAAAATTATTTTATATTTTGGTATCCACACAGCAGCACCCACAGGGCCGCCTTCTGATAGTCTTGAAGCATCGGTAAATATGATAAGATAGTCAGACCAGTTTTCTCCTATCACCCTATTGAAGAAACCGTCAGCATTAGGTTGGTTTTTATGTATACCGAGGCTGAGAAGGACAGTTGGTGATAGATCAGGCTATCATAGTCTGTTTCAAAAAGTGGGTTTTTATAATTTTGAAAGAGTGGAACAGGAAGGGTTTGTGTTTTCTGAAAGCTGTTAACGAGCAGTGGCTTCACTTTATTGGTCCAATAAGGTGAGGTGGAAACATATTGTGCAAGGGACTCTATTATGGGGAGCAGGGGGTGCGAGATGTCTGAAGGGTTTTGGACAAAAAACGATCAGCGAGGTATTGTCTACGGAGGTGATAAGGGGGATCCAGACATTCCACTTGTAGAGCTTTGGTTGGAGAGGATTTCATCGCTCCTGTAATTATTCTCAGGCATCTGGCCTGAATCCTATCCAATCTCGACAGTGCTAATCTGCTACAGGGCTCCAGAAGGAAGCTTCCATAATCAAAGTGGCTTCTTATAATAGCATTATAGAGGAGCTTCTGGCTATACGGGTGGGAGCCCCACCTGACCCCAGATAGCGCACGCAAGATGTTTATATTTTTCTCCGCCTTTTGGCTGACGTAGTTTAAATGGTCGACTCCCGACAATTTTGAATCCAAAATTAATCCCAAAAATTTTACCTTTTCGTGGTTCGCAATTGGCAGGCCATTAACTTGAACGTTTGTTTCAGGGACGGCCCTTTTACGGGTGAAAACGACAACACTGCTTTTTTCTGGAGAAAGAGAGAGGCCGTGGTCGCTAAGCCACGAGTCTAAGTAGAAGAGGGCAGAATTCAGGGAGTTGGAAGAATCGGTGACCGATCTTGATGACGTGTATAGAGCTATGTCATCCGCATATTGGAGTATTTTGCAGAAGCAATTGACAGAGGTGTCGAGATCAGCAGTATATAAACTGTAAAGGAGAGGGCTAAGGACTGAACCTTGTGGAAGTCCCTTCCACACGAAGTAGGGTGAGGTTAGCACTCCATTACAGCGGACAAGGATAGAGCGACCCATAAGCAAATTGCTTATGATGTTAATGGTCCTCGCCGGAATACTCAGATTGAGCATTTTCTGCCTGAGTAAGGGAAGATCTACATTATCATAAGCTGCTTTAACATCCAAGAAAACGCCAACCACATGCTCACCACGGGAAAAAGCGATTCTGACGTCCGAAGTAAATACGCTTAGGCTATCCATGGTTCCCATACCCTTTCGGAACCCAAATTGAGTACTGGACAATTTGTTGAAGGTTTCTACGAACCATTCCAGTCTGTTTTTAATCAGATGCTCCATAATTTTGGCAGGTACGCAGGAGAGAGCAATAGGCCTGTGAGAATTCGGGTCAGCGGGGTCCTTGTTTGCCTTTAAAAGAGGTATTACAATTTGTACTTTCCACTCCTCCGGTATCTTCCTGACAAGTAAATTTCATTTAAGATTTGTAGGAATAGCTGTTTGGCACTATTGGGAGATTGGGTAAAGAAAGAGTATGGGATGCCATCTAAACCCGGGGCGGAGTCTTGAAGGTGATCCAGGGCACAACATAGTTCTTCATAGCTAAAAGGCTCACTCATTCTGTCAGATGGAGATGAAGAGGAAGAGTACTTCCAATTCCATCCTGGGATGGGACAAAGGGAGGAGCCAGTTTCGCCACAAAGTCGTCAAGCCAAGAGACAGAGTTGGAGCTAACGTTGTTGTCACTCTGCGAGCATCGGAACGCCTTAATTTTCCTCCAAACTAGGGTTGAAGGAGTCCTGGGAGATAAGGATTCACAAAAGGACCGCCATCCCTGTTCTTTTTGTTGCTAAGTAGTCTTTTAGTGCGAGCTGAAATGCGTTGGAAATCAAGGTACCTCTCTATAGATAGGTCTGCTGCAAAGAGAGTCTCGGCCTTCTTCCGTTCCTTGATGGCAGCTGTGCATTCCGCATCCCACCAGGCCGGGGAGGGGACTTTCTCCCTGGCAGAGTTTTTAAGTGGAATGGAATCATCGGCAGCGGATGTGAGTGCTACTATAAAGTTTGAATAGATGATCAAGAAGTTGTCCTTAGTGACAGGTGGGATATTCCTGATATTATCATTCAAAATTTCTCGAAATTTGCTCCAGTCTGCACCAGGCAGCCTATATTTTAGAAGGGGTTCTTGCTTAGGGGGGTGGGGATGGAGGAGTTGCATAACGTTATTACAATAGGGAGGTGGTCGCTTCCAAGGGAGTTGGAAGTTACTGACCATGATAAGGAATGGACTAAATTTGGAGATGCGAGAGTTAAATCAGGGACACTTGGATTTTGTAAAGGAGATGTTCTGCGGGTAGGAGTTCCATCATTTAAAAAACACAGATTAATTACATCAGCAAGGTCTAGAATGTAGGTGGAGACTGGGTCACAACAATGGGAGCCCCACATGGTGTGACGACAGTTGAAGTCACCTTGAACAAGAAATGGAGCGGGAAGGGAGGACAGGATGGTGGTTAATTCTTGCAGAAGGGCAGGAGCAGGATGTGGAACATAAACCGAAACAAAGGTAATGTTGAGAGCACGAACTGCCACAAATTTAACCCGGGAGAATGGGGAGGGATAGGGAGTTGGGAAAAAGGAAAATTCCTTCTACTAAAAGGGCACTACCTGCCCAACCATCATCTCGGTCATCCCGGAGACAGCTGTAGCCAGTTACTCTAAAAAGAGCTCCAGGCCTCAACCAGGTCTCCGAGATGGCAAAGATGATTGGGTTATAACTGTTTATTAAGTATGCTAATTCATGTTTTTTTTTTTATGTTTCTAGAGTTCCATTGTATTAGGCTGTGATTGGCCGTCTTGAATGATTTTATTTATAGCAGTGCTTATGTGACCCTGAAGGGTTCTAGAACAGTGTACGGTATTATATCCGAGAATTTCGATAGAAGATTTATCAGCATTTTGGTGATCAATTCTGCCAAATTGTCATTTGGGACCGGACTATCATGGTATCCCAGAGCACAGCCGTTAGGGAGAGATGATTTGGAGTATATGTAAAAGCCTGGTGAGCCTGTGCATCATAGGATTTGCTGGGGGGGGTCTAGGACGGCGCTCAATGTAGACCGTTTTTTTGTATGACTGAGTGGGAGAGCCAGGAGGGCTTTGAGAGTCTACAATTTGGGAGTGAGGGGTCTGTTGGAAGTCTGGCGAAAAATTTTGTCTGGCTTTGTCCGCATATGAAGTACGGACAGGACGGAATCTCCTAGCAGCTTCTACATAACCTATATTTTTCAATCGACATAACTGTTTTTATTGACTTTTGCCGGGAGAATTCAGGGCATCTGTTGTCTGTGGCATGTGGGGACCAGAGCAGTAGAGGCAAGTCACATCCGAATCAGGAACTGTACAATCTGATGTTGCATGATTCTGGGCGCATTTGGCACACCTTGGGTTTGAACGGCACTGGTCTTTGACATGGCCAAATCGACAGCATTTGTGGCATTGAATTGTAGGGAGCTTGTAATTGTCAACTGGAATTGACATGCTGTATACATATATTTTTTCTGGGAGGTTTTGGCCTAGAAAAGTTAATACCACTGTAGGGGTTGGGTCCCAAGATGGTTTACCATCAATGTACTTTTTTTTATTTAAACGCCTGGCTTTTATAACAGTACCTGTTCCAGATGGACATTCAATGGCATCAATTAGCTCTTCCAAAGTCCATTCTAATGGAATTTGTCGCACCACACCCATGCGTGATACCTGGAACCTCGGGATTGCTGCTACTAGGTTGTGTTGAGCTATTACGGGATTTTCAATGAATAAATTTGCTTCCCGGGCGAGGTAAAATAGATATTTAATTTATTTTTCCCTGCACTTTTCATCTCCTTTATCCCTGACACTTTGCTATTGTAAATTGTCTGAGCCATTTTAAGACCACGTACATGTGAGGGCGAGTTTTGAATTTCACATGAAACCTGCACTACGAATGGGCCTGAGTCACTTTCCGAGTACTTTAGGTCCGATCCATTCTCGAATCCTGGTCGAACAAACGTGTGTTGTTTAGAGGCGCTTGGCGACGTAGTTTTTTTGCTAACATCATCGGGTTCGGAAGGGATATTAGCGGGCGCTTGCTACTACCTGGCTTTACGGTAGCACGGGGGACGTAATTGAGGTCTGCGGAAAAGTTTGGGGGCAGAGGAGTCCCGCCCCTGTCGGGCGGCTCGTCATCCCTATACTCGACATCACGGGACTGACACAAACACTTACCTAGCACTTATAAACCACCACCAACAGAAATTTTGAAAACTCAGTTCGATTTGAGGGTGTAAACGCGATAGAAAATGCGATTCTAACCTATACACGTGTGTGCCTGCCAGCACAAGAACAGGCGGAA
>NC_133477.1:5283591-5284438 GCF_025370935.1 Choristoneura fumiferana
ACAGATGTAGTGAATAAATGTATTGCCATCAGCACTATTTACAACGGACGTTATTCCAACCGGGTGTGCCGCGTATATTTTCAGGTGTGGCCGCGACTGCCGCGGAGTGTACGCTTTTTTGGGGTTTCGTAATTGAAAGTTTCAACAAGACC
This sequence comes from Choristoneura fumiferana, assembly GCF_025370935.1. Lineage (NCBI taxonomy): Eukaryota > Metazoa > Arthropoda > Insecta > Lepidoptera > Tortricidae > Choristoneura > Choristoneura fumiferana. Next base: position 5,283,744 of record NC_133477.1, read on the forward strand.
CTATTGTTATGTTATACATATCATGGTATACTGTAGAACCCTCTACGCGCCAGTACGACTCGCACTTAGCTATTTTATTGGTGTGCCGTGATAACTTGATGGAGGAAAAGTGTGCCGTTAAAACCAAATGGATGAAAACCCCTGACTTACAGCAACAGTATGTAGATCACCAAATATGTGGTCTACCACCCTAAAGTTGATAATGTTTGCATGTCACAAAACAATCATGCCAATAGACGTGTCTGTCAATTTGAAAGTTCGACTTTAGCGACATATTCATTTCATAGAAACTTGTTTAAAAATTGATAGACCACTTATTTGGCTGATGGTACCTACAAGAAATCCTACAGCTTGCAGTGGGTCACCTCACCATAGCATTAATTAATCGATTAAACCATGAATAAGTAACATAATCACGCTTTTCAACTCCATTACGATAGTTGTTGATAGTAAAATGAACATAACAGTTCATATTGTTCACACATGCTTAAAACAATAAAGTTCCTTGCGTAATCCACCCACATGACAAACCATGTCTCACTCAACTATGAGAAATCAGTTACTATACACAAGGGACAAGACGCAAGAGTGCGTTCGCATTCAGTTCACAGCTCAGAAATCCCAAAGTAAATGGAACTACAAAAGCAAGCACATAACATTGCCATTGTACTAAGTACTGATGAACGTGGAAAATG
>NC_133477.1:5284538-5306775 GCF_025370935.1 Choristoneura fumiferana
TGCCCTCTCCCTCTCTATGTATTTCACTTAACTCTGAATATGCCACCTTATGTTCTCCAGCTCCACTTCCAACTGCGCTAGAAGAGTCCTAAAGTCCGTCCGTTCTACGTAGCCAGGGTCAGTTTACTTAGGTAGCCTTGGATCGACCGGGATTCTTAGCATCCTCTACCCACCGTTACCATGAACGCTACTATGGCAGGAATAGCGGGGCGCCGGGAACTGGGGGCCATCTCTTTGCCGTGCGCTTCATTCTGGTAGGGGTTTGCCCATAATCCCCACACTGGGCATGCGAGTTGGCGATCGTAGGGCACAGTTTATTGCACCGCCGATGCTGCAGCCCCCGGGGCCCGGGGAATTAACTGTGCCGTTTTGGCTGCGCTATGCCGCAATCAGCCAGCTGCCAGAGCCCAGTCTGTCAGACGGCAGGGTGCACCACGGGCAGGTAAGGTTGGCTTGGGGTCCATAGATGGAGGTTGGCCCCCTTACACCACAAATAAAAAATCTAAATCTTGAAAAGTTGAAAGTTTGAATACCTCAGACAATTACCATACTAAAGTAAGCTGGGGTTATTTCGGGAATCACTTCACTGGAATAACCTAAAGGGGTAATTCGGGAAAAAAATTTAACTATAGCTAGGCCTTTTAGACTGACACAGTCATTCGCAAAAAACGATTATTTGTCATAAATTAATAGTTCAGTCTTGTAACTTATCAGGTTTTAGAGTTAGCGGTGTTGGGTTATTTCGTATTTAACTTTTTGGCACGAAAATGCACTCGACCCAAAAAAATATATATTGCACGTCCAACGATGTCAGCGCCTCGCATCATCTGGAGAGACGCGAGGAGCGGTAAATGGGGCGTCATTTGAGTGCTGCCAGTGGTTAACATCAACACGTTTAGGAGAAATTTTAAATAAATGGAATAACCCCGTTTACAGAATTACCCTAAGCACTTAGACATTTTTTCCAAATAAGCTATTACTATATTATTATAAATATGTTATGAATTCCTACCTGCTTGAAAGGGACTACTCTTTTTAGTACCTACAGATAAGTCTAATGTGGTAAGTGAGACAGAAATACCCCGAAAGTACATCAGTGTTTTTGTTTCCTAGTCGTCTTAAGACGTGACACCCTATTCAAAATAAATCATAACTTTACTTCCATAAATAGGTATACTCTTTGTAAAACACTGATATAAGTACACTTATTTTCTGGGAACAAAAACATACATATTACCGCTTTGTTCAAGGACGTGATTTGATTTAGATTTAGTCAATTACTGTTTACAAAGCAAACTTATTCTATTCATGTTTAATTTATTGAATCGGTCCTAACTTTGCGGAGGTCCATTGATATGGACCTCCGTATCTAGTTCTCCGTATCTTGGATCTAGTTCATTGATACGAACTAAAACAAGTACTTTGCTCGTCCGCAAGTACGGCAGTGATCCTTCATTTCCCACGCCACATCTATGGCAGCTAACCTTCAATTATTTCTTTAGCAAAAATATGACGGCATCGAAGGCTCTGTCAATGTCTGCGCCTGGCGCCATTAACCTGGACCATACGACTGTTAAGTTCGACAGCGAAATCAAGAAAGCACGGCATTCTATCACCACGCATACGGGCCTAAAGGTATGTATTTACAAAGCTTCTGATTTTTTTACATCCTGTTTTTTCCTGTAACCTTCTTCGAAGTTTTATTTATCATCGTACAGACAAGTGCAAAGATATCGACACGGCCAAAGTTGCAAAAATATGTATACCTACACGAATTATGCATTTAACATTTAGGTCGTGTATACATATTTATGCAACTTTGCCGTGTGTATATCTTTGCACTTGACTGTACAATCAATTAGCTATTCGCTCATGTGATTCAGACAGCTAGACAGCTGAATTGAATTTTTAGAATTTGTGTGATTTCGACATTCAGAATTTGCATATGTTCTGCAATGTATCAGAATAAATAGTAACTAAAAGTAACATATGTTATTCAAGAGATCCAGCCACCTGCATACCAAATTTTATCCAAGTCCGTCCAGCCAGTTATAACGTGTTGCGATATATATTTATTGTTTAACAAACAAAGTTGTGGAAGATTTTTTTAAATATCTCAAAAATACAATTAGGTAAAAAAAAATTGGTAAAGAGATCCGACATGAAAGTCTCTGCATCGGAAAAAGCAATTTTTTGTACGACGAGCAGTTGACATTAAACTATTGTATCTTAGATCTATTTCACTAAAAAGCGTGAAAAAAAAATTATATCAAAAAATAGAACCGACTACAAAAAACCATGAAAATAATTTTCTACCAGTCTGAAGTCGGTGCCTCAGCACGAGCCAGGAGGAGTGAATGAAGCCCAATATACTCGTATAATTGTAGGTGAGGTAGACGATTATAGATCCACTCCTGCTGGCTCGTGCTGAGGCACCGACTTCAGACTGGTAGAAAATATTTTCATGGTTTTTTGTAGTGGTTCTATTTTTTGTTTTAAAAATTTTCCAGTTACAAAAGTAAATCTCGTTAAGGTATTTAAGAGAACCTTTTTATTCCGTGAGTATTACCTACTCCTTGTTTTATTTCGGCAGTTGCAACGCGGCAGCATCGCGACGTCAAACCCGTCTGCCGACTCGCTCCTGGACGACGAAGACCCAGACTCGCCGGCGGACGCGTGCCGCTCGCTGTCCTGCCTCACAGACTCCACGGACCATTCCGCGCCCGTTAACTTTGACATGAGCAACCGGGTAACAATATGTAGACCCTAGCGCCACCTAGTTGTCGAACGTTAAAATACACGCGTATGGTAAAAAATCATCAGTAACATTTTTGTCGAGCGTACTGCATTGCGGTTGCCCGATGTCGCAGCGCCAAGTTGGGAAAAAGCTGCACGCGCCTTACATTAAGTACATTACATTCTGTGTGATCGATATTAGTGACCAGTAAAAGTGAATTCATAGTTTTAAATCAAATCATACTGGATTCGTAAATCGAACCCGTTTGTATTCCTTACTACAAAAGCTTTATTTCTTTTGTTTTTTTTTTTATTTGATTGGGTTCGATTCCCGAACTGAGAAGATATATATTTTTTATCGCTACTGACTCCTCGCTGTCATAAATGAGCCAACTGGACCCAATTGCATAGTAAAATAAGTAAAAGCTATTAATAAATTTGAATTCATACAAATCACTAATACTATTTGATCGTACTTTGTGATACCATCAGCCAAATATGTGGTCTACCACCCTAAAGTTGATTATCGTCTGCATCTCATAAAACAATAATGCCAAAAGACGTGTCTGTCAACTTGAAAGTTCGACCTTAGCGATATATTCATTTGATAGGAACTTGATTAAAAATTGATAGACCACTTATTTGGCTGATGGTAAATCGGGCCCTGGGTGAATCCTCGTGAATTCTGGCAGTAGATATCACCGATCAGCATTTCATGACTTGTTTTCACAAAAAAATTCTTATAGTGACCATAAAAAACTGACACAGTTTGTGTGCGTTTAAACAGTTAATTCAATTTTAGAATTATTTTTATAATATTAGTTGATATTATATTGTTTTAGGCGAAACTACCCCGCGGCATAGACAACATCCGGCCGCACATAGAGCAAGTAGACAACGTGCCGCTGCTCGTGTCTCTGTTCACGGACTGCTCGCCGCGCTCCGTGCACATGATGATAGAGATCATGCAGGTACGACGTACGAGTACTTACAAACCACCGCTATCTTCCAGCCTGTAGGACCTGGCCACATGACCACGGCGTGGCGTCGTAACGTGAAACAGCACGGCGCCGGATTGCGGCACGTGGCCGTGGCGTGTCTGCACGAATTTAAGCGTAAAGGTACACCCTTAGATGAATGATTGGTCCGCGCGCTCGCTCGACTAGATACCGCCGGCGTACTTGTCAAATGCGGCAACAAATAGTACGCCGAATCGGCGTACTTGAGCCCGAGGCGAGTCAGTCGCGTTGCAAACTGTGCGTAATGTGCATGTCCAAATTTTTGTTAAATTTTGGTCATAAACGAAGTAATGCCAGTATTCGCAGTGAAACTGTTTAAAAAATAATACTACAAGAAATAGAAGGACACTGGGATCACATACCATCAGTAAATATCGTATAATTCGAAATTACAAAATAAAATAACATGAACCCTAAACGCCATTATTGTTGCCGCGTACACAAGAATCAAATTCCCGTGGTTGAGATTTTAATAAATTGAATTTATTGTTATCATCATTAAATGATGATAAATTTTAATAACTTATTTTATTTAAGTATCTAACGTAATTATTATATATATATAACCTAGTTCTATATTATTTAATGTTTATCTTTGTGATATTATACACTGAAGGTGTATAAATTGTTACCCGACACTATTTAATTAAGGGTGAATGTGTCTTAAAATTAAAAATGTTTTTCGTCTTCCCAGTCAAAACCCGATCAGCTTATTTACTAACAGCCTTATTCATAAAAAGTTAGAGCCTCCTTGAAGGCTCCTTGAAGCCCGATGCTAAAAAACATGATTCATAAACGTCTGTTAGCGCTAATCAGTCGATAAGGCTCTGCTAAAGTTAGAGGACCGTAGACCCTCCTTTATCTCCCTGCTAAGTCACAAAATGGCCGCCACAAGTTTGAACAGCTGACTTTGACAAGAGCAAAAACCATACCGAAGATATTTATAGTGAAGGCAGGGCTACGCAAAGATTAAAAAAAAAACTGGAAAATTTATTTTCAGGAATTTGTATTTAAAAATCCTCTAAATTAGCAACAATAAATTAACAAAAAATATGAAAAAAAATTAGCATGATTAAATAATTATGGCTTTTTGCACAACGTAAACATGCGGATCGGAAATGGCGGGAAAACAAACATCTCGCTTTTTATTTATTTTTCCCTGCTAATTTGCTGTCACTGCTGTCAATTTTTTTTTTATTATCGATTAGGCCATTTTTTGTCTTGATTTGTCAAGGTGGCCAACATAACGCGTCTAATCAGTCTATCAGCAGCTCAACAACTAGCAGACTGCTAGCAAGTGTTTATGAATCATACTTCTTGACAACCGTCTATTAAGCTTAATCAGTCTGCTAAGTAACAGACCGATCAACCTCAATTAAGGTTTTTTTATGAATAAGGCTGTAAGGTATTACGGAAAACGAAAAAAAATTTTTTTTCGTATTTCTACCCATTTCCTGAAATGTTAACTTTTTACCCGACTGCCCGAAGGAGGGTTATGTTTTCAAGCGTATGTAAGTATGTATGTATGCATGTACCTATGTATGTATATTTGTAAACAATTATTTTTATTTTAGTTTTAATTAACCTGTAAATTATATTAGGTTTAACTATAGGTGCAACGTGTTAAGTACGCAAAACTTCTTAGTTGGTGACTCAGTCCATGAATTTTCAGTTATAATTTGTAATATTGAATGTCCTTAAATATATATATTTTTTAATTAAAAGTGAGGCCTGATCATTGATATACCTACATCATACCTACCATTTTTTAAAGAAGAAACCTACGCCTAACCTATAGACAAACATATTAATACATCACTCTTAATTACTTCTTAATTTCTAAGTATTTCCCAAGATACATTTTGTAACCAGTTTAATAGACCACAGAATAATTTATTTTCCCAATAATTCGGGTAACAGTGGAGCAGCTGGCAACACAATTCGTCACGCACACTAGCATCCTTGCAAATTGTCTTACACCGTTCTTACGCACACTACAATATTGAGTTGGCGCTTTCACGAACGTTTGTTTTTAGTTACCGCGGTATCTAGTCGAGCGAGCGCGCGAGACCAATCATTCATCTAAGGGTACACCGTATCATGCCATGACCGTAATACGGATGTGTTAGGTAGACGGAGTGTCAAACGAAATGTCAAATGCATACGTGACACGCCAAGGCGACGGTTGGTTACCAAACGTGTTAGTAGGCATAGTCCCATACTTTTCAAATCAAAACATTTATTTCGATACAATGTATATATTTTTCTCAAACATGACATGAATTATTGACGTTGTGTAACAAGTAATAGGTGGGAAGTATCGCGCTCACTCTAGCGGCCTGCAAAGAGATTTCATACAAATTTCCGGTCCTCGGCCGGCAATGCGACCGTCTTTTGTTTCAACGCTCGTTGCGGCACTGGCTATATCTGCTTGGCCGGCAACCACCTACTTCCCGGCCTCTACAGTAATGTACTATTGCACTTCTCATGCTCGTTAAGTTCGTATTTATGCTAGATCTAGGCGACATAAAATTACTTTTTATTCTCTAGTGCATAAAATAAAATCTTCGTTTTCTAAGACCAAGGCAATCAGGTGTAAACAGCCACAAACAAAGAAGTTTGTACATATTTGTTTTAATAATATTTAATTTATATAAAACTAAAAATCAACCAAATCTATCGAAATAGATCAATAAAATTAAAAATGTATAAGTAATTATATATTAATGCATGAACAATAAAAGGTACATAGTAAGTGAACAATTTTTTCCACTGTTGCTATTTCATCAAGTAGAGTGTAGAACTCGAGCATTAAACCCATTTTCCCCTCGACGTGTCTCTCCACCCTCGCCGTACCGGGTCGGGTGGCTTTATGAACGTCTCGGGTAAAATGGCTCGTTTTATTCTCTTGTTGTACAATGTACTATTTCCCTGACACGTTGCGTTTACGGTCATGGTATGATATGGTGTAATGTGTAGATACCTTAAACCACAAATAGGTCGGCAGCGGGTCGGGTGCGGGTCAGATCGGGAGTGCGGCGGGCCTATTTACGTGGCTGTATCTGGAGCATGTGCGGCGCCATGCCAAAATTGACAAATATCAGCTGCTCGAACTAATATTGATGGGCAAAATACAGGGAAAACGGCACCCCGAAGGCTGAAGAAATCATATTGGCTCCGAAATATAAGGGAGTGGACCGGGATTAGCAGTTTTTTTTATTCTTTTTTTTACCTGTGTTCAGGCACTTCATTACTGTCCATCGTGACCTTGGAATGAGAGATGGTCTTAAATTTGCCGCCGTTTTGCTCGGCCGCCTCTGGCAAACGCCTTGCCTCCAACCGCGCGACACTAGCGCCGGTGGCCAATAAGAAAAGCTCTCACTCTCGCGCGGCTATGGACGATGCGGCGGACACGTTTTTTCATCTCCTAAAAATTCGGTTTTGTGTGATGTTTATCAGTCTATTGGACACTGGATTCTTGTGACTGTTGTGATCTAGTGACGACAAATAATTAAAAATATTTTTTTTGATACTGCAAGTACCTCCTCTTTCATGGTGTATCGGTTGGCGGTGTGATTTGCCTGAAAGTGTTATTCAAGTATAATTGTACAACCTGCTTCTTTCAAATAAAAAACCACATTCAAATCGGTTCACCAGAGCTAAGGTGCCACAGACAGACACACAAACAGACACACACATAGCGGTCAAACTTATAACACCCCTCTTTTTGCGTCGGGGGTTAAAAATAAATTAAGAATATAGATAATTTATTGAATCAGGCGTTACTTTGATGTCCATATCAATGAACTGAATAATTTCCTTGCTCACCCGACCTTACGATAGCTAAGCTTATGCAAAATATGCGTGTTCATGCAGTTCCTCCACCTCCACACTGTAAGAACACACACAAATCACACGATAACATTGTGTGCCGCGGACCCCCGCGCACGACCCACCCCGCGCCCGCCGTCGGTGTGATGTTATTCACATATCTACAGCCACGTAAATAGGCCCGCCGCAGTCCTTTGTGTCTTTTGCGCTATACGCTATCAATTTAAAGCTAGAAACACACTGACGCCGGAGGCGGAGCGGTGCGGCGCGGCGCGGAGGCGGTGCTAACGTGAAAGAGGGCACACAAAATATCGCGCCACGCTTATTTCCCGCGCGGTATTCTGTGTGCGATCTTGCATGTTTGCTCGAACATTACAACCGGTACCGTCTCCGCGCCGCCCCGCCACCGCTCTCTAGTGTGTTTCAAGCTTTAATGCTTGGTTTTCAGGATTACGGTGAGGTGGTCTGCGTGATGGGTTCCGCAGCTAACTGTCTCAACATGGAGATTTTCATGAAGGCCGATGCCAGGTAAATTACACGATAGTATTTAGATTCATCATCAAATTCAAATACGTTTATTTGTCGAACATAGGCAGGGTGCGTCCTCTACAAATCCTAAAAAAAATCCCTGACTTTCCCTGACCACCTTTCTAAGTTTCCCTCGCCAATCATGTACATTTCAAGCAGGTTATAATGACACTTATGTTTTTTTTTTACTGCCCGAGATACTAAGCTAGACCCGATGATGGGAATTCACAGCAACCGAACGTGCTCACTTTTTTGTTGACTGTTTTTATGGTGCCACTCTTTAATACGTCGCCCAGAACTGGAACGACTGGTATCAAAATATCGAGCTAAGTTTTGGGAAATCACGAGACTTTTTGGATTTTTAGAAAATTTCCCTGATTTTTCCTGACTTTTCTCTGACTTTCCCTGACTTTCCAGAAAGTGGACACCCTGATAGGTGAAAACAGGTGGATATAAATGCCAGGTAATTTTCAGTAACAATATGTTGCGCCATAAGACAATAGCCACAGTTTCACATGCAGCATGCTTCTTAGTTCTTACGAATAATTAACAATTCATAAATTTCAAAGTACCTACATATCTTCATCTTACAACTTCTATGTAACCATCTTTTTTGACGTCCAAAAACATTTGACTTTGACTTAAACCGACAGATACTGCACACACAGTTACGTCGTTTATTTATTTCTGCTTCTATATGTGGTCTATCCTATATTTATAGCATAGCCGTGGAGCCCCTTTACCCTGTGCTGTGCCAAAAAATGCCGCCCTACCAGGTGCCAGAAGACTGCATTGGACCCATAGACCTGGCGAGGACGTTAAATTCAGTACCTTGCTCCTTGTCGGTGAGAACTATGCTTGGATACATAATCTCACTTTAGGAAACATTACAACTAATATTATTTAAAGCTACGTTAGCTCTTGCCCAAAAAAATACAAAATTTGCTTATATCAATTTGAGAAAATTCTGATCTGCCAGCAGATGCCATGTCCTTTTCTATTCTATAATTATTATAATTCTTTTAGTAGGATAGGAATGTACTATCAGCAAAATAAGTGGTCTATCAATTTTTGAACAAGTTCCTATCAAATGAATATGTCGCTAAAGTCGAACTTTCACGTTGACAGACACGTCTATTGGCATTATTGTTTTATGACATGCAAACGATTGTCAACTTTAGGGTGGTAGACCACATATTTTGCTGATGGTACCTACTGAGTTACAATTGAGCAATTAAATGACAACTAGTCGTTACGGGATCTAGAGATTTCTGTAATTTATTTGGATCACTTTGAATGCAAAGTTATTCTTTGCGAATGCTTGAAAATGTGTTTTATATTTTACATGCTGCTCTTAAAGTTACTAAACAAATGGCAGAACCAACCGTTCAACAAGTACTGCAGTCAAAAGGTGGGTACATATCGTACATTTGATACTTTACAATTGGTATTGATGTGTATTTTATCTTTTCATATGTTATCTGATCTCTGATACACTTTGACCCATAGCAGAATCGAGAAAACAATACCTAATAGACAAAAATAACCAGTAATCTCTATTGTGGCCTAAACAAAAGTGCTTTAAAATTAATCCAGAATCTTCAATTAACGTAATGTTTAAAATATGTATATATGTATCGGGAAAAGGGCCATTAAGTAACCATAACATTACTTAGCAAAGCATCCAGACGAAATCTTATAGGGTGAATGTAATAGTTGTGTTGGTTGTGGTAGTCATGAGTTTGTGTTGCGCGGCACAGATGGCGCGCGACGCGGACGTCTCTTTGTTCACGCTGATCACCATGTCGCGGCACTTCACGGCCAGTCTGTGGAACTCCACGCAGTTCTGGATGTGCGGCGTCTGCTTCATCGCCGTGCTGCAGGCGAGTGCACCCTCTAGTGCAACGTGCAACCAGTCGATTCCCTGACATCAATACCCCCTGTTCAAACTCAAACTCACAACATTTATTGACATTAAGAAACACACTACATCACAACAACAGCGAAAACACAGTAAAAACACAAATAGGTAGTGGTGTTCTACGCAGTTAGTCTTGAAAACCGGCCAAGAGCGTGTCGGACACGCCCGAAATAGGGTTCCGTAGCCATAACAAAAAATAATAAGTAATATTTTTCTAAGGATTTCGTATTTTATACGGAATCTTCAAAGTTTAGGTATATTTTATACCTTAGGCTGCTATTTACTCTTAAACTACTATTAATTCTCAAGAAAACTTAGCCGTTATAGTTTTCCTTGTAAGTTTGATAAACTTACTACGATCCTGAATTTTTTCAAATTTTTCCGTCCACCGGTTTAGATTTTAGAGGGGGGACGCTCAATTTTAATGAAAATTTGCACTTTAAAGTTGAATATTTCGCAAACAAATCACTGAATCGAAAAATCATCTTAGCAAACCCCAATGGTTTTAAAAGACCTATCCAACGATACCCCACACTATAGGGTTGGATGGGAAAAAAAATCACCACCACTTTACGTCTGTGGGAGGTACACTAAAATTTTTTTTAGAATTTTTTATTGTACCATTTTGTCGGCATAGTTTACATATATATCCGTGCAAAATTACAGCTTTCTAGCATTGATAGTCCCTGAGCATAGCCGCGGACGGACAGATAGACAGACAGACATGGCGAAACTATAAGGGTTCCGTTTTTGCCATTTTGGCTCCGGAACCCTAAAAATGGATGCGTTAGGGAACCACTCATAGTCACGAGTAATATTTACCTCGACGTTTCAACCACATTGCAGTGGCCGTAGTCACGAGTAGACTGCAGTGTGGGGTGTCAATTCTGCCTAGCAGCGCGATCGGTGGATTTTCCAAATAAAATGAACAATTGTAGGAATCACTAAGTTTAAACTTCTCCAAGGCTGCCTTTCAGTTAACACTAAGGTGCTTTGTCATGTCCAGGTGGGGTCCCTGTACGCTTTCCTGCCGATGGTCCTGAGCCCTGGTGGCGCGGCGCTGGCGAGCGGCAGCGCGGCGCTGCTGGGTGCGGCGCTGGCCTTCGCGCCCGTGGACGCGGGCGTCATGCAGCGCGCCGGCCCGCGCCCCCAGCTGACCCGTCCCGCGCAGGTGCGTGTCTGTGTGTGTGTGTGTGTGTACTGCCGGCGCTGGCCTTCGCGCCCGTGGACGCGGGCGTCATGCAGCGCGCCGGCCGCGCCCCCAGCTGACCCGTCCCGCGCAGGTGCGTGTCTGTGTGTGTGTGTGTGTACTGCCGGCGCTGGCCTTCGCGCCCGTGGACGCGGGCGTCATGCAGCGCCGCCCGCGCCCCCAGCTGACCCGTCCCGCGCAGGTGCGTGTCTGTTGTGTGTGTGTGTGTACTGCCGGCGCTGGCCTTCGCGCCCGTGGACGCGGGCGTCATGCAGCGCGCCGGCCCGCGCCCCCAGCTGACCCGTCCCGCGCAGGTGCGTGTCTGTGTGTGTGTGTGTGTGTGTACTGCCGGCGCTGGCCTTCGCGCCCGTGGACGCGGGCGTCATGCAGCGCGCCGCCCGCGCCCCCAGCTGACCCGTCCCGCGCAGGTGCGTGTCTGTGTGTGTGTGTGTGTGTACTGCCGGCGCTGGCCTTCGCGCCCGTGGACGCGGGCGTCATGCAGCGCGCCGGCCCGCGCCCCCAGCTGACCCGTCCCGCGCAGGTGCGTGTTGTGTGTGTGTGTGTGTGTACTGCCGGCGCTGGCCTTCGCGCCCGTGGACGCGGGCGTCATGCAGCGCGCCGGCCCGCGCCCCCAGCTGACCCGTCCGCGCAGGTGCGTGTCTGTGTGTGTGTGTGTGTGTACTGCCGGCGCTGGCCTTCGCGCCCGTGGACGCGGGCGTCATGCAGCGCGCCGGCCCGCGCCCCCAGCTGACCCGTCCCGCGCAGGTGCGTGTCTGTGTGTGTGTGTGTGTGTGTACTGCCGGCGCTGGCCTTCGCGCCCGGACGCGGGCGTCATGCAGCGCGCCGGCCCGCGCCCCCAGCTGACCCGTCCCGCGCAGGTGCGTGTCTGTGTGTGTGTGTGTGTGTGTACTGCCGGCGCTGGCCTTCGCGCCCGTGGACGCGGGCGTCATGCAGCGCGCCGGCCCGCGCCCCCAGCTGACCCGTCCCGCGCAGGTGCGTGTCTGTGTGTGTGTGTGTGTGTACTGCCGGCGCTGGCCTTCGCGCCCGTGGACGCGGGCGTCATGCAGCGCGCCGGCCCGCGCCCCCAGCTGACCCGTCCCGCGCAGGTGCGTGTCTGTGTGTGTGTGTGTGTGTACTGCCGGCGCTGGCCTTCGCGCCCGTGGACGCGGGCGTCATGCAGCGCGCCGGCCCGCGCCCCCAGCTGACCCGTCCCGCGCAGGTGCGTGTCTGTGTGTGTGTGTGTGTGTACTGCCGGCGCTGGCCTTCGCGCCCGTGGACGCGGGCGTCATGCAGCGCGCCGGCCCGCGCCCCAGCTGACCCGTCCCGCGCAGGTGCGTGTCTGTGTGTGTGTGTGTGTGTGTACTGCCGGCGCTGGCCTTCGCGCCCGTGGACGCGGGCGTCATGCAGCGCGCCGGCCCGCGCCCCCAGCTGACCCGTCCCGCGCAGGTGCGTGTCTGTGTGTGTGTGTGTGTGTACTGCCGGCGCTGGCCTTCGCGCCCGTGGACGCGGGCGTCATGCAGCGCGCCGGCCCGCGCCCCCAGCTGACCCGTCCCGCGCAGGTGCGTGTCTGTGTGTGTGTGTGTGTGTACTGCCGGCGCTGGCCTTCGCGCCGTGGACGCGGGCGTCATGCAGCGCGCCGGCCCGCGCCCCCAGCTGACCCGTCCCGCGCAGGTGCGTGTCTGTGTGTGTGTGTGTGTGTGTGTACTGCCGGCGCTGGCCTTCGCGCCCATGGACGCGGGCGTCATGCAGCGCGCCGGCCCGCGCCCCCAGCTGACCCGTCCGCGCAGGTGCGTGTCTGTGTGTGTGTGTGTGTGTACTGCCGGCGCTGGCCTTCGCGCCCGTGGACGCGGGCGTCATGCAGCGCGCCGGCCGCGCCCCCAGCTGACCCGTCCCGCGCAGGTGCGTGTCTGTGTGTGTGTGTGTGTGTACTGCCGGCGCTGGCCTTCGCGCCCGTGGACGCGGGCGTCATGCAGCGCGCCGCCCGCGCCCCCAGCTGACCCGTCCCGCGCAGGTGCGTGTCTGTGTGTGTGTGTGTGTGTACTGCCGGCGCTGGCCTTCGCGCCCGTGGACGCGGGCGTCATGCAGCGCGCCGGCCCGCGCCCCCAGCTGACCCGTCCCGCGCAGGTGCGTGTCTGTGTGTGTGTGTGTGTGTGTGTACTGCCGGCGCTGGCCTTCGCGCCCATGGACGCGGGCGTCATGCAGCGCGCCGGCCCGCGCCCCCAGCTGACCCGTCCCGCGCAGGTGCGTGTCTGTGTGTGTGTGTGTGTGTACTGCCGGCGCTGGCCTTCGCGCCCGTGGACGCGGGCGTCATGCAGCGCGCCGGCCCGCGCCCCCAGCTGACCCGTCCCGCGCAGGTGCGTGTCTGTGTGTGTGTGTGTGTGTACTGCCGGCGCTGGCCTTCGCGCCGTGGACGCGGGCGTCATGCAGCGCGCCGGCCGCGCCCCCAGCTGACCCGTCCCGCGCAGGTGCGTGTCTGTGTGTGTGTGTGTGTGTACTGCCGGCGCTGGCCTTCGCGCCCGTGGACGCGGGCGTCATGCAGCGCGCCGGCCCGCGCCCCAGCTGACCCGTCCCGCGCAGGTGCGTGTCTGTGTGTGTGTGTGTGTGTGTACTGCCGGCGCTGGCCTTCGCGCCCGTGGACGCGGGCGTCATGCAGCGCGCCGGCCCGCGCCCCAGCTGACCCGTCCCGCGCAGGTGCGTGTCTGTGTGTGTGTGTGTGTGTGTACTGCCGGCGCTGGCCTTCGCGCCCGTGGACGCGGGCGTCATGCAGCGCGCCGGCCCGCGCCCCCAGCTGACCCGTCCCGCGCAGGTGCGTGTCTGTGTGTGTGTGTGTGTGTACTGCCGGCGCTGGCCTTCGCGCCCGTGGACGCGGGCGTCATGCAGCGCGCCGGCCCGCGCCCCCAGCTGACCCGTCCCGCGCAGGTGCGTGTCTGTGTGTGTGTGTGTGTGTACTGCCGGCGCTGGCCTTCGCGCCCGTGGACGCGGGCGTCATGCAGCGCGCCGGCCCGCGCCCCAGCTGACCCGTCCCGCGCAGGTGCGTGTCTGTGTGTGTGTGTGTGTGTGTACTGCCGGCGCTGGCCTTCGCGCCCGTGGACGCGGGCGTCATGCAGCGCGCCGGCCGCGCCCCAGCTGACCCGTCCGCGCAGGTGCGTGTCTGTGTGTGTGTGTACTGCCAGCGCTGGCCTTCGCGCCCGTGGTACTGAACAATATTAAAGTTAACAATTTTCTCGCTATCCGCAGATGATCCTCTTCGTATTCTGGTGCTACGCGTGCAAGTTCCTTCCCTCCGTGATCGCGATACTAGTCCTCTACGGGTTTACACTGCGCGCTTTCTGCGAGCAGATCGCCGCCGCGACCAACGCGACCGCGTGTTGGATCGTGTATCCTATCAACGTGGGCAACTACTCGGCGGCGCACGACTTGTCGCAGAAGAGCTGGCACGGCTGGGGCGACGATTTCTACGACTGGTTCTACTTGGCGCAGCATATCACGCTAGCGCTCATTACTTTGCATTTAAGTAAGTGTCAGGACAAATATTTTTATAACCATTGTAAACTTAACAAAGTTGCAAACCTCCGATTTTGTCATTTCAATGTTCAATATCTCGGAAACGGCTGAATCCATTTTGCCAAAATTCCTATGAACCACCGCAAGGAAAGTCCCTTTCACGTAAAAAGCCGTATAGAAATCAGTCCATCCGTTTGAGAGCTACGATGCCACAGACAGACAGACATCGGCGTCAAACTTATAACACCCCTCTTTTTTGCGTCGTGGGTTTAAAAATTGAATTTTTCATACTCTCCTTCAGAAAAGTAACGGTCGTGGCCGGGCAGTGAAGTATCTTATAATTGACACTCTTGTTGTACCAACTGAATAGTCAGTGACACAGTGCGGCTAAAAAAATCAATGAATTATGTGCGCCGCCATGTAGGTGTTATTTTTTGTTTCAGTTGTGATATCATTATCATTTGTACATCGACATTCTTCCATATGGCAGAAGTGCTTCTGGAGTAACAAAGTGTGGTCGGCCGCGGTTCTAGTGATGTAAGTTCACAAATATAATATTTAGTTGTATACGTATCAACGAATCGCGCCCATTCGGGGTCTTTGGCGCGGGGAATTCTAGGTTTATTCATTCTATCCTATTTATTTAATACAAACATGACTATTTCTGAAAAAGTTGTCCATTTTCAATTTTTCAGTTGTCTACTTATTTAAAATATATTATATACCTATATATTTCCTGACGCTATTTCGTCACAAAAAATAAATATGTAATATTGTTTTTAAATATATACAAAACCTTGTGGTAAGTTAACTTATAAAAAGTCAGATTATCTTTGTTGTTGGATCCAATAGAAAGTTTTGATGTAGTTACAAAATTACGATTTTTTTCCTTACAAGATTTCGTGACGTTTTCCTGACGGCAAGGGGGGGAGGAGGGCTTATTTTTGATGACATGGGGGCCGGGGTGGGAGGGGGGGGTCTAGTTGGTGCTTACGTCAGCAATATTTATTTATTATTTCTGCAAAATGTAGTAGGTTTGAATTCAAGTAAATATGGCAACAAACAAATTCACATGAATAACAATAAAGAAACCTGAATATATTTAAAAATATACATATATACCAATGTTTACGTAAGCATAGGAGGGGGGGGTAGGATTTTGCTGACTTTCGCTGACAAGGGGGAAGGGGGGGGGTTAAAATGACTAAAATTCTGCTTACACCTACTTGAATGACACCCTAACATTTTAATTTTGAACAGCATCGTGTCGCAGACGGCCATAAGCGTGTGGATGGTGCGCGCGCGGTACGGGCCGTGCACGGCGTGGGCGCTGTGCGCGCGGCGGCCGGCGCTGCCCGCGTGGCTGGCGGCGGGCTACGCCGGCTCGCTCGCAGCCGTCTTCGCGCTCAACGAACTCATCAAGTGGCAGGAGATTAAGTCAGTTACAAAAACTTCTTAACTGCTTCCTTAGGGCCACACACACTCGGAATTCTGTAAATACATCACACACATACGTTTATTTCAATTCTGTACGCACAGGCCACCATGCGGAATTCCGAATCGGAAAACTACTGTTTGTATGTGGTAGGTCCATAGATTTGTATGGATTTACTAGGTTCGGAATTCCGAATCAAAATTCCGATACGGAATTCCAAATGTATGCGGCCGCCCTTAGGGCCTACGCTAGTTGACGCGGGTGTCCGGAGCGAGCGCACGCCTGCGGATGCGGGTAAAATCCGTCGCACGACGCGTGCAATGAGGGCTATCGCGTATGAATTCACCACTAGAGGCGCTAGTGTAGCGTGAGGTCTCCGAAATGTCAAATCTCATAGTTTTTGGGTTGAGAAACGCGGGTTTATTATAAGTAGAATAATTTTGCAATACCTGAAATTAATTATGGCAAATATGCGTTCCGGGGCAATTAATGTCTGTGTTTTTGAGACAGTTTTGTCTTTCGGAAACCTTTGTCCTCCCTTTTTTTCCGAACAAAACGGGGACTATGAACTGTTTTGGTGATAAGGTTGAGATTTGAATGGCTTGAATTTGTTGGATTATTAAAAGAAATACGTGTAGTTCGATCGAGTTTAATTTGCGACTGCCCTATGCTAACAAATCATCTGACGTGCCTCGGACACGTATTATACTTAGTTATAGATAGGTTTACATTTGCACTAACATACCGCCCACCAAAGGACTATTAAGTCCTTTCAAATTGAATTTAAACAGCATGCAAAATTGATGACAGAAACAATTTAACAATCATAAATACTTAAATATTAATTGATTTCAACAGGTAATGCACACAATTTCGTAACAGATCTTTTCACTATGTTGCTACCAGATTTTACACTGTATACTCTAGTGTAACCATCTTCTCCAGGGTGTTTTTCAACAATCCTTCCTAATGACCATTTACCCGGTGGTAAGTTATCAGTCTTGATTAGGACAATCTCTCCAATTTTAAATTCGTCTTCCTTTTTTAGCCATTTAGGACGTTGCTGTAATCTGGTTAAATATTCATCCTGCCATCTACGCCAGAAATCTGACAATATTTTTTGAGTATGCTGCCATCTTGACAAGCTGTGCATCTTAGCATCTCTATAATCAGGAGTTGGAACTACAATAGGGGCTTCTCCGATTAGAAAATGTCCAGGTGTGAGAGGGTTTAGATTTTCCGGATCCGTATCATCAATCGGACACAAAGGTCGCGAGTTCAAGCAGGCCTCTATTTGACAAAGGACAGTTGACATTTCTTCGAAGGTTAGATTGCTGTTCAGTATTCTTTTAAGGTGGTGTTTAATTGATTTTACGCCTGCCTCCCACAGGCCACCAAAGGTGGGGCTATAAGCGGGTATAAAGTGCCATTGGGTGCCTTCTGTTGCGAGTGTCTCAGCTATTTTCCCCGAAAATTTCAAGTTTACTTCGTTCCAGGAATCCACGAGCTCCTTGTTAGCCCCTACAAAATTTCTCCCTTGATCGCTCCAAATATGACTACATTTTCCTCTTCGAGCGACAAAACGCCTAAAGGCTCCTATGAATGCCTCTGAAGTTAGATCTCCAACCAACTCGATATGAATGGCCTTCGTGGACATGCATATAAAAATAGATATGTAAGCCTTCATAGTTTTTGCACCTCTTCCTCTAGACGACAGAACTAGAAAAGGGCCGGCAAAATCCACTCCACTGTGTAAAAATGCTCTTGATGGAGTTACCCTGACTTCTGGGAGATCTCCCATAATTTGAGATTTATTAGTGGCTGTTTGCTTTGCACAAATTAGGCATTTTTTAATATATTTTTTCGTCAGTGACTTGGCTCTTAAAATCCAATACTTTGAGCGCAAATTGCACATCATTAACGCCAGTCCTCCATGCAGCGTTTTGTCATGTGAATTAGCAATGATTAAATGCGTTAGGTAATTTTGATGTCCCAAGATAATTGGATGTTTTCTATCATCGTCAAGCTTAGAATTCCGTAGACGACCGCCCACCCTCAGTATATTTTTTTCATCTAAATACGGGTTCAACGATCGTAGCACGCTCGTTCTTTTTACTTGCTTGTTTGATTGTAATCTTTCAATTTCTTCTCCAAATTCTTCTTCTTGTACTTTTCTAACGCAAATAGTCAGCGATGTGTCTAATTCATTTGTTGTTAAGTCAGTATTCATATTTTCCATTTCTTTTTACAGTTTAAAAATCTTCGGCAGTAGGTAATAGTTTTAATTAGTTCTTCTAAAGAGTCAAAGGCTTCAAATTGTGTAGTTAATCTAGTACCTAATTCGTTTTGTTCTTCAGTATTAAGGTAAGTATGTATTTTCGTTCCTTTCATTTCTTCATCTGTTGTATGTATTTCTTTTGTATTAATGTTTATTTCTTTTTCAGATAGCCAGTTCGGCCCGTTCCACCACATTTCATGCGTTCTCAACTCCGACAGTAATATTCCTCGCGAGGCCACGTCCGCTGGGTTTTCATTAGATTTAACATGGTGCCAATGCTTGTTGTTTAGGTTTTCAACGATTTCTACAACCCGATTCGCAACGAAAGGCTTCCACCGGTTGGGTTCTCCAGAAAGCCACGCAATGACAATGGATGAGTCTGTCCAAGCATGCATCTGTGATGTGGGTATTCTCATTGCTTGTCCAACTTGCTTCATTAACTTGGAGAGCAGTAACGCCCCACAAAGTTCTAGGCGAGGCAATGAAACAGTCTTCAGTGGTGCTACCCTAGTTCTAGCAGCAACGAGCTTACACCTGATTTTATGCCTTGTTTCAGTTCTTATGTAGACTACAGCTGAATATGCATGCATCGATGCATCACTGAAGCCATGGATTTGAATGGTTTTACTGTCCAAATGATCTGTGTGAAGCCATCAGTCTATTTGAATATCAGTGACGTGTTCAAAATCTTCTCTTATTTTTCTCCATTCTTGTTCCAGACCAGAACTTACGTTTTCATCCCAGTTCACCTTTTCGAGCCATAATTTCTGAATCAAGATCTTTGCCATAATCGTACTAGGTGCAATCCATCCAAGTGGGTCAAATAATTTCTGTACATCAGATAAAATGTTTCGCTTAGTTATGTTTTTTGTCATCGGTGGTAAAGACAACTTGTATTGAAATGTGTCTTTTCCTAAATTCCAAAATATTCCAAGTGCTTTTATGGTACCATCAAGATTCAGTTGTACATGAACATTAGTTGATCTTTCGGTTGCATCAAAGGCTTTCATAAAATCAATGTTGTTTGATGCCCATTTCGTCAGATGGAATCCACCTTTGTTTAAAATGTTGGAAACTTCTTTAGCAACCAATATAGCTTCTTCAGGAGTTGCTGCGCCAGAAAGTAAGTCATCCATGTAAAAATCTTCTTTTATTATCTTAACAGCTTCTGCTTGTTCATGTCCTTCATCAGTAGCAACACGCTGGAGTGTTTTAACGGCTAAGTATGGGG
The DNA here is from genome assembly GCF_025370935.1 of Choristoneura fumiferana. Lineage (NCBI taxonomy): Eukaryota > Metazoa > Arthropoda > Insecta > Lepidoptera > Tortricidae > Choristoneura > Choristoneura fumiferana. The sequence goes on from NC_133477.1 coordinate 5,304,211, forward strand.
CTGGTGCCGTGCCGAACGTAACTCTTAGTAGACGATACTCTCTTAAATCTTCAGATTCATTTTCTCTCCATAGAATTCGTTGATAATCCGTGTCTTCAGAAGTAACCAAAACTTGACGATACATTTGTGCGACATCAGCCACGAATGCAATCTTTTTCATTCGCCATCGCATTAAAAGATTTCTCAAATCGTCTTGTAGTTGAGGCCCAACCATTAACTCTTCGTTCAACGATATATTGTTCGTTCCTTTACACGACGCATCGAAAACAACGCGCGTCCGACTGGTTTCTTTGTCTTCGCGAACAACGGCATGGTGTGGTAAGTAAACTGATTTGTTTGTTTCTTTTTCTTCTTCAGGTATTTCTTCCATGTGTCCTTGATCTATATAATCTTTAATTACTTTTGTGTATTCTGCTTTCAGGTCCGGTGACTTCTTGAACCTTTTTTCCAACTGAAGAAATCTGTTTGTTGCTATCTCTTTTGTGTTTCCGTCGGGTGATTGTGGATTATCAGTTTTAAAGGGAAGTTTGACTATGTATCGTCCTTCTTTGTTTCTGCTAATTGTTTTTTCATAGTTTTCTTCACATAACCTTTCTTCTTGTGTTAAGTGTCTTTTAGTGCCAGTGTCAATTTCCCATATTGACTTCAACATGTCTTCCACGTCAACCTGATGATGCATAACGAGGTGAGTAGCTTCTTGTGCTTTTGATGAAACTTCTCCAAAAAGAATCCAGCCCAGGTCGGTTTTATGTGCGCTTGGTGTACCTGGAGGACCTTTAATTAAGTGTTGTTGTACTATTCTTGCATATTCTTTGACGCCTAGAAGAAGGTCGATAGGTCCTGACGTGAACCAAGTCGGGTCAGCCAGTTGTAATCCCTGTAGGTGTGGCCAGGGTTGTGTCATAATTTCCTTAGTGGGGATCTTCGTGGTCAGTTGTTTAGGCATGACGTAGGCTTGTATCGGTAGGACATATGTTGCATCCCACCGTGACTTTAGTTGAAGCTGAACCACGTGTTTAATATTTGTTCTTGTAGACCCCACCCCTGTGACGCTTCCTTTTGCTGGTTGTCGATCTAACTTGAGTAATTGAGTCGCCTTTTCGCTGATGAACGATGCTTGGGAACCTTGGTCAACTAGCGCGCGTAGTGGAATGATGTGACCCAGCTTGCTTGTTGCTTCCACCACAGCTGTGGCTAGTAGTGCTACTCCAGGTCTAGTAGTGAGATGTGACGCGATCATTGTATTAGCTATTAGTTCTTCTTGGTCTTCTACAACATGTTGTGTTGAAGCTAGCGGTTGTGAAGATTTCATGGATCCCGCAAGCTCCCGTTCATTAGATTGATGTAGAAGGGAATGATGACGTCGTTGACATATTCTACAGGACACAGGTACTCTGCACCTTGACGCTGAGTGTCCTGGTACTAAACAGTTAAAACACAGGTTTTTGTTCTTAACGTACTCGTATCTTTTTGTCCAAGGTAGTAAACTCTTTACAGTGGCATAGTGTATGGCTCTCTGTGCACATAACGCAATTTTTAACAACAGTCGGCGTGGCAACATAAAATGATTTTTCTTTGACTTGCTTAATTTCTCGTGTATTTGCATTAATTAACTCCAATGTGCGGAATTTGGTTTCTAAAAAATGTTTTGAAATCATTCCATGTGGGTAGCGGCTCGGAGTCATTTTTGTACGAATACTCTTCCCATTCTTTATGCGTCTCTGGGTCCAATTTCTGGACGAGCAGAAATATAATTATCGAATCCCAAGAGCTCGTGTCGATTTGCATGTTTTTAAGGTTATTCAAACATTCAGTAGAAGTATCTACTAAGCATTTAAATTGAACAGCTGATTGGGTGGTAATTTGCGTTGATTAAGTAATCTCTTCAAATTGTGATTTAAATTAAGTCTTTTGTTGCCATACCTTGTTTTCAAAATATCCCATGCTTGTAAATAATTATCTGACGTAACTTGCACATGCTTTAACAACGACTCGGCTTCTGCGGTAACACTGGTCTTCAAATAGTGTAACCTTTGAACGTCACTGAGGGTTTTATTGTTATGCACCAACGAAATAAATAAGTCCTGGAACGTTGGCCACTCTTCGTAGCGCCCGGTGAACGTGGGCAGCTGGATCCTCGGCAAACGTACAAGGTTATTTTGTGCACTCTCCACTAAGCTCAAATTTACAGAATCCATCGTTGATTGTTGTGATAAACTCATTAGCATATCTCTTAAATCGCCTTGTAGCACGTTATACAAATCTTCGTAGATATAGTACTCTTCGTTTAAAAGTAAGGTAAAATTCCTCGACTTTCCTTTGGGGTAATTTTAACCAATTGTTTGTGTGCGTCCTTAAAATTTGTCCAGTAATCGTCGATAATTTTCATACGTGACTCAATGTAGCCTTTCGTTAGTCTGGCCTTCGGACATTTCTTCAAATTAAGCTGTTTTTTTTAAACGAAGTAGCAGCATCTTCAAGCACGGCGAGTATTTGTTCTTGAGTAGCCATACCTACTTCACGTATTCTTCAAAAGTTTTGTTTAAAACAATAATAAATCAAATT